>NW_024530488.1:1029301-1431801 GCF_017590135.1 Pyrgilauda ruficollis
TCCAAAAGGGGAGAGAAAACAGGTGAATTCCTTGTCACTTTAGATTTCACTAAAGATATGCAGAAATTTTGCTCCATTTTAAGCTTGATATATGTTTTGGAAGGTAGAGGATTTATAAGGAAGGGCTGGATGTTTTTTCAGGCATGTCTACATCTTAACCAGCATCTGCATATCATTCCAAGGTTACTTTTAAATCTTCTGGATTTTCACTCAGCTTTGTTTGACTCTCAAAGGCAAAGCACTCTTCCTCATAGGACCATTAAATCATTATGAGATTCTCTTTCACAATAAGGGAAAAAAAAAATCCGTATTTTTTTCTTTGGAGGAAACCATCCTCGTCTTCATTTGGGTGAAGAGATGCTTCCTGAATCATAATGTGTTCAGTCTTTCATACACGTGTGTTCTTGGTGTAAACTACAGATAAAAAGCACATGACATAATTACATGCTTTTGTACTGTAGGTGAGGGATTGTCTCAGGCTGTTCCATCCAGCTATTGCTTTTTCCCACCCATGTACACATAAACACATTCCTGAAGCTCAAACTCAGCTATGTTTCTGTAGGCATGTCCCAGGGCATGTCTCTGCTGTTAAATTTTAATGAAAATAAGATTGAAATTTTAGGGATTAATGACCACTTGGCAAAAATTCAGCTGATATCTACTTTAGCTGCACCACTTCTTCCAACCTCCCTTCTCCAATGAATAACTGAAAAGGACCGAGGAACAGAAAGCTGTTTCTAGGATACAATGTGCAGCACTTCCTACTCTTGGCTCACTCTAACTTCAGCCTCTCAGCTCTGTCATTTTTTTCTGTCTATGAATTTTAAAATAGCTTTTGCCACCAGATAGTGAAGTGGAAGCAATAGCATTTGTCCCAGCTGTGAGTGGGATCACCTTGCTACCGTGGTAAAATCGAAGGGGCTGATCTTCACATGGATTTTACATTAAGGTAATTTCCACGCCTTACTTATCTTGCTGTTGGGGTAAAACCTTTCCTGCAGTGAGTTCAGAGTCTTTATGCATGTGTGTGAGAGCACATATGTCTCTGTGCAAAGCATGGCTTCTCTGCATTGGCATTCCACCTGGCATTTCCTGGAAAGCTGTCTGCAAAGCCACCCTGCAGCTCTAAAATCTTCTGCAAAAGGGAAATCATGAATGCTGTGGCCTCCCTCCTGCCACCCATACCTGTGCTGTCCTTTCTGTGCTCCAGCATGTGGGCAGAACAGGAAAGAGATGGTTGCCTCTTTGAAAGGAGAACAAATTCCATTTTTTTTTTTTTTTTGGACCATTCCAGAAGAGGGAAAGAAAAGTCTGTTGAACTGGGTTGCCCCAGGTTCATCTGGGTACAAACACTTTGGGTACATTGATCCATTGTAAACTCCTGGAACAGGAACAGGATGCAGGTATGGTGGACAATTACTATAGAACAATTGCTGCTCTGTATCCAGCCAGTTTACAGCTTTCTGGTGTCCCCGAGATATAGGTGCTGGTTTCATGTTCTTGGCAGCCTTCCACACCCATAAGTCAAGGTCCCCCTTTTTGACCAGGAGCTAGCAGGAGGCTCACAGATCAATGGTGAGGGGCTATGGAGAAAAGCTTCCCTCAAACTGGAAAACTGAAGAGATTTTTTTTGTCATTTAAGCTCGGGAGACAAACCTCCTCACCAGCATTTTCCACTTGCAGTACATGATTACTCTGAGATTTAGGAAGCAAACAAACAGTAATCATTAAGTGCAGTTTATTAAACAAAATAAATTTCTCCTTGTGCTGTTGACTAAAGAGTAGGCAATTTAGATGTTTCTAATTATGAGGTTATGCCTGGATTTTTCTAAACTGAAATGACAGTTTATATACACATTTTTTTTTTGAACACAGTCACTTTTTGAGGCTTTTGCACAGATGAACTCTTTGATGTCACAAGTGCCACCATGTGCAATAGATTGAAAATGGTGATGGAAGTGATTGAAAATTGTGTTGTAAGTCTTGGTGCTGCTTCTAGCAAATTACAGAGCCTTGAATACGTGGCACATACCCACAGTATTTTATACCTGCCCTGATGTTTAACAGAGGGCTGTTTTTTCTAAGCCAATTCAGTCAGATACACACATTCACTCCAGGCCCATGTTTGGGATGGCGAAATGAAATAGTTCTCATAGCTATTCCTAGAAGTTAATTAGCTGTGACAGTGGGAAAGTGACCACCTCATGATTCTTGGATATTTATAACGAGGCTGTCACTTGCTAGGTTAGTCAGGTCATAGAGGAGATGGGAGTGTGAAGTCAGGTTTCTGGTGGCACGCAGGGCTGACCCTGCATCACTGCTCTTCCTTGCCATGGCTAGGTGTTGGCAGGAAGGGTCTCCTGGTGCAGGATTTGTAACAGGACCCCAGCTGTGATCCCTATCTTTGGGAAACATGGCTTGGCTGTGCTGCAGAGCTCTGTAGGTGCATCTGCATTTCCTTAGTCACATTCCTTCAGAGTCTGGCCTGGGATTAATGAAATGGAGATGTCTTTTCTGCTCCTGCTTTCCTGAGCTCAAGGTCAGACTTCCAGGGGCAGAGCAGAGCTGTGGCAGAGGATGAGAAGTGTCACAGGGCCATTCCTCAGCTGCAGAGACTGCACCACCCTGCTGCTCATCTGCACCAGGGTTGCTCAATGGGGACACAGAGGGAGATTTGGGGTTTTTTTGCCTCTACTTTATATATTTAGTGACTAGAACTTCCACTATCATGCCTCAGGACTTACTGTAGCTGTGCAGTTCCCTAATGCATGAGGAGATGTTTGTTTGACTCTCCAATTTTGCCATGTAATCAAGACTTAATGTGCTAAATGTGTTCTCTGTAAACTGGTATCAGCACAGCTGAGCATGACCTGAGCAGCTGGGAATATTTCTGAGAGCATTTTTTGTGGTTTTGAAAACTAAGAGAGCAAAGGAGTTACATCAGCAGGGGAAAAAAGCCCTCTCAAATTGCATGTTTTGTGCAAATCAGAGGTATTTTATTGGTAATGATAGCCTAACCTGGAACAGATTATTCCAAAGATCTTTCTCATTTGGAGTACCATTTATAAATGTTGTCACTGCTCAGAAAAAGACATATCTCACACTAAGAAAACTATGAATTACTATCATGACAAGGAGAAAGCACAGAAGTTCATTTTTGTCTGTCTGTCATTATGGTCCTTCAGTTTTAGCAGGAAAAAAAATTTCATAGAACTTCAGCATGATTTGCAGAGTGTCATTTCTCATTTCTCTGTTAAAATTTCCTGCCCATAAATAGTGTGCCAAATGTTGTAGTGGGTTTGTCATCTGCCCAATATTTTTCAGAGAAAGCAGCTGACTGTTGGCTTCCCTAATTATTTCTTCTTCTAATATTGTTTCCTCAGAGCTAGCTTGAAGGGGGAACAAACCCCATCTATATATGCATATATATAATCAAGTAAAACCAGACATTTCTGTCAAAAAAAAAAAAGGTAAAGCAATAATACAAACAATAAGTTTCATGCAAATGTCACTCTCTTAAAACTGGCAAGATTTCAATAAAGATTTTCTGAGAAGTATTTCATTTTATTTTACTGAAAGGTGGGACACTGCTCTTTGCACTGCTATGAACCCCCACTGGAGAGCCAGGCTGGGAAACTGCCAAACCTCTCATACCTGCAGTGACAATGGGGAGCCATATCAACACACACAAACCCATATTTAACTAAACTGTTCAATTGAATTCTAATCTCCAGCTAATCGCTAAGGTTGAGGGGGAAAAAAAAATCTCCCTATTCATGTTTTATTTCTCAAAAATACCTTTATGAGGTAATACAAGTGCATGAATGGATGAGAGACTCAAGCACAATACACTGTCTACAAAGCTAAATGAGCTAGGGGGGGTCACATTCTATTAAATATCTCACCCATGAAACTCCCAGTTAAAAAGAAACTTTAAATGGAGTTTGGAAAGTCACTGAAGGGCCTTTTTTGGGGGTTCCCAGGGTAGAAGGTGATACAGAGGTGTGTTTTTGTTTTGCTTCACTCCAAGTCTCCATACGCCACACAAATCGATGAGATTACAACAGAAATACCAAGAGACACCAATGTATGTGTGGTTGGGCACATTTTGTGTTCAAAACAGAGCTGCAGCCTCCTGAACAGGGCATGTCTGTGTCTTGTAGGGCACAGGGAGACCTTTCACCCTTCCTGCTGCAGGACTATGTGCAGGACAAAGCATGTCAGCCCTGAGTCTGGGCATCAGGCTGGACATCTCTGGTGTGACTACCACTGTCCAGCTGAAATTCTGCTCAGTACTGTATAGTGGGAGAGATCACAAAAGAAATGTGGTGCTCCTAGACTTATTTGGGGTCATATTTGAGGTTAATAATGGGGGCAATATGGGGTAAAAACACACAGTCCTTAAGTCAGGACTTGTAACACAGCCCCTCATCACTCTTTGCAAGGTAACGGGTGCCCTCCCCTGGTTTTACCAAGGCAGGACTGATGTTCCTGGTAAAAGCCACATCTGGAGAAGGTATCTACCTGTTACAGAACCAAAACATAATTTCACATGGGGATGCTGTAGAGCAATTGAAGAACAAAACATTTGGGTACAGCTGGTTCTCAAGCACAGCTTCTCAGGTCTCTTGCTCTCCAGAAACCTGTTTGCAAAACAGGAAGGTCTCCTCTGGACCACCCCCTCGTGGTTTCAGGTGCTTACTCTCTGGTTCTGAGTTTCCATCTTGTTTGGAGACCCTGGAGGCCAGTCTGGTCTGTGCTAATGGTTGGCTGGGGAATCCCACGAAACTCTCGATGGGTATGATGGCTCCTCTTTGCTGATTTCAAGAAATTCCTTGCAAGCAGCTCATTCTCCTGGCTGTCCTCCCTGCACAGCAAGGCTGGGCGTATCCTTGATTTAACCTGGCAGTGAGAAGTCCTGGAACTCACTTTTAACTGAAAGGGCTCTCCCTGACCCAGGTTTTATGCTTGTGTGGAAACTCTGGCAGCAAAAATAATTTTCCAGTGTCTTCCCATTTGTCCTGTTACTTACTGTGTCTCCAAATCTCACCTTTCTCGGTGTGAACGGGCCAATGTGACCTTCTTGGCAAACACTTGTTGAAGTTTAGAGCCAACAAAGTGTTGTGGGGGGCTATCAAATGTCTCCAAGGTAAGGCATGCATAAAACATGAGCACAGAGTTGTAAATAACTCGGCTCCTCTTCATTTATTTTAAAATAATGACGGTTGTTTAACTGGCTTAAAAGGGTTACTCTTTCACCCCTAGCTTGTTCTGAGCACCGTGGGAAAATGACACGGGCACTGTTTAGTTTAAGGGATGTAGTCATGCAAAACCTTTGCTGTACCTTCTGGAGGAAGCTGGAGTGTTTCAAGAAATAATGAAGGTGTGAATCATCACAATTCTGAGTTGTCTGATAAGAAAATCTTTTAATCTCTTGTAGCAATGCAAGGGCTCCGATTGCTGCAATTCTCTTTTATAAATTGTGCAATAAAATATGGAATAAGTCATTGCAAATGAATCCAGGATTATCAGCAGTATTTTCCTTTGATATCAGTATTTCTGACCGGTGTTCTTTAAAGGCTTTTACTTGTTAGTTTACTTTTAGGAGACAAATAAAGTAATTAGTGCTCTTTCTTTTTTTCCCCCATTTTATGGTCTGTTCTTGGCACACTTAGAAAACATTTGAGCTTGAACAGTTAATTTTCAGTTGTGCCTGTTAGCAGGAATTATTTCAATTTTTCAAAAACAACGTAAGAAAACAACCAGGATGAGATACTGGTTTCATTAAAAGTCTATGCAAAGGATGAGGTGTTTTGTTGCTTCTGTCCTATTTTTTTTCTTTAATTTCAATATATTTTAAGTATTCAAAATGCACTAAAAAATATTCAGCTTTATATGTATGTGTTTAGTCAACAAAACCCTCAGGAATTCCATTTTGAAAAATATTGTCATTGTTTCTGGAATTTGGCTCCACACGCTCTGCGTGTTTTTACAGGACAAAACCTCTGGTCTTTTACCAAGGTTTTATGTTTTTACTTATACAAAAACCACACAATACCATAGGATGCCAAGAAAGGGAACAGCTTGGTAAGATTTAGGCTTTTTGGGAGTCCTTTCAAGATCAAGAAAGATATACAATCAAGTAAATAACTCAAACTGGAAACCTCAGAACCCAGCTTTGATATGTGACTCTTCTCATAACATACAATATGACTCTGATTTAGCTTTATCACTTCATTGGTCACTTCCTAGGCAGCAGATGCCCACTGGCTAGAGAGAAAATCCAACATTATTCACTGCTACTTTGACTGTGGATGGTAAATGTATTTATAATACAAGGCAATGTCCTGCTGTAAGAGACTGGAATAGTGGAGCTAGAGAGGAAGAATGAGCTACAGCCATAAAAAAAATACAGCTTGAAGTGTTTGGGTTGGAATCTGTTGTGATTTATTCACCAGCTCCTTGCTCAGGTTGCTGCATGTCCCCTCAGCCTGCCCTGGGTGGTATCACAGGCAAGGGACAGCTCTGCTGGGTTTCCATGAGCATCCTCCACACCCTCTGGTTCCTAAAGGCTGAAAGAAGGTGGAAAAGCACTTTTTGGGAACAGCATGTCCACTTACCTTTTCAAATTTTGTTAGTTTCTCTTATTGCTGGAATGTCTTTTACTAATATTTGATGAGTGCGTGAAAGAAAATGTGAGAAAATTGCATCAATAGTAAGATTGCTCATGGTGCTTTAATTATTTGGTCCATTTGCTTCACGCAGGAAGTTATTAGGTAAAATACTTTTGTGTGCAGATTAAGGATGTGTGACACACTCTGGCTAATTGTCTGGTTGTGCAGCTCAGATGAGGGTCAGGCTGCCTGGCCTCTGTCACCTCCCTCCCTTCATACAGCTGTTTACAGCCAGCAATCAGCTTGGGAAACAGCACACTGCTCAACCTCTGCTCATGTGTCCATCATGTGCGATTTCTTCCTACAAATAATTCCCAAACTGTCTTAGGAAACTGCTTTGGATGCTGGAGAGAGGAAGGCAAGTGACTGTGAGCTGCAGGGAGTGAGTGAATAGCTGAGGACGAGTAGTGGAAGGGGAAGGCCATCTCTGCCAGCCATGGTTATGTCTCCTGGGGCTCATAGGTGTGGGAGGGAGGCTGACAGTAAAATGTCCCTGTGAGGGCAAGAGAGTCCTGAAGATGAGCCTAGATCCCCTTGCAGCTGAATAAGATCTCAGTAGGTGGTGGAGGTGCATTTCTGGAAGAGGACAGACTGAGGAGAATAAAAGAAGTAACTGAATCACAGCATTTACCTGTTTTATGTGCAGGCCATGGCTGAACAGGAGGACTTGGCATGCCTGAGCTCTTCTCAGAGGTCCTGAAGTGTTGAGATGGTGAAGGAGCTGTGAGGAGGAGGGAGCTCCTCTGGGCAGCTCTGCCTTGTGGTGAGGGCCAGCTGGCCCTTCCTGGAGCTCTGTGACGCTGCAGTGAGGCCACCTTGCTGTCCTCCTGCTCTCACTACATTTGTGGGCTCGTGGTGTGGCATTCACATTCTCTGAACAGAGAGAGACCTAATTCTCTCTCTCTCAGGTGTTTCCTGGATCAAAACAACAGAGATCAAAACAATTCTTATCTCATTTACTGCTCCTGTGTTTTGGAACATGTGGAATGTGTTGGAAGATTATTTACCTGAAGGAATTTGCTTGATTGGATTCTGGTGTGAGTGTTTTGTTTTCTTGACCAATCTCTGCAAACTGTATCCTGACAGTCAGTCAGGAGATTTTGTTGATGTTGAGTTGAGTGCTTGCGCAGTTTCAGTTTAGATGTATTGTAATATAGTACAGAATGCTATAGTATAATAAAGTAATTAATTAGCCTTCTGATATCATGGAGTCCTCCTCATAATTTTTCCCTGTGTCGGGAATCCTGAATTATCCAATATCATTGTCCCTCGCGTGTTGCTGCAAAAATGATATGGATGCCTGAGCCTGTGTGATCATACTCTGTCTACAATGGGTTTTAAATACCATCTGCTTCAGGTACAATCTCATGCAGCAGTTGGGACTGTGTGTGAATTGCTTGATTTCTCCTTGGATTTCTTTAAACCTGAGGCAATGGCACGGCAATCTAGAGATAACCTGGTGTAAAAAAATAATAGAGATGCTTCTGTTGTTCCCTTGCCATTTTCACTTCCTCTCTTTTTCTTCGAAACCCTGTTTATTTCCCCGTAGGGCTATGAAATAACAGGAAGCAAGAACACCCCAGCTAGGCAACATCTCTTCTGCAGAACTACAGGAGATTACATCCTGTGAAAAGGTTAATGAGGAACTGAGACTTTTTTTGGTCAGGATAAAGAGAATTATTCACTTCCTGGTGCACTAGAAGCATTCGTGAAACCTTTTAGGAAATGGCATAATGTATTTTTAGTGCAAAATTAGGCTGGAAAGAAGTTGCAAAAAGCTGTACCATCAGTCCTGGATTTGATGCATCCGACATTCAGCAGCTGCAGGTTTTCTTGCTTCCTTTCTTCATTGAAAATGGATGCAGAAGACTTTAGAAAAAATATCCTTCTTTTTTCATATCCTCATCAGACTCCCCCTAGAAAATGCACACCACCCAGTGTGTGTGAGCCATGCTGGGGCTGGACACTGATCCTGCTGGACTCCAGGCAGAGTGCACAGCTCAAGCCTCACTTTCCACCTTTGAGAGGACTTTTGTGGCTCAGTGCCCATTGCCATTTCCCTGCCTTCCTCTCCTGGCCCATGGAAGCTGCTTCCAGGGCTGCTGCTTTGCACACTCGGGGATATTTTTTTTTTTTAATCTCTACGTTTTAATTACATGTCCTCCTTTTCAAAAGGCTGGATGTTTTGAGATAATGAAATCTTTCCACAGGTCATGCTGCTTTCTCTTCCTCTGGATTCCTCTATTAACAGAAAGCTACCGGTTTCCAGAAGGAAATTGTCTTGATTTCTTTATAGCCTCAATCTGTTCTCACCAAAGCCACTGGCAAACCTTCTGTTTATTTTTCAGGGATACAAAAACTAAGCCAAGTGCCATCAGGCAGAGATCAGCACATTTACTGAACCACGAGCAAGGCCTGGGGAGCCTAGTTAAGTAATTCATTACAGCTTCTTTGAAATTCCTCACTAAATAGGTTTGGGGTTGTTTTTTTTTTAACCAGAAATGCTAGCTTGCTGAGGTGGAAACATTTTGTGGCAATGTACCAATTTCTGTTATCTGGAAGGTTATTTTTGGGTCCCAGGTGAAATTTTACGGGGAGAAAAGGAGACAGAAAAGGACTTTTTATCTGTAATACTTTGCTGAGCAAATGTAGCTACCACGGCTTCTGGGCTAGAATTGCTTGCAATTGCTTGAGCACGTCTGGGCAGATGGACTTAGCCCTTGATTCCAGGTGTCTAAATTGAAAGGCATTTGAAAGAGGATTTAAAGCAGGTTGGACTAGATGATCTTGAAAACCCAACCAAGCCAAACCATCCTGTGACTCTATGAAGCCTCTATGTTTGTGATGTGCAATTGCTAAATATTCCTATTTATATGCGGTTATGAAACATGATGTTGGAGTTGAGAGGGCCATTAACCTGAAGGAAGTAGAAACAACATTTAAGCCCAGTATTTTCATAAGGATTTGAATTCCATGTCATGATGAAGTATGACATTCCCTGTCACAGGGCACAGTGTTAATTCAATGCTCAGAAGGCACTTAGAAACATCATAGAAGATCTCGTCAAGAAGTATCAGCAAAAGCTCTTTCTAGTTTAAGAAATCACTAAAAACTGGGCAAGTGTGTTGAATTAAATCCATGCCATCTTTGCCATCTTTACCTTGTCCTTACACCTTTTTCTGGCTGTGTGGTCACTGTCCAAGACAGAACTCTTGGCTAATGAATACTTAGTTCAGCCTGATGCAGTGGGGCATTTTATGAATTTTAAAGAAATTTTAAGAAAATTTTGCATGAAGGCAACAGAAAAAATCCTTTCTGCCCCCTTCAGCTGTGCCTGCTCTCTGCAATTAGTGCTGTGTGTCTGTAGCTGCACTGGCTCTTGCAGCTGAGGTCTTCCACAAGGCTCTGGAGGTGTCAGTGAAGGAAAAATGATAATAGAGTCATGAGGAGTGCTGAGGCTGGAGCAAGACCAAACACCCATCAGCATTCCACTGGTTTTGATCCATCACTGACAGTAAACCAAAGCCAGGGATCCACATCAATAAAAGCATTCAAATACCCAAAGCTCACCAAAATCTCTGTGAGTAAAATGTCTGAATATTTTTATAATCTGGATCCTAACAAAGTTAATAATGTTTGTTAAATCAGAGTGTTGATTTGGCTGATTCAGGCTTTATGGGAATACAGGAAAATTATAGTTATTCTCAAATAGTTTAAAGTATCACATGGTTACCTTGCATTTGAAACACCACTATCAGCTTACCTCACTGTTGTGTTGCATTGTATTGATGCCACAGGCAGTACAGAAACAAAAAATAAAATGAACTAATGATGAATGCTTGTACTCCAAAAAAAAAAAAAAAAAAAACAGATCAAGATTTGCTTTGTATGTTGATTACCATTTTATTTATGAGCAGGACATATTCTAAATATTAATATTAAGTGATCTACTTCGCCCAGCTGTGTAAGTATGAAGTTCCAAGGTTTTTGCTTAGATGCTGGGTCCCCATCTGTTGTATCCATGGTGATAGCAAGACTTTTGTTCTGATTCCTTTTCAAATCAGTGTTGTGATTCTTAGTGATTTTGAAACTGCTTTCCAGTGACTCTAAAAATTAATGGTTAATCAAACAATCTCAGCTTTGGCTCAGTTATCTCTGTGCATGCACCCATTATTAAGTAGCAATCTACCTCCAGCAGCAAAACCTTTCATTGTGGTTTCAGTTCTTGTGTTGTGTCTGTAGGGATAGGATAATCTATTTGAAGAAAATCTGATGAAATTGCACCAAAGCTTTCTACATCCTTTATTGGGAAATATAAAGGTCAAGCTCTTTTTTTGTAGGGATTACTGGGTCTGTACAGCCTCAGTAGTAGGAGTGAGCAATAGGAATGAGGGAGTGGGGTGATAAATCAGAGGAACACTTGCTTCAGTAGATATCTCTCCTACAGCAATTTGCTCTTGGAAAGATAGTTAGGGTTTGTGTATCATCAGATCTTTTCTCGAAATTTTTGGGTAAAAACCCTCAAACATAAAGTTAAAAGATGTGACTTTAGGGAGAAGAGAGATTATAAAGGAAGGGTGTCCCCATGTGCATGTTTCCGAGGAAAGGAGTGAGGAAGGTAGGAGGTACAGCAGCGTGTGCAGAAGAAATACCTTGGAAAGCAAGTGAGAAATATTCTCAATTTTGACAGTTATGGAATGAGAAAAATGTGGATGTCCACCTCACATGAGGGATGATGTGGAGCATTGTGCCAATGGGACCAGCAAGAACCTGGGTTAGCCCAGATTGTGGGACATGCCAGTGGGGAAAATCAGTGTGTGACTGCTGCAGCTCCTTCTCTTCTAGCTAGAGACTTTTCCCCAAACTTGAGCAGAATCAAATTAACGCATGTCTGATAGGAAACTTAAAAATCTTCCTGGTATTCATCAGGAACTGCAGGTTTCCAGAAACTGTGTATTGCTGTGCTCAGGCTGAACAAAATGAAGAAGTACTCCAGAGATTTGCTGTGCTGTAATTTGCCCTTGAACAAAAATGAAGCTTAAAAAAGGTTTAACAAATATTCACACTTCTCAAATTCTTCTCTGGGGTTCTGGCCTCCCACTTGGCTCTATACACTGAAGATGAGGGGAGAAGCCTGCACTGTGATTAATCCTCCCAACAAGGTCACCTGGATAAAATTTTCTTGGCTGGAAAAAGCCATTGAAGGGTCTGCAGTGATGCTACATATGTGGTTTGTCATTAACATACCTTACCAGTGATTGAAAAGTAACCTGAAATCTTGTTTATGCGATTTTTCAGGGCTTTTGTAGTTTCAAATAAACAGCTGGAGGTTTTTTCTGTTTCCTCCTCAAGTGAATGTGCAAAACATTTGGTTCTGGCCATTCCTCACGCTTGCCATGAGAGAGCTCCTCCCTGAGCCAGTGATGACAGAATGTGGTCCATTTTTTAAATGGGGATTTGCAAACTCAAACACATTCACAAATCAAGTTCAGTCAGGGGATTCCTCACATTCCTGCCCTGAATGGTCTCCAGACTCCATGAAAAATACAACTGGTCTGCACTCCATATGACCATGTTTTTTTAATTTTGCTCAGAGGGATGTCAAATGATAATCACTGTCAGCCAGTTTCACAAATGACTAGAAATTATCCACAAAGCCAGTGCTATCAAGATGGAACATTTCTAATATATCTTGTGCTACTTCTGATGTACAATAAGATGCAAAAATACCTATCTTTTTTACAAACAATTTGACTGATGGAAGAGATGCTTTTAAAATCTGACACTTCAATTGGTGGAGTTGCAAGATATTCTGAAGGACACGATCAGAGTTCAAAATGAACTTGGTCAGACAGACAGATGAATAGAGAACTTGTCAAAGAGATGAATAGTGAATAAGCAAAAGGGTGTTCACTGTGGTATTTAGGAAGGAGAGTACAAATGCCAGGTGGGTACTGTCTGCTAAGCAGCAGTATGGGAGAAGAAGGTTTAGAGATGAGAGTGGAACAACACTCTTTTAGTCAGCAGCATGGTATTGCAAAAAAAAAAAAAAAGGGAATTTCACCCTAGGCTGAAGCTGAGTTTTAAATAGTTTGGTAATCTTAAAAGTTCTTTACCAGTACTTCTGTGATAAATGCCTCATTTAGGTCTGATGGCCATTTATCCTCTGTGTAGATGCTCCATTTATTTTTGCAAAGCCAAATCATTCATTATAGCTAGCTCTTAGTAAAATGAAGCATTCAACTGGGAAGGTTGGCTTATGGCAGTCAGCCTAAAGACATCTCCAATTTTGTTTTGAATTAATTGATACAGGCCCAGTGTAAAAGCTCTTAAAGCCCACGTGCAGTGTGGGGGTGCTTCCTTTCTTCGGACTTGCTTTGTGAGAGTGAATTTTTCTGTGGAGAGAGACAAGGTGCTGCAGAGGACATCCCAGGGAGTCTTCCTGGGACTCCCATTGTTTGGAGGAATCTGAGGAAATCCTTGCAGGCTAAGGTAACATTTTGTGACTTTATCTATTCATATGACTTGGCTGACATAGATTGATGATGAGCACATGATCCTATATTGAATTAATCTGAATTCTGCATTTTATTAAAAGCAGTGGGGACCAAGCTAAAAATGATCTTGCACACAGACTCTGATTTTCTCTTTTCTTAAAGCACAAGCAATACAGAAATACAGAAATGCAGATATCTTCCTTAGTTTCCCTGTGCTTTCCTTACCTCTACATAACTATTTAGCCAATACACACTTAAACAGGAAGAGTGTCTTACCTGTTTATCATGTATTGCACAAATTTGACAATAGTTTAGCTATCCATCTTAGCTGCTCAGAGCTTGGTTTAAAGCTTTACAGCAAAAGGAAATTTCAGATGGTTTTCAGTGGAGGCAGAACAGACTGTATGATGAAAGTGTGGAGTGAGTTTTAACTGAGCACTCTGAGGTCCCTCTCAGTGTTACCCTCTTCCTTTAGGAGTTTCACAAACTTCTTTTACATATAACCTATTAATATTTATTTCTGACTCATGAAAGAAGGGCTGAGCTAGATGACAGCCTTGAAGTGGCCTTTAATTTCTATGACTTCTTCATATCTTGCATAATACTGTATGACTTCAAACTGCTTGTAGGTAAGTGCACACTGAAAAATGTTTCCTTTGCTTCCCTGAGAGCACCACCAAAATGAAGCAAAGCAAAGAGAAGTAGGATAGCTGAATGAGGCTCTCAGAATCTAGAAGATACTACATCTTGTCTGTCTGCAGATCCCTTCTGTGCTGCAGCCTCTGCTCACTGCTTAGTTTGCAGAGATAAGTTGGTCATATCTGGAAATATCTGTGTACTTGAAACTTCTAAGCAGAGCAGATGCACACACCTCCTCATACTGTAGAGTAACCTGTGAGGTTGGACTATCTGGTCTCATAAGCCAGACTCTGTCATCAACAGTCTGCTTTTTGAAGTTTCTGCATGGGTTAACTGTAGAGTGCCATCTCCCTCTGAAGATAAGATCAGAGACTGGACCTTCTCTGCAGTGGTAGACAAATGTGCCTGGCAATGTTTTTCTTTTTTTTTTTTCCCCTTCTCTGTCTCCCATGCAAACACATACACAGCTAAACAAAATGCAAGAAAACAGGTGGAAATAATTGGGATAAAGCAATCTAATATAAAATCTGTATCAACAGCCCCAGCCTCTGCAAGGGTTTAAAAGCATTTCTGACTGATTTGGCTGACAAACCCCCATCACTCTAAACCTTGTTCCTGGTGTTTGTACCTGAGTAACCAGGAAGATGCCTCCCAGAGAGACTCTTGCTCTTGGTTTTCCTACCAGTAGTGCCCAATTTACACAGACCTAGAGCACTGCTGTTCCAAGCTCTTGCCTGAAGTCATAAACAGAATGTAATGCACAGTCCCCAAGGAAGGTCAGAGGCAGCAGTGGCAGCTCTTGAGATGTGTTGGGTCTACGGGCACAGATGTTGTGCTGTCACCAAGGCTGTGCCATGGGGGGCTGTGGGGTGAAACCCACGCCCAGTTCTGGGGCACACAGCTGAGCTGAGGCCAACATCTCTTTTCTGTCCTTGAGCCCCATCTCACAGCAAACCTCCAGGAGCTGCTCTCATTTCCTGTCTCCAAGCTGTTCACAGGGTTTCCCAGATTTGCCAAGGTATAAGAGATGTATCTTGGGCTTTTCTTCCTTGCAAGAGAAGTGTGGGATTTTCTTTAGAGAAAATTATGGCTTCTCTCCACAGTGTGTAGCTGTTTGGAACAGTCAAGATCTGTCTTTTGGATTGATCTTCTCAAGGTTAATCAAGCTGGAAAGATTCCTGGCCAATTAATTCTTGAACACTTTATTATTACACTCATCTGAGCTAAAATAGCTATGGAAAATTCTCTTGATATTTTGGATAAATTGCAAATACTTTTTCCTTATACTCTGGAATAAGCACACATTATCCCTAGAACCAAGATTTCTCATATTTTCCCTAAATGAAAGTTTAATATTTATTGAAATCTTCTGTTGATTAAAAGCTCTGAATAGTGTATCCAGAAGACTAATCGATATTTTAAATGCACTCAGACATATTAGCTGCTTACTGTTACATAGAGAAATAATAAACTTACTATAAGAGAAGGTAAAATTCATGAATAATTCATAGATGCATTAATTTATTCAGTTTTGCCTTTTGAATTGATTTGGCAATTATTCTTGTACTGCACATCATTTACAAATGCTTAGATATAAATATTTACAGTTGCAAATTTGCGGTCAAATCATTTCTGTTCTCTGATTGAATGGCTTCTGTAGCACATCAAGCAGTGCAAATTGTGAATTTTACTGTTAAATATGCAGCTTGGTGGAATGTGGGTGCTGGAATGATCAAGTAAAGTGGATACATAGTGACTGCAAATATGGCCAAACTAATGTGTTTTAAATAGAAATAAATATTTGCAGGCAAGTTTTGTTCATTTCTTATTGCAATAGGAACAAGGGAAAGACTTCATGTGTTGTGCTGCCCCAGACAACAAAGACTAATGTCCTTTGGCACTGATATTTTTATTGTTCATTCAGCTCTTCTCACTTTTTCCTTTGTTTTCATTTTTTTTTCCCCTTGCTGATTGTGTTTTATGTCTTTCAAGGATGACTGCAACATTCAGAAAAATGAGAAGTCCCTCTAAAGGGGGATGACTTAACCCCACGGTGAAGCTATGAAAAGAGAGAGGATCCAGAAGCTGAACATTATGGATTTCTGAAGAAAATTATGGTCTGAGTGAAAGGGTTAATTCACAGTGGTTTATTTCAGCCAAAGGAGATATGCCTCCTGAACTCCCCTCTATTTATTGGAGAAGGAGAGACTTCTCAAGAGGATGATTCAGAACAGGAGCCTAGTTTTAAATGCTCTGAATCACGCCGTTAGTCTGCTTATTTTGAACAGTGCAGTTTATCTTCCCTCCCTTTCCTACTTGTTGCCCTGATTGATGAGTAAGGTTATGCTGAATGAATGAATTTCACCTTTCATACCATTGTGAGCATCTAGAGAACTTGATTTGAGACTAAAGAACAAGTGAAAGTATTAAGAAGTATTATTTTATATACTTCTCTCTCTGAACAGTTAGAAAAACCTTTAAAAATTCCAGCTTAAAGAATTTAAGTAATTTAATATAAAGCCATAATTCAAAGTCACTTCATGTGATTTTTTTGTTTTCTTGAAGCACTCCAGAAAATTGTTTTTTCAAAGTTCTTTCACTTTGAAATGCCTGCACAGAAGCACTTGAGGCTGAAAGTAAAGCTAATCCATTTGCAGATAGCACGTTCAGAAAAGAACAAAACCTGTGAAATTACGAACAGTTTGTTCTGAAGAAAAAAAAGATGAATGCCTTAGCATTCAAAGCAATCCTAAAGCAAAAGTAGGTATTTTGATGAAAATGCATTTGAGAAAAGAGAGTGGATGCTCAGTTGGTCTTAAAGCCAGACCAGTGGTAGCCTGGTAGGGATGCAAGGGATGCTCAAAGGAAATTTGTCACTGTGTGTAGCTCATGAAAGGGCATGAAACCATGTTCAACCTGTTTGTGACTGCTCCCCTCCTGGCATGAAGTGCTTGTGCTCTTCATGAGAAGAGCTTTACCATCACAACACACCAAACTGCTGGAGCTTCTGCTATTGGGGAAGCAGCATGGGGCTGCTGGAGCACCTCTCATTTGAGTGAGTTTTGGGTCAATGTGCTCAGCTGCAGCTGATGCCCAGGAAGGAAACTCCTGACCAGCAGCCTCCTCAGAGCCTGCTGTAAGTGCTCTCCACTGCCTTGCTCTCCATGGTGGACTCTCTATGTCTTTTTCTTTGTGGCACTGAGGATGCACAGGGCTGTGGATGGCGTCCTTCTGGCACATCAGCATCTTGGGACAACCTTTGTTGATGCCTCTGAGCTGAAACTGGATCACTTAACAGATGCTTCTACAGGTGTTGAATAGTGCACCTCTGTTAGGTGGCCTCCAGTAGGAAACTCAGGACTTCCAGCTGCTGCAGGGACCTCCTGACCCAGGCAGCCACTGGTGGTCCCACTTGTAACACTGACTCCCTGCTGACATCCACTGCTCTTTCCCTGTGCCTTTGTCACCCCTGTGCTTGCTGAGAGCTTAGGAAGAACTTCAAGCACCCCCACAAATGATTTATCATTAAAAGGCTGTTTTAAATATGATTTCCATTATGGACAAGGTCCATATGGGGATTTGTGCTGTTCAGAAATGCTGTAGGAGGGGAGTGATGAGTGAGATCCTTAGGGCTCTGCCAGGTGCCTGTAGCATGTGTGTGCTCTGCTCGAGTCACAAACATGACTTGAGAAGAGGGGAGGCCACAGGGCCATTGCACAGAGGTGAGAAACTCTGTGCTGCTGAATTCAGTGATGGTGTAAAGGATGCTTGAACCTGGCTTCCTGCTCATGATGTGGTACAATGTGGAGCAGCGTGCCTGTGGTTAACTCTTCCTGTCATGGGTGAACAGACAGAAATGATATTTGCTTTTTTGTGCAGTGCTGAAACACTCTTGTAGTCTCTTCACATTTTCATGTGAAAAACAGAACAAAATTCTGCTGTCACTAAAATGAGTTGTCAGAACAACTGTGTGTATGAGTTTAATTTCAATTAATATTTAATAACTATCTAGCTTTTCTTGGGGTTATGATTTCACAAGAAAAGAAAGATCAGAGCAGACCTCCTGCTAATGTAGCACAGATACAGCAGGAACAGCAGAATTGCAGGGTCAATAGAGCAGAATGAGATCCTGTCATCTGTGTCATTGTGGGTAGCACTTCACTCCTTGAGAGTTTGCACTTAGGTCAGTAGGATTGTGCAAAGGAAAGGATACACTCAGTGTTTATTGAAGAACAGAGTTTTACCCTGACTGCAAAATACTTCTTCCCTTGCAAAGAATAAACTGGGCATGGCTTAAGGCAATCCTTGGTGTCTGTTGCCTTTTGTGAAAGGGGTGAGATGTCTCCTCACAGATCTTGCATGTTTTGAGTCTGTGCTGTCAAGCCCTTCCCACGGTCACAAAAATTTTTCACTCAGCCGTGTCATGGTGGTATTATTTTATAAAAAGCGGACTTTAATACAGCAATTTCTACAACATGTTTGGAAGAGCAAACACTTCTGTGTGGCAAACAATGCTGGAAACACTCAACCATCAAAGAGTAGCTCTATGGTTTTGACATCAATGTCAAAAGTAATATTTCTACTCTCAGCAGGTTAGCAGATATAGGTGGTTGTGGTTCGCAGAGAAGAATAGGTGCTGATTTGTTTCCTCACAGTTGTATTGGCTCTGCAGTGCTAAAAGTCTTGTTAGTTCTTGTCCTTGGCATCGTCAGATGCATTACTCTGAATTTTGAGATTTAGAAGAACCATTAGGTACAAAGGAGGGAACAAGAAGACCCACAGCATATGTTCAGTCTGCAGGCGAACAGCACTGTCTGTGCTAACCCCAATCCATAAAGATGGTCTGGGAAGTTAATTATGACGGAAAAAAAAAAAAAAAAAAGAAAAAGAGAAAGGGCTGCAGGAATTTGCTCCAAATGACAGCAAATGCAGTTGGCAGGATGACTGAACCTCAGTTCCTGAAGAATCCCTCCAGGATATGTAGCTTCCCTGACAGAAAGTGAGTGGGCTTATTAGCTGGATTTGATGATAGATTCATTTGCTACCCATAGCGAGACTAACATGTGTAATTCTTCCTCTTTCTAATTTTTTTTCTGCCATTGGATAGGGGCCAGCTCCATAGATCAATTTGTTTATTTGTGGTGGGATGGTTTTTTCCTGATGATGGATGAACCAACTGATAGTGCCATCACCGCCTTGTGAACCCAAGGATAAATTCATGGCCTGTTAGCAAAAGCACTGCCTGATACCTGTCGTCTCCACTGAGCAGGCACTGCTCCCTTCTCCCCAGCTTTCAGGATGGCTGGAGGCACCTTTTCCTTTAATGTTTTATTTTTCACTGAGCTGCACCCTGTGGTTAATTTTCCTTCCTACTTTGCAGCTTATCACCAGCCTGCTCTGTTATGTAGGTTTATTCCACTTTCAGATCTCACAGCTCGCCAAGCGCGAGGTGCAGGGAGGAGCAGTAGCACAGATTCCAGAGGATCTGGCTAATTTCTCTCCTGGCTGGCATTAAGGAGCAAATAACTGACTATTTGTACCTGTTCACTGGAAATGAGCCCCCAAAGGTTTGTGGAGGCAGAGGAAAGATGGTTTTCAGGCATAGCCTACCAGATGCCAACAGGGGGAGTTTCAGCTCTGCCTCAGATTTAGGCCTCTGACAGTCTCCTCACCTTTGCTGATATTGATCATGAGGGATAAAAGTTATTTATTTTCCCACATTTCAATAACATTTCTTAACGCCTCCTTCCTTTAAAGAAACACTTCTGCAACTCTTCTATAGATTGAAAATGAAGGCGCAGTTCATATCTCTTGTTGAAATCCTTTTAAAAAGAGACCAGTGATGGAATGGTTCTACACCTTGCTTTGCTGGAAGGAAAGAAAGCTAATTTGCCTCTGGGACAAATCAAAACCAGATTTTAGAAAGTAATCTCCATTTCTCTCTCCTCCTTGAAAACCCTGATGATGAGGCACAGTTGACTTCTCGCTCATTTAGTATTGACTAAGATTTGAGTGATAAGATTTTAGAAAACCAAAAATCTGCTTCTGGCCTACCAGTTTAAACAAATTAATTCATAGCCAGATAGAAAACAAATGTAAAAGAAAATCCTCTTTGATATATTCATTTGTTTAGGGGGGCAATAAATGGAAGGATTTCCATTGTGAGGAGGCAGAAAACATCTTATGAAAATGAAGTTCAGTCCTTAGAGTGGGGGTGTAAACCATGCTCATGTACAAATGAATGGAGGAAGTTTTTTCGAAGAGACATTTTGTCTCTTTATAAACAGGATGGATTATGTCTGTGCAATGCTGCAATCAGTTCTGCCAGGTCCCAGTGAACTGCAGTTTCTTTTCTTTTCACAAAATTTCTCTTTTCTTATTTGAAAAATTGTCTTGGAAATTGTCTTCAAAGAAGAAGGACTGTGTATTTTTTGTAAGAGAAGCATAATATTTCCAGTTGCTACTAAGGAGGGTATCTTCTGTATAATGAGCCTCTAGGGTTCACTCAAGTTGCATTTCAATCATTTTTTGCAGCCATCCAGACCAGACTTCAGCTGCTGAATCTGCTTCATTTCTGGGTGTGAAAACATGAACAGATTAAATCCAAAGCTCTTCAGGAGAAAGCTGAAATGTCCTGAGTCATCCAGTGAGACCTAATACTAGCTCCTCTTTTCAGAGACTTATTACCTCTGGCTCTGAAGTTCAAAACTACAGCCACTTTCAACTGTGATGTCTCAGCTGAGAGGGTCCAGAGCTGTGATCTTGTCAATAGATGACAGGATGGAAGAAATTGCCCTTTGGCAGAGTTGGGCAAATCCTGGAAAATGGACTTTTTACTTTGTGGAAAGAACATTTTTAAGGGATTAAATATTCTTCATTTTCTACTTGTGAATTTGAATTCACAAGCTTTGTATTTTTTTCATGCCCATCCATGGGAGGGCCATGCTCTGCGTAATATCCAATAACATATAAGTAAGGATGTCTGTGTATATATGTATACATATATATATATAAACTGTAATTGCCTGTTTGAAAAATCCAAATTAAAATTCATATCTACAGCAGTGATATTCATCATTTTACTCAGTCCAGTTTTGCAGTCAGTTAAAAACCTTTTTAATTAGTAGCTATCAGCAATCCTGTGAGTGGGCTGCTGAGTAGAGAAGGTTAATGCTGTATCTGAGGGGGAAGGGAGAGAACTTACTGCTGTAGGAATTAGGACATTTTTCTTGATTTGATGAAACTGTGTTGGAGAGAAATCCACTGTGTCTTGATATTGACGTAATTGCATTGCATATGCTGAAACATCCCTCTGTAATGGGCTAATCCAAAGGGCAAGGATGGCCTAGTGAGGTTTGCCGAGATGCTCTGTCTATTCCCATGCCAGCAGACCAGCCAGGAGGGGTGAATGGTTCCAGGGGTATTAGGAGGGGTGCCAAGATCAGTCAGGGCTGGCAGGTTTCACTAGGACGGTTGCAATATTGTGGTAATACATCTGTCTGGGCATGGCTCTTGAGTCAGAAATGGAGAGTAAAAGTAATTCCCAAGGATACGGAAGTAGGTCACTCCATCCCTGACTGTGACCCAAATATCTCCCCTGAGAATGAAGCCTCATTTCACACCCCAGCCAAGCAGTGTGAAGACAGAGCTGGAAACCATTCCAGTTCTCCTGTGTGTGAACTTCTGGTTGGAGCCCAGACTGGTTGTTGAGGCCACTGGCAGACAGTGAAAGAGAGGAAAGGCATGTGGATGTAGGGAGGGTGTTCAGACCAAGAACTGAGAGAGGCTGTGTCACTGGATTAAGGCAGCTATGCAAGCTTGCACAGGTATTTCCACTCGCGCTGTCCTCACACCTTCTCTGAGGGGAGGTTTTGGTCCTGGACACAAGGGCTGTTTGTACATTGCCATGTACCACACACACGGCCCCTGGCCACGTCTGCTTGCGTGGACACGCCAGTTTGCACTGTGCCAGGTGTACCCTGGAGAAGGGAATGGACAGGGAAGGAGCTGTGGAGCAGCAAATGCCAGCTGGGATGGCTGTGGGAGCAGGCCCTGCAGAGCCCAGCCGGAGGCCATGCTGGAAACCAGGCCTGCATCTTGCCTGTGCCCTGCTGGGCTCTGAGCAGCGCTCTTTGGGTTGCAGCACTGAGGATCCCAGGGCTATATTCTGTAACTCTGGGATCTGGTCCGTGTTTGGAAAGTGTACAAAATGTTCCTCGGGAAAATGTTGCTTGGGAAGCATGCAAAATGGCTGCAGCAGGATATGGCACCACACACACACACACAGCCCCTGGCCACATCTGCTTGTGTGGACACGCCAGTTTGCACTGTGCCAGGTGTACCCTGGAGAAGGGAATGGACAGGGAAGGAGCTGTGGAGCAGCAAATGCCAGCTGGGATGGCTGTGGGAGCAGGCCCTGCAGAGCCCAGCCGGAGGCCATGCTGGAAACCAGGCCTGCATCTCATTATGCCCTGCTGAGCTCTGAGCAGCGCTCCTTGGGTTGCAGCACTGAGGATCCCAAGGCTATATTCTGTAACTGTGGGATCTGGTCCGTGTTTGGGAAGTATACAAAATGTTGCTCAGGAAAATTGTCTTTGGGCAAGAAGACCAAACTGCTGCTGTCACAAGACCATGTGAAGCACCAAGGGTCACGATGGTGTTTTAAACAGGATAACCCAGTCAGTGGGGAGGTAGGTGGTGCAAGCACCATGTGCACAGCTGGCTTTGCAAACCACAAAATCAGAAGCCTGAGGAAAGAGTAAGTAGGACAACATCAGTTGACTTGTAGAATGAAGGTGGACATTTGATGGAAGTACATTAAAATTGTTTAATGCTAAATAAAATATCAATAGAAAATGCTTTATATCTCTGTCTATAACTCCCAGGCAGGCTTACGTGGACAGTAAATAAAACAGTGTGCTTTTATGGAGTAAGACCAAGATACTGTCAAGTATCACATATCTTTTAGTCAAAAGTCATATAGGACCATTCTGTCTCTAAAGAGAAAAGGGACAACTACAGAAGGGAAATATCTGCAGAAGAATTGTTGGTTCTGACAGCACAACAATTTTGTGTTTAAAGCACAAAATTCCATGAAACACCACTAGGAATTAGAGAGGAATGTGAGGCAATTCTTTAGAACAAAACAAAACAACAAAATGGAAAGCAAGTAAATTGTGTCTACCATGTGCCTAAGAACAATAGTGCTGAGTCAAAACCTGCTGGATTTGGTTGGGAACGCTGTGGTTTAGCAAGCGCAACTGAGTTGAACTGGAATGCTCTTTTTGTCTTTCAACAAGCCTGTAAAGGCTGGCAGAGATCTGGTCAGCTGTTCAAGCCCTGCTGAAGAGCCCTCAGAGTTCAGTTTTTATATCTGGTTAGGGACCCAGTAGAAAAATTAAGGGTCAGGCAGGTTGTGTTTGAACAGTGTGTGGAATGGGTTTATTCTGCATGGAAGAAAAACATTTGTTGCCTCAGAAAGATGTGTCCTCGTGCACTCTTCTGAAGTAGGGGATTGCTGTGTAAAGAGGAATGTGAGCAGCAGTTTAGGGGATTATTTCATGCTTGTGACGTTATACTGACTAGTTTAGCTCTTTGTTTAAGGGCTCATGTCCAAATTGATTCAGGTCCAAGTCAGAGCTTTGGTCTTGCACCTTGCTCCCTCTCTTCTTGCCAGCACTGATATTTGCATGGTCATGTCATGAGCCAGTTCAGGGAACTAAACTTCTTAAAGGCCTCAGCTTTTTCTGCAGAGTTACTTTTTACCTGATTTGACTCCCTGAACCAGCTCATAGTAGGATCATAGCAAGGCCTGGTACTGGCACACAACCTCTTACTGGAATTTATGGCTGGGGTGAAAAGGAAATTGCAGGACTTGGATTGGTTGAGCTCTTGGGGAACCTCAACTTAAAACAATTCATCCTTCCTCCTGCTCCACTGCATCCACTCATATACCTTCAGTCCCCTTGGATATTTTATATTCACTGTAGACTCTGTAACTGGACTCCTGCACTCATTAGCATGTGTCCATTTGGGTCTGTAAAATGCTGTGGGTTCCCAGCTTGGAAGGCTTAAATCTCACCACCCTGATGTCTCCTTCTCAGGTCAAGACAACAGGGACATATAGAGAAGTACAAAGACTCCCTGCCATGTAACTGAGTTAATGCAGACTTTTTTTGGGCGCATCTTGGGAAGAAAAATGGATTGGTGCCAGTGTCCTGGCCTCATCCAATGCTGGTGAACCTTAAGATAATCACTCATCCTCTGGGCATAAGCAAGCTGTGCAGTCACATCTATTTAATGTTAGAAGGTATCTATGTATGAAAAAAAGTAGACCTCAGGATGGTAATTATTTGCTCCTATCTTCTCTATGGGGCCACAAGTATGAACAGAAATGTGCACTTTGGTAGAACTAGTAGAAAACAGGGCTTCAGAGGATGGACTCAAATGGTGTCCCCTGGGAACTTGCCCTACCAAACAACAACATCTCCTTCAGTTCAAAGGAAGTAAAAGTATTTTCAAAATTTGGTATGTAAGTAACAGTTGCAGTTGCTGCAGAGATATTGAGCAACTGTGGCTCAATGTGGGAAGTGGCCTGTGAAATCAGGAGAGGTGGGGAAAAGTCCCAATGTACAATTACTCTCTTGAGTATGGGTTCACATTTTGTGAAGGCCTGAGACCCTGACTGTAATTTCACCTTTTCTGACAGTTTGACTTCGATTTCCATTTGCCAGCCATTGTCAATATTTTGTGCCTCCATTGCTCATCTGTTTGCCATAGCAATTTCTGCTACTCTACCCCAGCTTATGTGTTTTAGCTACTAATGGGTTCCTTAACATTTCTTCAGTGTTCCTCTGTTGCTGGGTATGGAATGCAGGAATTTTTTCCCCTCAGAATGAAGTTGTAGTTACCTGAAAGTTGAAGAATGAACATTGTATTTCAAGGCAGTAGCACATAGCAGTGAGGAAAGTGGTGCTTTTCACTTAGCCTGTTTTTTTTTTTTTTCCCACCAAGAGCGGACTAGTGACTATTCCAATAATTAAAAGGAATAAACCTGGAGAATAAGCTGCATAATGAGTGCCCTACATGTTACATGTTAAAACTTCAGCTCTCTGATTGTGCTTTTGGTCTCCACAGATCTAAAATGCACAAGCCAAATTCCAGTTTAGAGCTGCTGCTTTCATATAGTAGCATGAGCTCTGGTGTCAGCACTATATTAATTATTCTTTTCCAGTGCATACCTCAAAGTGACAAGTAACAGGAGGAAGACTAGAGAAGAAATAAATACTGAAATGTGATAGCATGCATTTTATATGATTTACCCATGGTCAGAGTGAAAACCGTGACCTGATGAGTGTTTCAAGTTTTAGTATACCTGAAGAGGGGAGAGAATTACTCCCACTGTGGAGCTATCTATGCATGGTTTTGGTCATATGGAAATATGTAGCTTCTATGCCCAGGGGTGATGGGACAAAATCTAGAGTAGCTGTACTCCTCTATGTATGAGTAAACTGGCTGTATTTCTCTCTTTTTCAGAGGATATTCATCTTACTTTTTAATCTTAGAATATAAGTATGGGTGAATCTCAGAGAAAAGGCTTGAAAAAAACCAGTAAATTTCTTTTTCTTGTTATACTGCTTTGGACACCCTTTTATGAATAAAATGGCACGGCCAAGCGTGAAGTAACAAAGGAATTGTAAGCAGTGGCCAGCATGTGGGAAGTCAAAACTATCTACAGCTGAAAACGTTCTTATTAGAAATGAAGGGCAAACAGGAATATAATTTATTATTGCCTCTCTATGTGGCTTCAGAGATCACATAATCCAAAGTAAAAAATGGCATGCATATGTTCCCTAAGATATTCTTCACCATAGAGAGGCTATATATCAAAACCTTATTTCCTGGTAATGAATTTTAAATAAGTGCCCAGGGCATCAGGTCACTGATGTTTCCACTTTGCAAACTGGGTGGGCTATGAAAGCCCCTAGAGCCCTTCAAAGGCGCCTTAAAAAAAGATCCCTAGCTTTAACTGACCAAACTTTTCAAGAAAAATACCTGAAACAATTAAGAGAATGAAAACCAGGAGGTCAGATTACTTGGCCCATGGCTGAGGATTTACATAAATAGGCCTAACCTTTGACTTGAAAATAAAAGGTAAGTACAGAGCCCTGACAGAACAGCAGGTCATTGGTATTTACTCTGTAAAGTACTGCCTCTGATGCTATGACAAAAATGCCAGGAATTCCACTGATCACTGTGTGCTGATAGGGCTCAAAGGTATGCAGGCAGCTAACAGAAACCCAGCCTACCTGACTGATCGAAACTGCATTACTCCCACGCATTTATAACCCGCAATCTGCGAGCGTGGGAAAGCGTGCAAGGCCTCAGGAAAAAAAAAAAAAAAAAAAAAAGGAGAAAGTTGCTGTCCTTAACTTTTTAAAAATTTTTTTAATGGTAGTTTGGGCAACATATAATAAAATTAACAAAATTCTCTGAGTGAGCATCTTGAGACGTATTCTTCACAGTATGTGCTGATGTTCAAGAGACTCCAGAGGTGGTGTTGCCCATGCAGGCTGAGATTCGTACCACATTAAGCATCTTGGGACTTTGTCAAAGATGAGCTGTGCTTCAAGTATTGAACTGGTAACCAGCTGTAGGAAGCGAGTCCCAGACTTAACTGAGGAAACTCTAGACAGCAAACCTACAGCAGAAATGCCATGCTGTGTGTTTGTGCTACATTTTGTCAAGCAATTGCTGTGTGCTCACAGGTGAGAGAGGGAAAGGTGAGCAAAACAAATTTTTTTTTCATTTTTAGTTCTAGTACAATAGCAAAGATGCTTTAGATATTGTTTTCTTTTCTACATGGATAGCAAAGAAAGGGGGACCCCTGTGAAAGTGGAAACAATAAGGGCAGAGTTTTTGTGTTCATGTTTTATGGGGAGAGATTTGGCTTCCTGTTCCAGTTTGAGACACAAGCACACACCAAGTATCCTGGAGGCTGTTTCAAACTTGTTTCACTAATTAATCAAAAGTGATCCATTACAGAAAACCTGCAGGAATGTCAGAGATGGATGCTTCTGCTCTACTGTTTTTGACTTGCTTGTTGCAACAGAGGGGGAAGCTGTTAGTGCCTGTCTAGTAAATTATTGAAGGATGGTGTAAGAGAGCCTGCCGCCTTCCTCTTGAAGGGCCAGGGAGCCTGGGGCTAGCCAGCCACATGCTGCTCTCCCTGTCTGCTACACCACTGTGGGGTTTTGGAGGGATGTGGAGGAGCACCCCATGGCTGGGTATTGATCAGAAAAGACAGGCTGGCCCCATGCCCTGGGCACTGCCTGGTCAAGCCCTGGGATTGGAAAGCTGGGCAGGCAGTGTTGAAGCAGAAGGAGACAGTGGCCACTTGAGGATAGTCAAGCAGGGCGTCCCAGCACCCATGTCTGACCAGCCTGGCCAGGGTACCACTGGGCACAACTTTCTTTCCTCTGTGGCCAACAGGAATGAACTCAAAGGAAAGTTAAAACCCTTTGAGGGACATCCTGTCTGGAGGGTGTTTGTGGTGACTACAACCCCTTTGGTGTTAGTCCTTGTGCTTCCCCTTACCAGCCTCAAGTGCCTCCTCCAGGGGACTCCACTGGCCCTGGTCTTCCTGGACAGAGCAGTAGCCAAATGACCCCTTTTCTGAACCAATTCTGTGATCCCCTCATGCTGAGAAGGCTGCGCTGCTGTGGTGTCCATGTGTAGGTGTGCTGTGCTGGCACTGTGTCACTGTGTCACTGGTGCACTAGGCTTGGAGGCCACAGGGAAGAGGTGTCACCTATCCAGTCCCTGTTCTGTGCTGCCACATGCTCAATCTCTTGCACGCTGAGCTGTGTTCCCTGCCCTGCTCTCATCATCTGCTTCTGTTTGTCAGGCAGGCTGTTAAGGGCTGCATCCTTTGTGGAGCGCTGTCCCTGCACAGTCCACTCACAGACTGCTCTTGAGTGCTCTCAGACTAGATTTTGGCCAGTGAGACATATTTTGTGGAATGCTGAACTTTGTACCCTTACCTTGATCAGTGGAGCAGCAGACTCTGGCTGTACTCTTCTTCTGAGTCTCTTTTTACTAAAATGTCCAGTATGTAAGTCCTCTTATCCCATTTTACCATCCAGAACGTGTTCTGGCTTCCTGTGAAGTGCCTAAGGGCAGTATTCAATTCATCTTGATGTGATTTCTGATGGCAGGCGTCTTTTTCTTAATGGCGCTTGTGCCACTCCACTCTTGCAAAACCACAGGAAAATAGTTAGTATGACAGGACTTTCAAACATAGCGCTGCCATTTGCTTCCTTCAGATAATTATTTGCTTTTTTCAGGATCACTGTTAAATGTGACATTCACCCTGACATTCCCTAGTGGCTGTACATGAACATGGAGCTTTTCCTTCAATCTCTGTACCTAATGGAGCAATTCACCTTTCCAGCCCATATTTTAGCTTCTGCCTAGAGGTAGAACTAAACTTTCACTCCCTACAAGAGCTGAATGGAATTTGTTTGGGGAGACTGCTGGGGTTGAGCCTGTTCCCAAAAACGCATCATCAGCCCCTTCAGTCTCCACCAATGTTGTTTTGCCCCTGACCAATAAGTGCCTCTCTCAGCAGATAAAAGCAAGAATTTCATAAAATTTTAACCCTAGGGAGACTTTTTCTTCCCCAGCTCTGTATTGGTTGAACATGTTATTTATTCCTCCACTCATCCACTTCCTGTGCTGCCTAATTAAGGTAAGACACTGGCCCTGTAAAACCCAGATCAGCCCAGCTTGCCTTCTTTTGCCTGTAGATTTTCCCTCTGACCTAGCAAGACCACAATCTAGACCAGAGATTTGGGTAGCTACATTCAGCTGGAGATTAAGATGCCCCTTTGTTTGCTTAGGCTGATCTTCCACTCCGCTGCAGGCACAGTGCTGTCCCCAGCTCTGTCAGAGGACTCCCTTGAGTGGAATCCCCTGGGTTGCTCAGCACATGCTCTCCACACATTTGTAAACTCCTCCAGTGCCCTCAGTGTAGCTCAGGCTTGTTAGATTGCTTCCCACTGCACAGAAGAGCTATTTCATATATTCACTCATAGCTGGAAAGCATAAACATTCAGAAGCAAAACATTACTCAAAGTCATAAGGATGGAAGGCTGCAGTTGTAAAATCTTGTGTGGAGAAGCCCATTTTCTCTTGTGAAGAGCTCTCAGGCACCATATCAAGCGTGTGTTTTGCTAGAGGAGGCATCAGCTGAAACAGCGGCAGCCAAAAGGCATTGATTTGTTTCATTTATTTTTAACTTTCCCATTGAAATGCCTGAGGGAAAAAAAAAAAAAAAAAAAAAAAAGGGAAATTTCTCCCTTGGAGAACCCTTCAGCTCTGGGAAAGATACCTGCTGCAATCTAGAAACAAGCTTGTTCAGGGAACAACCAGGCCAAGCACTGCCCAGGGGGCTGCAGTTTGTTCTTTCTTAATCTATTTATTTTAACCATGAGCACAGCCACCTCTTTCAAAGGCTGTTGCCATGGGTTTGGGTTTTGGGGTTTTTTTTTTTTTTTTTGAGCAGACTCCAGTCATGGGGTTGGAACGAGTGAGAGCAGGGAGAGCCTGAGCCTGGGCAGCCTGGGCTGTGTCAGCCAGCCGGTCACAAGGATGCCTGTCATGTGCTGCTGCTCCTCACACAAAGATTCCTTTCTTTCCATGCCCGGTGGGTTCTCCATCAATGAGAGGACCTTGTCCTACGAACAGAAATCAAACGTCTGTAATTGCAGTGTCACTGATAAAACATGACTTCTTTACCAATTTCTGTGAGCACTTTGACCTCCTGCCTCTGTGCAGCAGACTTCGAAGATTCTTTTTTGTCTCTGGCTCTTTTGAAGGCTGTGCTGGAAATACTTTAGGAAAGTTTATTTGGGGAGTATTTTTGATCCATCTCAAATAAAAAGCTAAGTTTGTGCACTTCAGTCAAAATTGTGCTGAATTGTCTGGTGTGATTGCAAGCTCTAAAAAAAAAAAAAAAAAAAAAAAAAAGGATTTCAGGTTATGGTTTATTTTTGCTTAAATTTAGAACTGCTTTTGCATGAATAACTAGTATTATGTATTTTCAATAAAAATGAGAACAAAATTTCTGCTCCACACAGCTTTCATTCCTAAAAAAAAGTGAAAAACTTAAGAAGGTTGAAAAGAAAAAAATTTCCATGCTGAATAGCATGGCTGAGCAGCTGTCTTATCTTTTTTCTTCCCTAAATTGGATTATTGCTATAACTGTTCTTTCTAAGTTAAGATCTCACTGGGGGAAGGAAGAAAATTTCTAGGTTTCCCAGCAGGAAAGTCTTTAACAAGAAGTTAATGTAGGATAATGAAGGGGTCAGGAAAATCGTAAGCACGAAGGGATTGTCCAGAGGGCTCTGCAGAGAAGAGTGCAAATAAAGATATTAAAGAGGAGGGGAAATGTGCGGCAACTCTTTTGAATTTTAACCAAATTCTTCATGCCACAGCACATCACCCTGGGCACAGCAATCAGCAGCACCCATGGTCAGTGTCCCAAATTGTCACAGAGAAGGGAAATGTCTTGTTTGTTCACATGTTCTTCTTTAAAGAGAAACACCTTACGAGTGACAGGATTTAAAGTCTAGAAGATACACAGGAAGACAATTCTGTTTAAATACAAAGCTGAACTGAAAATGGAGAAAAGCAGGTATTATTGGGATTTTGAGGTTATGCTTGAAGTTTGGATTTTGAGATTATGCTTGAAGTTTCTAACATTTAACTCCAACAACAGGGAAATAGAGCAAATTAACTGGGTTAGCAGACCACTTAGATTTGCTGTTGTTTTTCAGTCAATAGGTCACTTCCCTGGGTTAAGGGTTGTGCTCTGCCAAGCAGCAGGATTTTCTAGTGGTTCTGTATTGATGAGAAAATAACTCTTGGATTCTGTGGTGCCATAGGTCATCAATAAAATAAGAAATTCTTATGTTCTTCAATACTGCAAAATTTCTGCCTTTAATATTCTTAGTGTATTATGTTATTTTTAAAATATACTAGAATTTTTTCAAATATATTAGAAACTCAGCCAATATTTTTTTTGCAAGTGATTTTATTGACATTATCTTCTGAATTCCGCTTGAGATGCTGTGTACTAACTGTGCTGGTAGTTAATTCAGATTTAGTAACTGGAGTGGGATTTTGCCAGTTAGGTCCCTTTAGGGTCAGGCTTGGATACAGAAGTGTTATGGCCGTGGAGACTGTTTCATCATGCAGATGTAGGTACCTTTCTGGTCTGTATAGTTGTGTTTGCATTGATACCCCTAACAGTGAAATAACTTGCCAGCTTTAAACACTGCATACAATGGATGAGAGACAGCACGGGTAGCACTGAGTTCTATGAACAGACCTGTTGCTGAACAACATTATTAGCGTCAGAAAAAACACTATCTCATCTACCAGTTTCAGAAAATTTTATTGTTCCAGGATAAGAAGATTCCATGTTCCTTATTTGAGATGGAAGTTGTTTTTATCCGTGAAATGTCCTCACTTCTCAAAAACAAATGTCACAAGCTAAAATACTTAAATACTGAGGAAGATGACAGCTCTCCCCTTTCCTTTTGCCCTCAGCAAAAATGAAGTCTTGGCTAGCTACTGGCATTTTTTTAGGAATTATGCCTGCTCAGTTTTTTTTTTTTTTTAAATATTGCTGCAACTTTTTTTCCTGATTCCTGCAGAAATGACGCTTATGCAATCCTGCTGTGTGCGCTTGTATCTTCGTCACTTCCACACCCCCGAAATCTTTTGAACCTATTGACAAATTTCAACCCATTGATCTCTCAAAAAAAAGTTCCTACAAGCTTTGTGAAAATAACCTGCACACAGAGAGGTTGGCTGCAGTGTGAACAGGCACCATTTCAGACAGAGGAAAACCCACTTTTAGGAAAAGTGTTTATTTATAGATACCTGTCCATGGAGAACATTTCAGGGAAAGCTGTTTCCTTCCTTGAGCTACAGTCAATTTAGTTTGAGGCTCTGGTCTTTCAGAGGCCAGGCTTCAGTGTACTGATCTCCACAGCATGTGGGGATACTGATTTGCAGTAATGATTTACCACCTTAACTACATTTAAAGCAAATGATTTTTAAAAACCACTTAATTTTCCATTTCCTCTCCTTTTTTTCCCCCTTCCTTTTAGTTAAGAACCAAAAACTGCCCAATAGCCTGTCTCTTAAGACCAAGACATTATGCCCATCACCCTAGAAGTCAACCCTTGACCTTTAACACTGTCACTTTTCTCTGAGGATTCTCTGAGGTTAAAGTTACAGAATTGCTGAAACAGATAACAGAGTGCAGAAGGCTGAAAAGTGACTGGGACGAACCTCCAGGGACAAAGTTAATCTGTTGGAGCATTTCCTGTGTGTACTTTGAAACCTCTCAATTTAACTTGATCAAAGCATGAGCCGACATGTTTCAGCTCCCTACTGAACAAACAAATTTGGTGCTTATCGTTGTTGCCACCTCAGCCTTTAATTTACTTTACTTAGTAAGCCAGTACATGTTAAATGAACAATCTGGTTACTACAAATCCTGGGTGCTGGTCTCCAAAAAAGGCTGCAGTTCCCCTGACATTATTTAGTTCAGCACATCAAAGACCCTGTTTTTCACCACAATCTCAATGTAAGAGGACCAGAGCCAGTGTGGTCAACAGAGGTCTCTTAGGGACCACTAGATCCATCAGCATCCATTGGCTTATATTTCAATATCTTGGGATTCTACCTTTCTTTTTCATTAATGCCTACAGGACGTAGGAGGACCAAGAAAATAAATGGTAGTACTTTTAAAACACATTGGTTAACTCACATTAACTCACATTTCAAAGCATATATGGATTAACAGATCCTTTAAACATCACTTTTTTTTTTTTAATCAAAAGCAGTAACAGGTAATTTTTTTAATGTTCTGGTAGTTGGGAAATTTTTTCCCAAAAAATATCTTTAGTCAAGTTAATAATAACAATAGTAAAGAATAGTGTGAGGTGTTGCATGAAGGGAGCATGGCCAGACATGATAATGAGCTAAAGTGGCTGCTTTCTGTTTTTAAACCAAAACAACTTGGCAAGTGTTTTTTAACCACGTCTAAAGTATTTTCATTGCTTTCCACTTACTTAAATCCACTGGCCCCTATTTTCCAGCATATTTGCCTTTCCTTATTCTCAGAGGAATTGAGTCCAATGATTTGAATTGTTCTTCAGTTCTCTGTGGCTATAGAACCCCTGAACCTGGAAATTACTCCTGTCCCTCCAGGGTATAGGATTCTGGGTCCATCATGCAACTATTGAAATATCCTGGGCTAGAGGAAATAATCAGTCAATAAACCAACCTCTTAAACCAACCTTCCTCCCAGAGCAATGCTAGAAGGGAATTTCTCTTGATACAGGTAGGTACAGATATAACCTACTCTTCATCCAAACCATGGTTGCCTTTGGCAACTTCTTTCCTTCTTTCAAGTAAAACTGACTTCTTAAAATATTCTGCAAGCTCAGATATTAACCATAATCAGTTTTTATTCTGCCTCTGTGTTCATCACTCATTGAAAATGCAAAATACTTAGACAATGTAAGTAATGATGGAAAATTTCTAAAAAAGTGCAGTGCAATGACACGTCTCCTCTTGGAATAAATGGGACACATGTGGTGCTCTCCTGAACATGTCATTCAGAGACTTGTGAGCATCTCTGTAGGAAATGACAGGGCAGCCAGCCACATGGCAGTGTCTGCTGACACAGATCAGCCTCCACAAGCAATTCAATAATGAATGTATCATGACTTTTCCTGTAATAACCACAGACTAGTTGAGTTTAGGGGTTTGTGAAGCTTGCAGGTGATCTTTTGGTTTTGCTGGCATGTAACACTCAATTCCACAAGGTTCCTTCCCAATGAGGAGTTGCACTGATTACTCTCTTTCTCCATGTTATTAATTTAAACAAGTTAAACAACTTATTTATCCACCTAAATGAAATCTGTGCCAAACATAGAAAACTCCTTGCCCAAAAGAGGAGTTGTCACAAATAAATGACCTGGGGTCATAAATAAATTTTGGGGTTAGCTTTAATGAATTAGCTGTAATTATTACAAGATAATTCAAGATTTATCATTTTGCCAACCTGGTTTCAAACTTGTCTAAGGAAATCTAATTGTAACTAGTTGCCATTTTCAAGAACAAATTTAGGCACCAGAGTTGGCTGGGTAGTGTTTCCGTGCTTCTCTGGCATGAAACAGAACTCTAAAAGTATTCTCCAAATATGGAAAAGAGCAAGTTTGTTCTGGACTAGGCGGTAGCCTGGTGCTTGTTTTTCACATTGAGGTTATTGAAAAAACAGATTTCAACCCTTCATTGGCTTGATCTAGGTTTCTCACACCAGGAAAGATTCCCCTGACACCACTTCATCAGATGCTCTGTGATGGCTCTCCTTAAATGGGTCTGGCCATATAAGTTGCTTTGTGCTTCTCCAAGAGATGTTGTCTGTGTGGGTTTGAGCACTGCTCTGGGATGAGGGACACTCAGATGGTTGCTCCTGAGCCAAGTATTTTTTATTTATAAAAAGTGGAGACTTCTCCAGTGGGTGGGCTTGGAGAAAATGCCTTTTCCTTTCTATCAAACGACACTGGTGACGAGAACACCTAATCCTGAAATTGAAATCCCTACATCAGATCCAACAGCCTTGACACATATTGTCTCCTAGAGTGATACAAATAACTTTTTTTATACCAAAAGTTTTGTTTTAACATCTATATTTCCATAGGATTCTCTATTTTTTAGCAAGTCCACATTTTGTAAAAAAAAAGGTATTTTATAGAAATTTCCATAGCAGCTCTAGAGAATAGGAGGTCAAAGGACTGGTTCCTTGGGCTGCTCTGTGGACTTTCTCACTCAGCCCTCAAAAAAACTTCAATCCTTTGACTCCCCTTCTCATCCCAGCTGGTCTTGGCACACAACTAATCATAGAACACCACAGCTGATGCTGTCTGGAACATGCTGCTAAGGGCTGCAAATGCCCTTGCAGGTATTCCTGTCTGTCCTGAAGCAGCCAAACAAGTCAGGGCCCCTAAATGAGCAAGACTGCACAGAGGCCAGCAGCCCAGAGGTGACCTCTCTCATGTATGGAACCCTTACACAGCTGGTAATGGTTTCTAAAAGCAGAATGGAAACAAAATATTTAAAATCCCCCACAAAGGAGTCACCATCAGCTGCTCAGTTGTACTGGAGGTCCTGTCTCAATGGAAGTCTGGTTGGATGGCTGGGAAGTAAATCTGCACACCCCTGGTTACTAAGGGAATAGGAGCCAGGATCTGTCAGCCTTACATGCTCCTTGGTCCTCCTCTTCTGGATGAATATTAGTTATACTTTTCTAGGCAGTTTTGTGGGTGGGTAGAGACAAAGGAGAAAATAGACAGGAGAAAAAAAATCTATTTCTGTGACAAGGCCACCTGCTCATGTCTTCTCAGGGTGGTGGCCTCATTGTGTGAACTGCTTCTCTTTTCCTCTACAGAGAGCCAGTGTTCCACACATCTGCAATTTTCCAATCATAAGTTATTTTAAATTCAAACACCAGTTTTAGCCTTCAAAAATTAATCTTTGCAAAGCATCTATGTCAGGCAAACTGCTGTCCATTAGTAGGAAATTATTCAGAAAAAGGAAGACAATTTGCTTATTTATATAAGAAACTGCTGTACAACTAAATACAGATATAGGTCAGTAAAATAAGTTCTTTGATCTATTGCCACAAGAAATCAGTGTAAATATGTTTCCTGATAAGGGTTGCTACAGCATAATTGCATTTTACAAACTGTGTAGTGTGCTATTACTCAGGAAATGTGTTCACTGATATACATGTCTCCACTCAGCCTCATGGCTGAAAGGTTTGCTTTTTCTCTTATTTATAGTTCTTTCACATTTTTAATAAGGTGATTAAACTCACGAAGGCATGGAAGAGGTACAAATAGGGAAAACTGATTCTAAAGCATACACAATCACTATTGAAATAGACACCAGTTGATTGTTTTCAAACATATGTAGGGTAGTGGCATTTCAGATTAAACTGCAAGGCAAATATTAAGAGGTATTAATTTATACTGTCAACTATTACTGTTCTGGGCTTCATCCTTTTGCTAGAATAGCTAAGAGCACAACTCCATCACAGCTGTAAAAAGGCTTGTTCTTCATGGAGATTTGTCCCGTTTTTGGAGGAACAGTTCTCCCTGTAGAAATTGAGTCCCCCCCCAGAGCTTGCTCAAGCTGCTCACTGAATGCTGGTGGTGTTGAATGCTCACCAGGTCCTCACCTCAGGGCAGATTTACCCTGGGCTTTAGTGGGATTGCTGATATGGGAAGATGGGAATGATCATAGTGCTGTTAGAACTCCAACCGTGATTCCCTATTTACTAGGGATGCTGCCATAATAATGAAAGGTATTCAGGTAACTCCTTTCAAGGTTTGTGAACCTACCTGAGCAATGCCTGCTGGATAGAAATTGTTCAGCTCAGGCAGGACTGAGCTTATTAAACATTGTCTCAGCATGAAACTATGTATATGAGTGTACAGGTTTAAGCAAAGCCATCTCATCAGATTTAATACGGGGGATATTAAAAGACTATTGTTAAAAACAAGAGTGTCAAGGAAGTGGTTGCAGTAGTATTTCTTTTCTTAGGAGAGCACATGGTTGAGCTACCAGAAGCAGAACACTGCAGCAGGATGGGAAGAGCAGGAATGCATCTCTGCACTCAGGCTACAGAGGCTGGGATTTGACTACTTGTGGGCTGCTGTAAAGTCCCATTTTTCCTGGGCATGGTATTCATGACACGGTAAACAATCCACTTCAGGCTCCTGTGGGATGTCAACCATCTTCATGGTCTGTAGTAGGCAGCAGAGGAAAAAACAGTGGGTCATTCCCGAGAGAGAGGATGTGGTTCTGGGTTCATGGCCAGAGTGGGAGGCAATTCCCGCATCCTGCTTTTTCACTGGGTTCTGGAGCCAAATGTGCTGCTCTGCACATCATGTTCTTGTCATAGAAAAACAATTTCTACAGCTGTCTTCCCTGCAACAGCTTCAGGACAAGGTCTTCCTGGGACAGCCTGAGGGAAGCTCTTCCTTTTTCTTAAGGGAGGTGCAATATGCAGTCACATGGAGGACAGTGTGAAATCAAAATGAAACTGAAATCTGATTTGTCACTGTCTGCTCGTTTTGGAGGAGTAATGGGAGCCATCACCATCATTTGGGGTGTAAGTGAACCTTGTGCTGTTCCATGATGTTATTGCTCCTGACCTCTCTCCTCGACGTACCTCCTTTCAATTTTTTGGGAACCAGTATCTTTGTGTGACTGTGAAATGGTTGAGTAATAATTGCCGTCCTTCTTAATTCACTTGGAGATTGGCTGGTAGGAAGTGTTTTGGTGGGACAGTCTAAGTTCCTGTTGGCATGGCAGTTCAGATTATGATCAGGTTCTGCAAAGCTAGAAGGGGTTGCTGCTGATGTTGTCTTGTAATTGCAACTCCCAGAGTACATAGAAAAACCTTCTCCTTAGAGATATGTAGGATTGTCATTGCCATAGTTGTTAGAAATTTAGCTTTATCTTTTTCTCTCTTCATCTTTCTTTTTTTTTTTTTTTTTACCTTTTAAAATAATTTGAAATATTGAATAAGATGGGGAAAATGAACCTATAAAAGAATGCATTAGGAATATATTGTAAGCAGATACCAGGAAACAACAACATTCATGTTGCACACAGAGTCTCAGTTTGGCTGCTTTGGGAGAGTACAGTCTCTAATTACATGAAAAAATATCATTTTTGAAGTCATATGATATAAAAATATAGACTACTTAAAACCTTAGACAAACATGAAAGTCCCACCAGTTATGTTACTCTTCCTCTGCTTTTTTGCCCTTGTGGGTATGACACTCATTTTCTACTACAGTTCACTGACAGTACGGGAGGTTTGCAAGTGACTTCAAATGTTCCTGACTCCAGTGATTTCCTGAACAGGGATAGATGTATTAAAATTTTGAAAGGCTTTCCTCACTCAAGCCCATAAAGATTGCTAGCAGGGGCCATAGCTGAGATCAGAGAACCTTGGCTGGGAGGAGGATGTCCCATCACTGTGTATTAGAAGAGCAGGGCTTATCTTTTTCAGATTTCTGAAGAGAAGCCTGGAAGGATTTCAGAAGACACGCAAAAGGCATGTAAAATAGGATATGTAAAAGAGGAATAGTCTGATCCAGACAGAAATTTGTTTTTCCAGTCTGTGTGAGGGCATCTAACTTGAGTCATCTTACTTAGGGGTGAGAAAGTTAAAGTAAGGCTCTGGATACTAAAAGATAAGGCTATTGATAAGATACTTGAAAAGCATGAAAAGAAATTAGGTGACTCCTTCAGACATACATCCGGCTTTCCCTCAATCTCTTCCCCAGCAGTATTCCATGAAGAAATGCTTCCTTCTGTGCAAGAACTTTTCTAGTGGTTAAAGACATTAATGAAGTCTGAGACAGACCTTTAAGTCCTGTTTCTTGACTGCTCCTAATAGACTGCATGAACTCAATCACACAGTTTTACATCCCTGAACTTCACCTTATTTTTTTGTAAGACAGCCTTCTGCTTTCAGTGTCAGATACCTCACACAACCTTGTGAGGACAAGCTTTATATAAAGCCAGCAAAGATTTGCTGGGGGAAAATAATGTGTGGAGTAATCATAACATCTTAGAGTTATTATCTTTTGCCATTAGAAGAATTGTACTTTGGCATTTGAGAAAGGGAAGAAGGAAAGATGCTCATTAGCAGCTTCCTTCCTCAGGCTCTGATCTTCCAGGGGCTCCTCTCTGAGAAGTGTGAGCACAGCTGCAGTCCCACAGCAGCCTCAGCTGATGGAACAGCTGCCTCTCCAGTGCAGTGCCATCATCTGCCCCTCTCCTTCAGCCCCACTCTATTTCCTCCATCCCCTGCACTTGGATGTTCTCTGCTCCTTTGTGGAGCCATTTTAAGGCGTTATCGTGGGAGAAAGCTACCTGTGACCTTTTGTTTGTGGAGATAAGGAAGGCTCTGAAGTGTGGCAGGACACTCAAGGTGCCCCAAGGTGCTGCAGGAGAGGGGCAGGGTGGTGGGACAGGACAGCAGAAGTGGCTGTGGGGGAATAGAAGACACAGTGACTGAGGCTGCCAAGGAGCCATAGCCTTTCCCTTCAAGCCAAAGCTTCCTGGTGTGATGGAAGCTCCTGCTGAGACTGCCTGGCTTCCCTAGAGCCCCACAAGCACCAGTGTTGCCCTGACTGCTGGGGAAGTGCAAGAATGAAGAGGAGAAAGGAGAGGAGTGAGGAAGCTGTAAGATGGTACTACAATCAAGAATTACTTTAAGAGAGAGAAAATAGGAGTCTGAAAGTACCATGGGGAAAATGCTGTTTCATGGCTCTGCAAAGTTGACCAGATTGGGGTTATTAATAGTCTGGATATACCATTTTCCCACATTAGAAAGTGCCAGATTTGCTCACCTCTTAAACTCTGCAAGGAGCTTTGGTATTTCCTCCCTCCTTTAGAAGGGATGAAGTTGAATTAATAAAGGTTGAGAGAAGGGCAGCAAGGATGAGTGAAGGCACAGGGCACCTCACCCTTTTCTAAGGGGAGAAGCAAAACAGAATAATCACTAGAAGTGGAGTTTGAAAAAGAGACCTGGCAAGGGCAGACAGAGGCTGTTGGTTTGTGGTCCTTCATGGGATCATCAATGATGTGGTTCATGGGTAAGAAGAAAGTGATGAAAGAGGTGTTTCACTATTACTTGCTAAAATGGGGGGCAAACACCCTGACAAGTTACAAAGGCAGGATGATTTGGGTTGAAAGGAATGCCTAGACATAATCTGGTCCAAACCCCTCTCTGAGCACCCCCAGCTTAGCTCAGCATTTGTCTTCCTTGGTTTTGAATGTAGGATGCAGATCCTACATCTTCTCTGGGCAACCTCTTCTAGTGTTATCAGATTAAAGATCTGAAGCAAATTAAGAAAGTGAATCAATGCATAAATCAGATCATTGGATATGTTTTACTCATAAGATGCTATGGAGTGGAAAGTCTGAATTTCTTCATAAGATGACCAAAACACAAAATGAAAAATGCTTCCTGAGCTACTGAAACTGTGAGCACAACATCTGGCTTGAGGCAGCAGGTTGAGGAATCAACATGATTCCCACCGTAACTTATTTGTCCTCCTCTGCCCTGAAACACCTACTATTGGTCAGGTATTGGTTTTGAAGGGTCTCTGGGTCACCCAGCATGAATGTCTTTGGTCTGGGGTGACCCAAGCCTGCCAACACATCAAGCAGGTGAAAATGCTGCTCTTAGTGCTGCCTTCAGTTTTCACAGGACAGCTGCCCAGGCAGGTTCGGACCTATTTCCATCAAGAATTAAAAGCTGGTTTCATAACGTGTATTTTTCTGTCAAACTTTGTGAATAAAACAGTGCAGGAAGATGTCGTGACTAACGCGAAGCTTTTTATTCAGGCAGCAGATGAAGTGGGTTAGTTTTAGAAAGGAGTAGGAGTCAGAAGAACATTCAGCTTAAGCAGACAGACCAACCCTGGTTAAACTGAAGGGAAAAGCAGTGACGCTAGGCCCTGCATATCTGATGTGAAAGACTAGGAATACAATACTGGATTTATTGTTCGGGTTATACATTATCCCAGAAAACTGTGCTTTTATAGTGGCGACATCTGACCGCTTGCTATCAAGAGATAACTTGAAAGTGCTGCACGATAGAAAAGCTGTTCTTTTCTTGTTGCAGTTATTTTTATTGACAAGCTTTCAGACACTATGAAAGAGTCCACCGGTACTCAGCAGCAAAATACTGTTCACAACCAACCAGAGGAAGATTGAAGGCATGAACAAAGCAAATGAATACCCTGCTGCCTCTCTGCACACATAGCTGCTTGTTCAGCCTTCAAAACAAGTAAATAAAACTCACAGATATTTGGATTCAGAGGTAAGGTGATTCCTCAGTGCAGGAATGTCTCCCATTTGTTGGATGTAACGTGCTGCATCTTGCAGGAGAGGTGCTTTCTGCAGTGTGTCATGTGCAGCAGAGCCCCCTTACTCTCACATCAGACACTTTCCCACTCACAGGAGTTGATAATCTCTTTGTTGCAGAAGCATTAATTGATTTCTTTGGGGAAAAATACATTGAGAAGGAATGCAATTCTTTATTTATAGGTTAGTTGTTGCTTTTCCTCCTGTAAATTGCCTTCACTTCTGGTGGTTGATTGTTAAGGAGAGCAATGCCGTGATCACAGACAAAAGCTTTCTGGTGTCTCTGTCTTCTTGCTCTAATTTCTGCTGTTCCCCTGCCGAGCTCAGCTGCAGAGGGAAGTTCTGCACCAGCTGTGGTGGTGTCCAGGGCTCAGGATGGCACAAACCAGAGGCACAAGGGCCCAGCAGGCAGGTCCCAGGCAGGGGATGAGCCAAGGGACCTGTGACAGGCATGGTGCCTGGATCTGCAGCTCCACCTCCAGAGGCTTAGTGTTGCCAGGAGTGTCATGGCCAAGATGTGGTGGATGGGCAAGTGGAGTGAGCTCAGCCAGGTGTCATCATGGACACCAGCTACACCAGCACCCAGTGTCTGAGTCTATGAGCAAGAAACCCTCATTTCCCCTCCACATGCACTTGCAGGAAAGGAGGAAGCCTAATGTGTGCAGTGTGGCCCCACGTCAGATGAGCTGGGATTTGTCCTGGATGGCAAAGGAAAGGCAAGCTGGATGCACATTGCAAAGATGGGGAGACAATGAACATGCACATTACTTTGTTTTTGCAGCTTGTATCTTAACCAAGCCTTTATTTTTAGGGATCTCAGTTAGAACAAGAGAAATAGCGAAGCTTTTAGTAAGATCAGTTTCTCTAATGACTCACGAAGTGCTACAAAGTCAAAACAGGTTGCTTGTGCTTGAAAGGTATAAAACATGTCATTTTTATGGTTACTGTACAAAACACTGCATATATGCATGCAAGGGAACATTTTAAAATCTCATCGAGCTTTTTTCTTGTGCAGCTAGATGCTCCTTTCTCCTGTTCTTTTATTCGTGTGTCATGATTTGTATTAAGCATTATTGCTCTAGCAATTAAGCAAATTTCCTCGCTGCACTCTGCCAGTCAGAATGTTGCTCCTTTATACTCCCAAAAGAAAGGAGGAATTAAGTTGCTATACCAGTGTCCCAAAACAGTTCCTTTTGCAGTCCACTAGAGTCTTTTCATTGGTGTTAGAAGGGGCATCAAGTTCTGTGAGCACTGGGGAATGAGTAATACCTGAATCTGACCTCCAATAAAGACCTGCAAGTCCTTCAAATGTCTGTTACATAATGCTATTTTCAACAACATTAATACACCTACCTTTCTTTAATGTCTTTATTCCAAATGAAATTTCACCACCATAGTGGAAAATGTGCCTTTACTGTTGTAATTACACAAGATTTGACAAGAAAAATATCCCTTTCATCAAAGGCTGACAGAAAAACAAAATTCCAAAGAAATAAAATATTGTGTAATGCAATTAGATTTTAGCAAAAACCTTTTGAGGGAAATACTCTGATTTCTTCAGGAAAAATGGCAGCCATTTTAGGATTTCCCATTAGTTTCTTAATCTTTCCCCCTTTTTAAAGTTTTTTAAAATATTTTTTAATGGAACCAAAAGCATCCAGAATTACCCAAACCCCTAGAGAATATAAATAGTAGCATGTGATATTTTCTTGGGTGGAGAATAATTCTTGTGCATCGCATTCCTTTTTCATGTTAGGGGATGCCTCTGCTACAGCAGCTGATGGTTGCTGATGTGGTTGATCCACACCAAAGTCCCACTTCCACAGCAGCACCTCTACCCAGGCCCCCACTGCTGGGGTGGAGCTCACCTGGGTGTGAGCTGCAGACAAAAGATGCTCAAGACATCCCTGCATTGTGTTTAGACCTGCCTGAAATGGACTCTGAAAGGAGTTTATCTGGTGAGCTAAAGCAGCAATGCATACAAGAAATAGCTCACATCTTTGAGATCCTTGGTTTCTTTGTACAAAAGTTACAAAATCCCTGGTAGGACTCTGCAGGTGAAATGGTCTTTTTCCTCCTCTTCCTACCCTCTGGGGAACTCTGCCACCTGGTTGCTCTGGGACTTTGTCCTTCTTACCATGCTGGTAGCAGGATGAAGATTCCTTAATGAAGACTCTCTTGAGGATGGGATGAATTAAAAATTTAACCACACCCTTCCCTTGCAACGCTGGCTTCACAAGAGCACTTCCCCTCCCTGGGCCATGGGGAGGTGTTATAAAAACAGGTGGAGGTGCATCACTCCCATATGGAACTGTGGAGAATGTCAGATTCTGTGGGGTATTTTCTACGCTGTTGCTCTGTGACCTGCACAAGCTGTTAGAAAAATGGAAAGAGTTAAATGTGATGGCTTTTGGAAGTGCCTTTCCAACTTGGTGCAGGTATTTCCTGCCTGACAGCTCAAAAATGGTAATTCGTGGAATAGGATGAACATTTCTTTCTGTTCTCTGCTCATTAAAAAATCAGTGACGACAGACACGATCTCCAGAGTGGCTGTTCTGTGCCTTGCCATGGCTCTGGCCTTCCCCCAAACAAGAGGGCTTGGTGCTGGTGAGTACCAGGACACATCTCCAGGGCCCAGCCACACACTGTGGGGGCAGAAGGAAGAGTTTTGAATGGCCTTTTGACCCTCTAGTCCCTAATCCTATTTACGTCCTCATGTGGTCAGAGAAACCTTTGACTAAAGTGGTCTTCGAGTTCTGGGAGAAATGTGCTGACCTAGGTCTTGTGTAATTGATTGAGGACAACCCCAGCAGGGAGGAGTTTTACAGGAGGGTGACGGAAAGGTGGGTTTGTTGCCCATTGATGGCTGGCCTGCATCCCAAACTTCCAAGGACTAGCCCAGTAACTGCTCTATGCTCTTGCAAATGTGGCTTGCAAGTCCTCCTCCAGGACTACTGAGTTGCTCTGCTTCTTCAAGATCTTTAAATTTGGGTTTCCCCACAGCCAGACCTTTCTCAAGCTGCTTAGCTTTTCTTTCCTAGTACACCCACATAATTACTCCAGCACAAAGAGTGGGCTTGTGAAGCAGCAGCATTTTAAAAAACCACAAACTCTGATCTCAAGGCAATCTTTCCCTCCCACTTCCTCCCCCTTCAAGCAGGGGTGTCAGCCGTGCTGTTTCTTTCAAACTTTCTCTGAGTCATCTCATCAGGCAGCTTGTAAATACTTGAATGCATCCATCAATGTCAAGTCGAAGTAAGTAAGTAGCAGCACATGCTGTGCAATGGACTTTCCCTTCCTCACATTTCTCTCATTTTCAGGGATGCAGAGAATTTAGGGGTGACCCTATCTTCCTGTACCATCAGCATACATACAGAGATGTGATCAAAGATGTCTCATCATGAGAACAAGAAACCAGAAATAAGGTGAGCTGCTTAAATTCAAGAAGGCTTCAACTCTTCTGAAACTCCCACTACTGTATTATCCAGAGTGGAACGCCTTCATGTAAGATGCTCCATTCATTTCATCCTAAACCTAAGAAATTTGAGGATCTGCATTACCAGCATGCCTTTGGGAATTTGAGAATGTGTCATTGCTAACCATTTTGGACCAGCTGGTCACAGCATTATGAACTGTTGCTAGAAAAATATTATGTTTTCCTATTACAGGGGTGTAATTTGCTGTGTCATCATTGCGTATTAAAATCGAAAAGGCAGAATGTGATTCAGAGGGTGCATGGAGCACAAACCACCTCCTCAGAAGGCAAAAATCTCTGCTGAAGAGCAGCAATGCTCCCAAGTATGACTGATAAACATGTGAGTCTTGTCGTGAGCTAAATGGCAAAATATGGACCCTGCACCAAGGCTTTGCTCAGCACAGTGCATAATTCCCTGGTTTGTCTGCTAGCAGGCAGTGGGAAGAAAGGAAAAGTCTTGCAAAATTTCTGAGTTATTGCCTCCAGATGGCTTGGAAGGAAGGTCTGGTATCATCGTGATATTTGTCTAATAACTCTGAAATGATCAGTTGAGGTGGATGAGTGTACTCTCAACAAGTATATGTGTGGAAATATGCTCCTCCCCAGCCCTTCCACCCAGACAGGTTGGTTATGTGTGAAAATTACATTGTGAGCCAGAAACTCAAGCTCAGTGCTACCTTATGGAGTAGACTGGGGGAAAATTGGCTAAGAAGGTTATACTGCAAAATGGAAGAGAAGATGTTCTGGGTACTCTTCCTCCTCTCTGCTCCAGCCCCCAGTGAGAGCTGAGCACAAGTCCTACTGTGAGGGACATCTCACTCATATCTGCTTTGCTTTTAAAACTTAAGGCATGGAGATCTCTCTCCAAATTCAGTGGCCTGCCAGAGTAAGATACTGGTTAAGATGAGTACAGACGGTAGAACTGATCCACAAGCAATTTTTCCCTGCCATGGCCAAGGGACATTTCAAGGGTTGCCCTTCCCTCTTTTTTCTCAGGGAGTGCAAGTTGAAAATCAGGATAACTGCACAGCAAAAATGCTTTCCATCTCACTCCTTTATTTACTTTTTTTTCATTATTTCCTTCCACTCCCAGGTGAAGGAATGTAGGCTGTTTGAAGAGCTGATCTGCTCGGGTGGGGCATTAACTTAATTTGAAGCATTGCTGAATATTTAGTCATGTTCTGTAGGAGTACTAGAATCAGAAAATTCTTGGATTCCTAACAAACTCTGCACGTGTACACGATCTCCAGAAAGAGAACAAGTGTTTAAAAACAAGGCTCTGTACACAACTCTGAAATAATTTAAATATAATATATATATATATATTTTAAGTCAAAAACATCTTGCAGTACTACATTACTGACAGCTGAAAGTCAGACACCAACTGTGATGGCATAGATCTGTAAAGTGCTTTAGGGAAAAATTACTAACTGGTACAAATCTGATTTTAAAATAAAGATAGCACAAAGAGAAGTTTGAGTTAACTTAAATAGGAACATGCCATTTACGAAGAGAAGTCTCTTTCCAATGGTCAAACTGGTCAACCAACAGTGGTTTGTGAAGGCAGTTCTCTTATTTTTAAATCCATTAATTTGTGCTGTGGCATGTGGCACCTTGCTTTTGTGACTTATGTCTTGAAATCAGGACACTTCCCAAGTCTGCTAAGGGCTATAGCAAGATTCTCCTCTTTAAAAGATTTTGTGTTTTCAAAAAAAATTCCCATTTTGGACAAGGATGAACATGAGTGCTTAAGTGAGCATTTAATCCAGGGCTTACAGAAGTGTTTTCAGTGGAATCACCTTGTCTCCCTTTTTCTCTGAGTAATAGAAGTACACCTTTTTTTAGAAAAGCATAAGTACCTGATTAAGTGATGGCTTTATAAAAAGGCCTATTTCTGATCCTTCAGACTCAGACTAGAGTTGGAAGTCTCACAATGCGTACTGGAGTGGTGTGCAACAAGAACTGGACCCAGCATTTTCAAACCAGGTCCATTCATAGTTCACACACACTGGCTCCTGGCTCTTTTGGCATCAGAGGAAGGTAGATTTCAGAGGAAGGTAGAAATTTTTTGTAAAGCACAAATACTTTACAGTGAATACTCTTTCACTCTGTGAAAGATGAGCTCAAAGCTGATGGTGGATGACAGATTGGCTGATTTATCCAGCTTCCATGGACAGTTTTCCAGCTGTAGCTCCAGAGCCATAGTCAATATGTAGTCATCTTAACTACTTCCTGGAGAGGCATAACGAAGTAATTAGCTGCCTAAGCTCTATCAGATATACTTGCCCCTATGTGCCCACAAAACTGCTCCTGTGAAAGTCAAAACACAAATCTGGGAGGAGCTCCAGGCCATAATGATGTGTTCACAATCAAAGTGAGGCAAAGGCAGCTGCTGTATCAAAAAACTCCCCCCAGCTTTCATTGTCAAAGGCAAATTGGCTTTCAGGACTTAATGGTCATTACCCAATCCCTTATCATTCCCAGTGGCTGAGAGCAGCTCCCCCACAAAGCCACACAACATCATTCACTCTCACACACCACCTTGACTTCAGCACCGAGGTGCATCTCATGCCCTGACTTATCTTGGTACGTGCTGCCTATGAATAATTCAGGACATCTCCAGACAAGTTTACCATTTCAGTCCAAGTGAATAAGCAGCAGTAACAAATTCGATGCAAAAGTGTAGCAACAGACTGCGCAGCTAGTGCAAAGCAAGGAAGGTTTCCATGGACACACTTCTGCTCTGTTAGGAGGCTTTAGGGGAGAAATGCAGCATGAGTGGAGTAGGTTAAGGACATAAGGGAGGATGGACTGTTCCAGAGAGTTGTGTCTGCCTGGTCAGTGGGGCAGGAAGGTGTGGAGGCAGCTGGCAGGATGAAGGCTGTGCAATGTGCCCATCCCTGCAGTGCAGGGCTGCCCCAGTTTTGCCAGCATGCTGTGCTTATTAGTCACTACTGGTGTGACAATGGGCTGCACTCCTGGCACTGCAGCTGTGCCAGATGCTCAGAGCTCAGGTGCCAAGTCACACCGTGCAGGACACGGTCACACACAGATAGAACTGTGCACATGGTTACAAAGACACTTTGTTACAATATTGAATTGTTTCTGGGTACATAGCTTCCTGATTTTTAACTTTTTTAGTCAGAAATTTTACCAAGCAGCTCAGAGGCTTATGTTAGAAACAGGCAGAATTCTTGTGACAATGTGTTTGGCAAGGATAGCACTCAGCAGATTTCAAGGACATTTTGACAGGAAACTTTAAGATACATTGTCAGTGCTATAACAAGAAAGAATATCCTCCTATTAACATGTATCTAGATTTTCTCCTTGATTGTTTGGTTAATGATCCCAACCTTGTTAGTGGCTACCAGGGAAGATCCAGCAGCTAGAGGTCTGAGATGAAGAAGATGAAGAATCATGAATTTCTAAATTAGAAATGTTCAAAGGTAGAAATGGGTAATAAGGAAATGAAAGGAAAAATCTTTGTGATCATCATCCAAACTCTAGGGGGAAATAAAGAAATCTGCTATGGATAGGAGGTGCTCTCCATTCAGCCCTTCAGGTCAAAGATTTTCTGAAGTTTCTTTCTTTGAAGAGAGAAAGTAAATTGAGCATGGATTTAGAAATACAGGGAGAATGTGGAATGCAAATGGGAATACTTGCAAATGTTGTGGTATTTGGGTCCCTTTCTTTGGGGAGAATGACTTTACCCTGCCAAAACTTGTCACACCTAAATTACTTAACTATTCCTGTTATGCTTGTCCCTTGCAATATCTGAGTAGATGAAAGCTGGCCCGGCTTTATTGGTGGATTTTGGAATTTGTTGGGGTTCAGAGTTTGGACTTGCAAAATTGTTTATTTTTTGTGTTTTTCACCACAGCTTGTCTCTTCATTCCAATGTTTCCTTCAAGTTCTCTGAGTAGGGATTGTCTCTTGCTATATTAACATATCCTGTTTCTTGTATGAGGAGTCCTGCTCTGGGGCAGTGGTGCTTCTCCTGCACAAAGCATATCTAACTTTTTATTTTACAACTAGTTTCTAAAGGTCTTGGTTATCTTTTATCTGCTATTTAGGTAAAGAATCTACAGCAAAGAATCCTATAAGTCTTTCCAGCTATCTGCCAAACTAATTAAAAAAAGCCCCATTAATTTCTTTTGGGCAATTACTACATAGTGAATAATGCAGTAAGTCACTCCAAGCTCCTGTGTAACGTTTCCTTGCTTTATGGATTGTTTCCTAGCATGCCTGCAGCAGAGCTGTTTATGTTGTTTTCACTTTGTAATTTTGTGCATGAAGAACTACAATAAACATAATTAAAACCAAATTTCCCTATCTCTTCTCTTATATTTCTTCTCATGACTCTTCCCTTCTCTTAATCTTCTTCATTCTCCTGCTTCCTTCCTCTCAAATTTATTCTTCTTTCTTTACTCTTTCTGCTTTTTCTTCTGCTTCCTCTCCATTCCCTGTTCTTTTTTGCCCTTTTTTTTTGTATTCCATGTGTTTTCAGAGCCCTCAGAGGGCCTACACTTAGCATAAGCTGGGGTTTCCAGAGATGACAAGTTTGTGGGTAGATGCCAATAAGATTTGAAGCTGAAACACAATTATAAAAAAAGATCTACAAACTCTTGCAAAACTGGCTTGTATAGACTCATACCTGCGAATGACTTATGAGCAGACTGTCTACATTGCTTGTATTTTCCATTTAAGGTGATCAAATGTCATCTTTCCAACATTCTTCCAGGTACCTGATTTTGTATCTATCAGTCATTTTCTTTTTAAGGAGATAGCTGCTACAATATTGAAAGCACAGCTGGATTTTATTCCCTAAAATGCCCCCTTCTGCATGTGGGTTTTGAATGTAGACCCTATTTTAGGGATCAAGATTTTAGGGCTTTCCAGGCTTTGTTTCTGCATGACCATGGGTTGACCAACTCATCCTCATCTTCCATCTTCCATCTGCAAGACGGAAATATTGACTTCTATGTAAATTACTTGGAGTTCTACAGATGACAAAGGTTTTCATTGTAAAAAATGCTTTTTTCTTTTATTTACACCAAGAAAGCACTAAACAGTCCTTGATGAGTGTTCAGGCTTTGCACGTAGAGCAGATGAATTCTGACCACTGGGATGAGGGGGTGAAGATTTTCAGAAAATTTAGCAGTTCATCTGAAAAATGTGTAGAAGCTGATGAGTGTTACCCAGTGGGATTTGTTTAATTACTTCTTCCTCTGCATCTTAGGAAAAGCCATCACATCTCATTATGCAGATTCTGCTCACTAAGTGGGAATAATTGACTACTGGAATGACACTGCTTTAGGTGAGCACTGTCCATGACACAATGACAAAAAGTGTATCCCTTTGGAAAACAAAAGAGATGCCATCTTGACTGTGTTGAACACCAATATCAGTTTGCATTTTGCTATCTTTTCTAAGGGTCCCTGTAGCACTTGCTCTGAAATTTTGTTTGGCCATTGATAAGGACTGTAGGATTTGGCTTTTAATGAGGATGATGCAAATTTCACCTTGGCATCTTTCAGAAATGTCATACTTCAGTTAAAGGAAAATGCTTCTGCTCAGCACAGAATCCTGTTCTGACAGACATAATGAAACACAGATTAATGCTTTCATGCTAAAATGTTCTCTCATGTACCTTCGCTAAGTTTACAACAAGAAAACATGTCCCAAGGTGTGGAATGGGATCATATTTTTTTCTTATGACCACATAGCTTCCAAGCTGTTTTGAATGTTATTTACCAATGAAAGAAAAGAAGGTGAGAAGGATTTCCCCACCCCTTCACCACCTCCTCTATGCTCGCTGCTCTTACAAAATATCCAAATGAAGAAATGAAGCAAAGATGAAGATGAATTAACATTAAGCACATTTGAACACACCTATGAGAAAGACTTGGGAAGTTCCAAGAGAACTGGGAGAATCAACTTCTCTGTTTGTCAACAGCTGAAATGGTATCATTTGGAGGAATTGCCACCAAAAGTCACTGTGTTTTGTCAAGCCCAGAATATCTGCACTTGTAAATTACACAGTACAGTTGCCTCAGTGTAAATACAAATGCCATTATTTCTTTAATGCTGTAGTGTTAGAAGACACCTGGTGCCCCAAATACAGCAGTGACCTTCACCTAACAATCTTTTCTAACCAATTAATTCAAAGGTTCCTTGCTCTCTAGAAGGGAAGAGATGGGGCTTGATCCAGATTTTGTGGGGATGGAGAGACAGACTTCCCTTTGACTTTGCTGCCTCAGGCCCCTGGAGACCACTTGTATGTGCATTTTAACGTGGATGTTCCTTGCAGGTCTTCAATCCAAGCCAAGGGTCTTGGCAGGGACACAGCCTAAAGGGGTGACCCAGGGTTCATCTCACACTGCACCGAGGGCAAGGCAGCTCTCTGTTTCCATTTTAATTGTGTCAGTGTTAGCCAGGGCTCACGTCTGCTTCCTCTCTCACCCCACAAAGGGAAAATGTGTGCCAAAATGCTTCCTGTTTTTCACTGCCAGCTGGGTCGCGTGCTCGGGGTGAAGCTCATTAAGGCAGTGTGTGGCACTAAACCCTGCAGCCTCCAGGAGTGGAAACAATCATGTTTCAGCATCCTAGTCCTGAGTGGACTCAAGTGGAAATCAGGCTGCAGAGCACAATCAGTCCAGAGACAAAACCTGAAAGCGGGAAGGCAGACACATTTAGAGGTCTGAACAAACCAGGGGAAGAGGGCATTTGTTCCACACAGACAGTGTAATTGTCCTTTGCTTCAGACAGTGTAGGAAGGAGAGCCTGAAAGGAGAGCACCTGATGGTGCAAAATTGCTTATAGTCGGAGGGATTTGCCTTCTTTCCCACAGTATGAAGGGGTTGTCCATTTGGGCAACTCTTTTCTGGCTGATGGAGGTAACATGCATTACAAAAGCATTATCCCATTAATTAAAAAAAAAAAAACCAAAAAAACCCTGTTTGTTGACAAAACACACACATCTGTGTCCTTGCCACACTTTTCTGTACTTTATACTTCTCAGCTGTGATATTTCTCCCTCCCAGTGTTGCACCTACATTTTCCTAAGCCTTTTGGGTCAAATTGTTTGAATAATGCTGGTCATTTTGTCCTATAAGGGCTTCTTTTTCTCCCAGAGCAGGTTACAGGGCTGTTATGTCTAACTCCAATCTCACACATGGAATAAAAGACAAAGAAAAGCTGTCTAGTGTTTCACTCTCTCTTCATTCTTGGTGGCTAAAACAAGATTTCATAATAATGTTTATGTTTAGAATTTCTGCAGTAATAAGCAGATCAGTATCAGTGTGTATGCAGTAAGTTTAAAGAGCTGTTAATAGACAGTTGGATGGTTTAGGAATTTAAAACATTCATTACTATGTCATCAGTTCAAAGCCAACTCAGTTTACAAGGGATCCCTGATAGCATCAGTCTCTCCTTCCCAGATGAAGCAGGTATGCTTGTCCAAACTTGGAATTGCATTGCAATTCCACAGAAAAATCAGGAATTGCAAACTTTTCATTCCACAACTTCCTAAAAAATCCATTCTGAAAATGGTATATTTAAAAGTTTTAATGCTCATTTTAAAATTTCATTTGGCCTGCAAAACACTCATAAACAGCCAAGATTAAACATATGCCAAAAAGTAGAATGATGCAACAATAAGAGATAATGCACAGCATTCTTTTCTTAAAGAATGAATTCTGAAAATCTATTTTATAGTTATGATCAAGAAATGATATATCCTATAATAATGTGCCATTTTGGTTATTTTCTCAAGGGAAAATAATTATGAAATATTCTATTTTGATTTTTTAATAGGAAAATACATATTTAGTAGTTTTTGGAGATAATTTAGGTTAATGTGCTTTGAATGTCCTTCTGATATTGTGTGTATACAAATTCCTTATGAGGAAGGGAAGGGAAAGAGCTGCTTACTTTGAGTATTCCACTTAGGATGTCCTAATAATTTGCTAATGAGCCACCAGTTGTGATCTTGCAAAATGGATTGGGACAACAAGGAAGTGAAGGAAGGAGAAGGAGAAGGAGAAGGAGAAGGAGAAGGAGAAGGAGAAAACACAGTGTTTCTTTTACAGTGTATATCCTACACACACTGCTTTCCTCTTCCAAATGCTCCATGAGGAGACAGTTGATTTTTAAAAATACAGTTGTAGGTTTTAAATGTTTTCTTTAAATGAGACCCACCAAGTAAGATCAGAGGGCTAAAATGTAACTCACTCTTTGTTTGTCTGTCCATTTCCACCATCATGGGAAATCCCAAGCTTATCCACCAGTGATTGGTTTCTGCCTTCCAAAGCCAAGTAAGGAGTTCAGAGAGGATGATTGTTTCCTTGTCTGTGAAAAGTTGCTTTGTATTTATCTGTCTTGCTCTCCCAAGGGAAGATTTTCTTGATTAATTGGATACTGGTGATGAGAATATATGAGATAATGGTGTGGTGAGTCCAATTTTCAGCTATGGAAATGCTCAGGATATTGGTTGTACTTAACCTTATATTTAAAAAGGAGAAAAAAATCATCATCCCTTTGCATTTGCTACTGTCATTAGGAATGTAGGGGCCAATTAACATAAATAATAAAGAAGGAGGAAATTTTCTTAAACCACAAAATTTGAAGGTGGAAATTTCCACTTTAATTCCTGAAAAAATGCATTTATCTTTTTTTTTTTAACTGAAGTTTTCTTGGGCTATGACCCTTTCCTCTAGTGCCATGGTTTTCAGCATTTTGTCTATGAATGCTTCATGGTCCACAAAGTATTCCTCAGGTTCAGGAAAAGGTGAATAAGTAAAGAAGGTTCATATGTGCTCTTGAGTGATCTATGCACATGAATAGTTGTGGAAAATTGAAAAGTTTTGGACATCCATAAAGCAAAAAATTGCATTTGCAGTCAGTGAGGAGTAGAGAAATTTCGGACATGGGTATCCGGATATTTTTTGTTTAGTCTAAAAGACTTTTGCATAAGATATTTTACAAGTTAAAATGGAATAGGATAGTTTCATGATATTTTTAAAACATGAAATGAAACAGATAAACTGATTCTCACTTGAGGGTATCTAGGAATGCCAGACAAACTCAGGATACATACAATATGTAGGTACTGCTTCACTAAGAGGTTTTTGAGTAGGCATGGAGAGACAGAATTTTTCCTTTAGAAAAACTCATGGTTAAAGAGAAACAGTGAAACAAATTGCTTGCTAATATTCTTTCAACAGAAAGATGTCATGTGAAATTGCTTCACTCCAGCCATCAGGTTGTAACTCCCGGTTTTTTCTTCTCTATTTTTCTGCGCTGCAATAATGACATGTTCCTCCTGGTATGGTATCTGACATCAGACTGATCCACATACTCTGAATGACAGGGAAATATGGCAGATTTTGGTCATTCCCTGACATATTCTGTATCCTGAGGCTGGAATCAGGCCTTGTCCTTTCCCTGGTAACACAACTTACAGCAACAGGCACCAGCTGACCTGCAGGTTTCTGTGGGTAAACTGCTCTTTATTTGGAAAGATTTCCAAAGAGATCTCAAAACACATCTTTTGAAAATACTATTATTGCTATTACTACTGATTTTTTAGAAACAGGAGAACTCCCCATACCTTTTTCTGCAAGGCTGTAGTTTCAGCATGTCCAGTAAAGTACTCACATTTTATATCATCTGAGGGTCTGAATCCAAGCATCCTTCTACTGCTGGTTATGTAGAGTGCTGCCTTTCCAGGTTGGTGTAGCTGTGTATGAGGGTGTAGCTTTCATTCAAAATCCAAGCTTTAACATAAAATCAACTCTTTAGGTCAAGACTTTTACCTTTTCAGACTAGTAGCTACACAAGTAGCTCCATGGCCAGAGATGTTTGGAGCAGTGGGAGCTACACGCTTCCAACTTCTTTGGAAACCAAATTCCTTGTGCCTCTCTCCTACAAAAGCTTTACATGTGCAGTGAGGCATGAGCAGTTTTGTGGATGTCAGTGGAACAGCCTCCATGTATGCAATGAAATACATGAATATGTGCAGCATTGAGCCACTTATTTTGTGCTTTACTTGTCTTGATCTTAACTTGAAGCCAGCGAGGCTTGAAAAATTGTCTTTGTTCTTGTAAGAGATGAGGTGAAAAGTGAAGCTACTGTTTATACTGAAGAAATTTCTGAGTAATCTCAAGGTAAAATAGCTAAGGAACATTTATTTTGAAGCAGTCAAATATTGTAGCCTAACTATGACTCATCATTGCCAAGTTCAGCATCTTAGAACTTAAAAATGACTGCAACTTCATGAGAAAAAACAGGTGAAACAGGAGATGGTGTCACCTTGAAGCATCTTTCTGTGACAAGGAGGTAATGTTTTCTGGACTGCAGCATCATTTCACTTGCTTGTTATTTGCAGATGCCCATAGCTGACACAATCTGAGTCAGTGAGACACAGAGTGCCACAGTAAAATTTGTATTTTCAAAGGAACTGAGTGGTGATTGCGACTTACTGTGATTGTGTGAGCATCTCTGAACTCACAATTTCATGAGTGCAAAACAGAAGAAGGCTCAAAAGTTGTTGTGTTCCTTCCTTTCTCAGTCTGATTTTCAGCTATACACAACCAGGACATTCAGCAACCTCTGTATCTTAAAAAAAAAAAAAAGAATATAGATATAGATATAGACATATAGATATGGATATATATATATATTTATAATCTGATTTGTTTGTTTGTTTGTTTTTGGGCAGATGTAGTACCAGGTGCTTGAGAATTTCAGCTATAAGCATCAGGTGTTTCCTACACGGAAGACTTGTGCAAAGAGAACTTTCATGAGCTTTTGGTATAAGCAAATGTTCCTTAAAGCTCCTTAAGTGTTCCTTCCTGCTATAGAGTGCATGGGGGAAGAATACTCTCTATGTTCAAGTTATTTGTCCTCAAAAAGTGAAAGCTTGGTTTTGGTGAGCTAAGGAATGATTTGCTCAAAGGCAACCCAGTGAAAGGTGGAATGAAATTCTGGGTTTTCTGTAGCCAGATCTCTTTGGCCTCAAGAACATCCTTAAGCCTTAAGTAGTAATTACAGAAAAGAGCGTGCAGTGATTATTTCAATATCTCTGCAACAGAACATGTATATCACAACATGCTTTATGAAATGTTCCCTCGGTAATGTTTGGAAGCTAACTTTGCTTCCAAAGGTAAAAGTTCCCCTCCTGTTTGAAGGGTTCCATGAAAAAAAGAAAAAAAGTGGATCGCCCACTGACAATTTCAAAGACCAGTTTTAACAATATCACACTTTTGTTTGTTTATAGTAAAGCTCTTGTCTAAACTTGAAGATTCAGGGTTGTTTTCCCCTGGAGTAGTTTTGTTGGCACTATTCATAATCTTTTAAATTCCAAGCTAGATTTTGGAGGACAGTCAATGCATTACTTCATGTGAAAGCTATTATTCCCTATGAATAATTAGCAGTCCATTCTGCAGGAGGCTGAACGTGAGGCTTAGTGCTGAGCTGCTGCTCAGAATGCTGACTGTGGTTTGCACAATTTGCAGTCCAAAGTGGAATAAACTGTGGGCTTGGGCTGCCTGAAACACCACTCCTAGGTGTATGGGCTGCTCACTGAATGAGTTCTCTTTGGGAGAGAGCTCATGGAAAGCTTTTTGTGTGCATGGATGTCTGTCCTCCCCAGGTCCATCTGCAGGAAGAGCAGCTTGCAAAAGTGAAAATGGCTGCTGTGGAATTCCTTGCCATGTGGAGGATTGCAGCTTGGAAAATGACCAAACTGCACACACTTGTTCAGTGTCCTCCTCTCCACAGGGGTGTCACTGAAATTTTTATCCATTCCCAAAGAAGTCAAATCCTAAAGCAGGAAAAGGATGATGAAGAAGAGCAGGAAAAGGCAGATTTTGTTTATGTGCCATGCTTTTCAGGCTGTCAATCCACATATCTCTGTGCTGGTCACACTTACAGAAGCTTCTTGTAATCCTGACTAAGAAATTTCATCTGTTTTCTGAATTAATCTGTCATAATGATGTGGGGCTATCAGTGCTGTAAGGCTGCTGTTATCTGTGTAATACAACCAAGACATCTTTATAGATTATTAATTCTAGTGTAAACCATTTACCACAACACCCACGTAACTGGTATGTGAGACACTGATAGTGTTGGACTCTCCCAGAGCACGGGAGCCTGTTGCACAAAGAATCCAGTACACAAATCTAAGATATTGAAAAAGATAGTGCATGGTTGTTTATGAAGTTGCTAGAAGTCATAGCAACCTGGAGAAAAATTGATCCGTATTTGGCACTGCATCTCTGTCATCAAGAAAATATGATGATTTCTAATGGCAGGCAATGAAAACACTTTTAGTTCCAGGACTTTTCAGAGTGCTCCCAGGAGTTTGAAATATCTCAGAAATTACTTTTCCACATGAATTGTGGAATTTCTACAGGAGTTTGAGGTTCAGGCCATAGATGTTTGCACATGACCTCAAAAGCCAGGGAGTATTCCTGTGAGAGGACAGGGAAAGTGAACAATTGTTTTGACCTGAGATATTTTTACCCAATATCAAAAAGTTTCACCCATCTTTATAATTATTCTTTTTAATTTATTTTTTCTCTGGATTGAATATTCTGATCAAAGTGTGGATCCTCAACAGGTACTAAGTGTTCTGGAGAAGTGTAGAATAGGAATTTGCACCCAGTGAATTCTAAATTTTTGTGTGAACACTGTGGCCATTTCACCGTTTTTCCTGAACAGGCATGTTTTGAGAAAGAGAGTAAAAGAGAGACACTTCATTGAAGAATTTCTAAATTAAATACTCCTCCCTTTCTGCCACTTCAATTGAATGCTAGGAATATAGTTTTAGTGCCAGAAAAGACTATTTATGATCATCTCGCCTGACAAAAGCCATATATTTTTATCAAACTGGTTTCTCTTTTGAGCCTCTAACCCTTGGTAGGGTACACGGGTTCAATTTCAAGGCTTCACCTGAGAAGGAATCCAGTGTACCCTTGAGCAAGTGATTTGGTTGGAGATCTTGGCTGTTAGGAATGCATGCCTTTGCTCCTGAATGCAGTTAGCATAGTTGCCAGATGTTGGATCTTGCTCTACCCTAATCCATTAGTTTAAAAAGCCCTTTGCTATCAGAGGTATTTACAGACCATGTTCAGATCCTTTTTTACCTTTCTGGGGATAATCTAAACAGACTGAAGTCCAGCAGTCGTAAAACTCCTCCTTACAAAGAGGTTTAACTTTAGATTGTTGCTCCCTCTGAAAGGTGACTGTAAAAACAGAGCTGTGGAGTTTCATGTTGATGGTTTTAATGGTTTCTATATAAAGAGCTTTGGTTTACCAGTTAAAATGCAGTGTGACTGCCTGCCAGACCTTTCAGTTTTATCATAGTCTCTGAGGGAAGCTGAGCTTTTGCATCCTGTCTGTCATCACAGGCAGTAAACACAGATTAAATCAGACCAGGGATTGAAGATTGCAGTAGAAATCCATCATCTGCATCCGTCTCCCCTTGGAGGAAAGGGATCGCTTCTCTGGTGACATCAAGCCATCTCATGCCATGTGATGTGACTTGGAAATTGCTCAGTCCCCCCATCCCCTGGGTCCCTTCCTGGTCCCCACCACCAGGAGCCACCTCCAGTCCAGCATTGTACAAGTGGGGAATGAGAGGCTGGAGGGCAGTGCCCAGGAAAGGGCTCCTGCTCAATGGGGAGTTGAATGTGAGCCAGCAGTGCCCTGGCAACCAGGAGGGACATCCTTGTCCTGAGGGACATTAGGCCAGCTGGACAAGAGAGGGGATTGTCCTGCTCTGCTCTGGGCTGGGGCAGCCTCACCTCGAGTGATGGGAGCAGTTTTGGGCACCACAATGGAAAAAAGACATGAAGCTACTGGAGAATGGCCAAAGGCAATAAAGATGGGGAAGGACCTTGAGGGGAAGCCATATGGAGCTGAGGGCACTTGGTCTGTTTGGCCTGGAGGAGACTGAGGGGGGACCTCCCTGCAGTTACAGCTTCCTTGTGAGGGGAACAGGAGGGGCAGGCACTGATCTCTGCTCTGTGGGGACAGTGACAGGACCGAGGGAATGGCCTGGAGTTGTGTCAGGGCAGGTTGAGGTCGGATATTAGGAAAAGGTTCTTCCCCCAGAGGGTGGTTTGGCACTGAACAGGCTCCCCGGGGCAGTGGTCACAGCACCAGCCTGGCAGAGCTCAAGAAGGGTTCAAACAATGCTCTCAAACATGGTGTGACCTTTGAGGATGGTGCTGGGTCAGGACTTGGATTGATGATCCTTGTGGGTCCCTTCCAACTCAGCATATTCAGTGATTCTGTGATTTTGTGATCTTCTCTGGTCCTGCTACTCCTTCATCTTCCCCGTGTAGTGGCGGCACTGTCAGTGCCTTTCACTGAGTCAGCAGCCAATGTCACCCTGTGAGGATGGACAAGTGGCCCTGTTAATGAGCCACAAGATGAATCAGAAGTCTGCTCTTGCTCCCTCAGCCACACCAGCTCTCTCCTGCAAACAGCCAGTGAAGCAGTATGTTGCTCTCCAAAAAAATAGCTTGAATGTCCCCTAGTGCAAAAAGCATCAATTTTGTTCTATGAGAGGATTTCACTTTTACAAAGTCATTTCCTCACAGCAATGCTGCCCTTTGAGGCAAAGAAATGTTTTTTTACTCCCTCTTGTTCTAGCTGGTGGGTGTAGATAGAAAGAAAATTCCATACCTTAAAGATAAGAATTATAAAACTAGAGGATTAGATTGGTGACTGTGAGGAAAACCTAAATACAGAATGGTGCAAGAAAAAGGGAAGAAGAAATGAAGGAAAGCAATGAATATTTGAGGAAAGAATACACAGTGTTTCTTTTTCTCTCTACTATTTTTTCTTCCCAACACTCCTTCCAATTTAAATCTTTCCTTTGGTTGTAGACATAAACTTAGCAACTATATGAAGCAAGTAATTAGTGCAATGTATGAAAATAGTATTATTAACTTAGGTGACCACAGTCAAGATCAGATTTCTGTTCCTTTTTTTTTCCTATAATATACATGTAGAATTATATTTCCCTTGACAGAATATTTCCTTTGCAATTTGTTAATTGCCTCTTTTTTTATGAAGAGAATTTGTACTCAGAGAGCTGCAAAAGGCCATAGGGCTCCAACAGCACTTAGAAACAGTCAGATCTGCAATGGAAAATAAAGGGATGAATTAAACCATCCCCAAATGCTTTCCAAGGCTGGAACAAGAGCTAAGGCTGTCTTTTAAGAAGTTAACTTCTCCCTAAACACATTCACATTGTCAAACAGGCAAATCCAGGCTCTCCTGGGTTAGAGCTGCACCTGCAAGACCCAGAGGTGAAGGAACAAACACTGCAGCTGTTTTTTAACAGGTGGGGAGATGGGTGTGAGCTCTTTGGATTTGCCCCAGTTGCAGGGTAACAGATGTAATGCTGGTCCCCAAAAACCCTAAGTACAGACCACAGTGTGACCAACCATCATGATAAAATACTGGGAATTCAGGCTGCAGTGTTTGAGGTTGGGTATCATCACCCTCTTCCCCCTGCCTCATGTTTTTGCCAAATGAAAAACATTTCCAAATACATTTCACAAGCTGTGTCATTTTAATTATCATTAATGATATTTAATTCTTGAAGATACATGTCTGCTAAAATATTTATTATAAATAAGCCCTCACTATAGATTTAGAGTCCATTTTAAAATGCAAATCATCTCTAAAAAACAGATTTAAGACAGATCTTATGCAATATTTATCAATTAAAACTAGTTTCAGGGATTCAGAGTTGCATAAGGATTTATAAATAAAAAATAATACTGGGGGATATGTTTCATTTAAACTATTTTATTTTCTTTAGATTCAGTTATATCTAATATTTTGGTAGTTAAACTGAAATCCTGCTACATAATTTACATCTGAGAACATAAGTTAACATCTAATTTAATTTCATCTTCTTTAGAGCAGATATAAAACATATTCTGCAGATTCATAGGGACATTGTGTGATTTTTTATAATTAACCTGACAGGACACAAGAAATGCATGTATGGATAGTTGTTAGCAGTCTTCCAGCATGGTTTAAAGTCTTGTAATGAAATCAAGGGTGTGGATCCCTTCAGATCACAGAGATCATGCATGTTTGTTCCAAGTGTTGTCCAGATCTAACTGGACTGTGAGATCTAACACAATTCTGGTCAGTCTGTATCTGTTCAAAAGAAAACAGAAATTCTGCAGCTGCCGCCTGAAATGTTTGGTTGGTGTATCCAGTCTGAAGTGAATTAGAAAGTTACTATGTAATAGTAACTTTTTATTCCTCCAGAAAGAAAACATTGGGAAGTTAATGTTGATATATTTTATTCACAAAGTATTTAAAACTTCCTGGGGCTGCAGAGGCAGTGTCCAAAACACCTACATATTCAGAATTTTGTCCTGGTATTGCTGTGTAGATCAGTTTGTCCTGTTTTCCTGCATCTTTCTGTTGCTCCTTATCTCGGTCTTACACTGAAAACCCCTTCAGACACAGACCAACCTTGCTTCTCACATTGTGCCCACGGCAGGGTTGTCTTTCCCTATGAAGTCTTGATGACACACACAATTATACCAAAAGGCCATTGTGGCAATCTGTTTAGGATTCCTGTAGTAACAAATCCCTGAAGACTTTGAACAGACCTTGTTTGAATTGCAATGAATCTTCGGGGAAAAAAAATTAAATCTAGTTGTGGTTTAAATATTTTCCAGTGGAAGAGAATCCATCACAATCCTCTGCAACTGATAAATGCTAATTATCAACACTCCTATCAATCGTTATTATTTCCTTAAAGCAACCACATCAAAACCTACCTGTCTGTTTACTCAGAACTGCAGATGAATCAGATCTGCTCAGTTTAGGAGCCTGCCAGGATGAAGGTATTCTCCTGCTATGCCACTCCATCCCAAAGGATATTGTATTTCTCCAGAAATTCACCTCAGGACACATCAAAGAGTTTTGGGGGACGTTGCTTTACTTCTCTAAAGAGTTAACAAGCAATAGGGCTGAACAAATAATGAAATATGTAGCACTGTGGATTTCACTTCCCCTGCTGCAAAATGTCCATGAGCAGCACATACATTATTTAATGTGGCTCTTCAGAATTGCTGCAAGAGCTGTACATTGGTGTGTGTATGTGAGAAAGGAGGGTTATTATTCCTTCCCAACCAACTGCTTGGCAAATTCCCTGCAAATATTTGGGTCTTGACAAATATTAACTGTGATGGATCATATCAGTATTTTGGTACTCTTTCTGGACTTGGCAGGTGCTATCAGCAGATAGAAAGTATTTGGGCTTCAGCTCTGCCATGCAGACCCACAGTAAGAAAATTCAAAAAATTGAAATTTAACACAACAAATCTCCCCTTTTTGAGTCAGTCAGTTACATGAGATACTATTTTGCAAATCTTGTGTTTGGTGGTGAAATCCACAGAAAATCTTGAAAAGCCTGGAGTCAGGCTGGCCCTGGGCACCTGCAGCATCATGGCCAGGAGAGGTTTGAGAATTCCCTGCCAATCACAGCCTTGGTAAGGAGTGGATGACAACTCCAAGTTTCAGTCTTCTCTTTCCCCTCACAAATATCTGCACATCCCCTGATTCACAGCCTTCAGCAACAGTGAAAGCCTCAGGTGGGCACCAAAGGACAGTAACCCCTGGAGGTATCCTGGTCCATCCACTGCCTCCAGGGAGCAGGAATGTGGACTGGGTACAGCAGCATGGAAGATTTGAGGGCATTAAAAATAAAGATTGCTTTTTACTAACAATCCTCCGTGAAATTAGCACCTGCTTTTCCTGATTGTTTGTTTGTTTGTTTTTTAAGTACCTGACACTGAAATGCAGCTAACAGGCATTCTTGGTATGGCTTGTATTATGAAACAAGAAATTATTTTAATTGCCCTAGCAATTCCCTTCCCGTTGCTGTAAACAAAACTATTTCCTTCAGCAGCAGTCTGACTCATGTGGTGGCTGACAAAGGAGCTGCTCCCTCGGATCAGGGCTGCTGAAAAGTTCTCTGGGGGCTGCAGCCTCTCCCCTCACCTGGACCCCAGGGGCTGCCGCCAGCCCAGGGATGCTGCTGGGGCAGGGACTGATCTCTCAGCTGTTTGCTTCCAGCTGTTCTCACCCAGCTCAGTCTGCACAGACTCTGCCCCTCTCCTTTGCAACTGCTTTCGTTTACAAGCATTTTAATGCTGCGTGTGTGGAAATCATTTTAGGATAGGGGAAGGGAAGAGCACCGAGCTGGGAGAGCTTCGAGAGCCCGGCTCTCTCTGAATTATTTCTAGATTGAAGTATCTTTGTGAAGTTTGAGGGATTTTTCCCCTTGAGCAGGTTCATGCCCTGTAAAAGGATTCAGTTAAGACAGAAAAGCATTTGAATCCAAAGGAGTAGAAAAGGGATTTTGGTGCATGGGAAAATCCTGTGGATTTGTGCTGATCTATAAATTTATGTGCTAAGTGCAGGACACAAATATTATGAAAATGCACCTCTAGCACTGCACAGCCTGCAGAACCTCCTCCTCTGGTGTTCGCTTTGAACTCACAGCTTCAAAATTATTGATTTAAGCATGTTATTATTGATTACATAATTAAAGTATGAGTGAAGGAAGGAACATGCAGCCAGTTATGGTATTCAGCTTCACTTTATTTGACTTTATGAGACACATTATTTATTTGTGTCTTGCTGTGGATGAGATTGAAATATGTCTTTAGATATGCTTTTGGCCCTTGGCAGGTGAAACATCTTGGATTAATATCAAGTCTTAAGCCAGTAGCACAATTATATGAACACCACACTTCAGCTTTCATATTCTGGATGTTTAATCATAATGCTGTAGTTAACTAAATGCCTGTAACTGTCTCCATAAACCTAGTAAGTCTGTATTATTAATAAAAAGGTCTTTTGCTGAGACTTTTAAAACTCCTCTATATTCTCAATGCTCAGGTGAAAGAGGGAGAGATGAAAAGAGATTTTCAGACACTTCAGGGTCTAGAAATGACATCGCAAGATTTTTTCTTAAATTAATGATAATTTTCCACAGGCTGCACTCTGACTAAACTGCAGCTTAAATTGTGTAAAAACAAATTTGCTTTATTTAAGAGATACAGATTTCTTGGGAGAAATACCTATTTTCCCTGCACATATCTCTCCTGGTAGTGGGACTGCAGAAGGACACAGATGCCCCAGTCAGAATTTGCTCATAGACACAAAAAAGTCCTTTGATAGTGATACATACACATTTTAATTAAATGAAGAAGACATGACTTCAAACTGATTTGTGTAGTAAATGATACAGCAAAGCTAATTATTATCTTTGAATCTGATAAGAACAGAAGTAAAATCTCCCTGATGCAAGGGAAAGAGATATAGAGAGCATTTGGGAAAGAAGGTAATGTAGATTCAATGACTCTTATTTTCTATTAAAATCAGATATGAAAGTAATTATAGCATTTTTGTGTGCCTGTGTCAAATTTTGCCAATGCCAAATAAGCTGGAACTACAAATATTTTAAAAGATACCTCAAGTAACTTGTAGTATTTATCTTATCAGCATTTTCAGGTGGATATAGTACTGGTTTGCTGTGGTGGCTGCACTTATTCAGCCTGAGATGAAGTAGAAGAGATGTTATTTATAGTAAGTCCTTCCATTAAACTCGAAGCTTGTACTCTGTGCCACTGAGGAGCATCCAGCAGTCTACAGAGTTCAGATTACTCCAACTGCTCAGACTCCAGTCTGGCCTTTATTCCATAATCAATAATGATCCAGCCCTCATTTTTTATTGCTACCTAAGCATAACTACTAAATAGATATGGTGGGAGATCTACACCCCTACTACCACTGAAACATCTTTGTTCAACATCCTGTCCATGACACAGCAACACTATCTTTTATTCTTTCTCATCCCTTGAAAAAGAGAAAGATTTTTAAAAGATTTGCCATATTGATGAAGTGGATTTTCCCTTAAATCTGGAAACTCTTTTGGGGAACTTCATGCAGCTATGTTACAGAGTGTTTTTTTCACTTGCTTGTTTTCTAATTGCATATAGATTACAGCCAAAAACCTGGTAGACCTGAACACATATAGCCTCTGGAAGATGTGATCTGAGCTCAAAATTGAATTAGATTGCAAATTTTTTTGTTTTCAAATCACAAAACTCTGAAGCCAAAATGCTGACCTTGAGAACACGCCAATCTATATGGCCAAAACTCATGTCCTATAAAACCCTAGAATTTACCATCTATTACAAAGAGAGCAGAAGAGTTTCTTGGTATTGATACTATCAGTATCAAGGTTAATTATTCAACAATTAATTACATTTGGTTCAAATTATTAGCTTTTGCTTTCTGTTCTTCATTTGTTTGCATACCTGTGCCAGCTGGTCATACAGATTGTATAGGATTGGGTTTCTTCATTTGGATTGCTTGATACTTGTAAAACAGGAAAATTCTATGTAGAGCAATTTCGGCTTTGAATTTTATGATACAGTTTTAGTCCTTTGAACTAAAATTTGTAAAACTCTGGGTGTCCTGTTAATACATAAAATGTAATTTGTACTTCTGAATAGTTGGGGCAGTAAATAACAGAATTCTCCCACAATCTGTAATAAAAAAACAAAAGGAATTTATTCTTTTTTAATGTGCCAATCTTTCATGGAAAACCAAGTGGCATTTTAACAGCATTGCTTGTTTCTAGTTAGTTACCAATATCTAAAAAGCCTAATTAGTCAAAGTTTCTTTTTTCTACATTTTATAAATTCTGGTTGTTTATTATGAGTTAACTCCTTAGTAAAGATTTGTGAAGGAGTGTTTTCTTGCCTTTAACATGAGTAGTTTTTTGCCCCTCAAATTCTGTTCAGAATTCCGAAGGTTATTTTCTTTTCCAAGGTGAATCTATGTAGAAGCATGAACTCAACTGCAAATGAAAAAGGTTGAGGGCAAAACCTGACCTCAAATTTTGATTTTGTTCAAAATCAAAACCCAGGTGAGAAGACTGTATTTTTTAGCACTCTGTCAAAAATGAGCAGCATTGGGAAACCTAAATTACTCAGGCACAGCTGAGAAGTTTGCAGCGCAGTCAAGAAGGATAATGGAGTTTTCAGGTCTGTGGGTTTAAATTTAAAGGAGTGTTGCTTAAACTGATCATTTTCTGAGGAAATATGCTCAGTAGTCTCTCCAAAATGAAGACTAGCTGGGTTATCAGATTTTCTAGTAGATGCCCATCTACAGACCAAGAAGTAAAGTTCTTTTCTCAACCAAAAATTCAGGCAAATGGGACATATTTGAAGTAGGGAAGGGTTCAAAGTCTTGGTTGAACTGGAGAGGTTCACCTGTTCACAACAGGCCTGGATTGCAGCAGTTCTATGTTATTAAAAACTATTATCACAACTGATTGCGGATGTCCAAAGTATCCAAGAGTTTATGCCAATAAACCTCACAACTCCACCTTGGTAGAATTCGGCTTGGAGCTTAAAAGCAATTGATAAACTGAAATGATTAAATCATGCTAGGGAAAGCAGGATTCAAAATAAATCTATTCCCTGGTATTAACTCTGTCTGGCACTGTACAGATTGGACAATATGGATTGCTATTCCATATTTATTTTCTGAATATGGTCTGAATAGTATTTGAATTAACTCCTGCATTAGGAACTTTATTCCCTGGGTTTGATTAAGCTGAAATTGCACATACATGCTTCACATTTTGACTGTGTGCATTAAGCATTCAGTTTGCAGGCAATCATGCACATCAGAGCACTTACAGATCATTTCAGATATGACGAGAAAAACATCAGCTCTTGAGTAACCCAAACCTGTCCCAGTCAGGTATCTCTTCCTTCCAGGCTCACTGTATCATGTTTCTATGTAAAAGTCAACATCCTTCCTGGAATGCTCCCCCTTAGGGGGAAGAGCAAGGGGGAAAAACAGGGAACTTGCCTGTGAGACAGTGGTATGCCTTTGATTCATTGATCCTAAGGACAGTGCTGAGACATCCTCAAGAATTTAATGGCTTTGGAGCCTGAATTCCAGCTTGCCAGTGGTTTTTTTTTTTTTTTTTTCAATACTAAAACCATGGAAAATTGAAGAGTTTTTTCTTGTTGTTGTTGTTGTGGGATTTTTTGTTAGGTTTTTTGTTTGGTTTAGTTTTTGGGGTTTTTTTGTTTTGTTTTGTTTTTTCTTCTCTGGCAGTGAAAATGCTGGTTTAATATTTTTCATTTGTTTGGAAAAAACAAGAATTAGTCCTCCTCTCTATTAGTCCTCCTCTCTATAGTCTTGTGTTCACCTACACTACACCAGCATGAAGTCAGTAAATGAGGTTGGCATTAAAAACTGAATCCATTTATTTTCCTGTGTTTGGATCATCTGTGGATTATAACCCTGAAGCTGCATTGAGCCCCCAAAAATCCATAAAACTGCACTTAGTGTTTCCACATGTAGTCTGATTGCAGGAACACATTAAATACAAATATATTAAAAAGAAGGCTTCAAGGGGAGGCCTGACACTCTTCCCTGTAAATCTGGAATATAATCACACATTTTTCCTGTTATTCTAGCCATATTAATGTAACTAAAAAATAATTTTAATCAGAGTATAAAGTCTATCTTAAAAACTTCATTTATTTATGAGCAGTATTATAAAACAAGTAGTATTTACCCTGGAATGTCTTTAAATTTGTTGAAACTGTAAAATCCAATTAACGCTCTCTCTTCTTTGCTTCAGTCCATTCAAAAACCAGTGTCTAAGTCTTCCAAATACTGACAGAAGGGTTTGTTAGCTTCATAGAAAACATCCAAACAGTTCATGGAATTTATGCCTTGAGGAAGCATTTGTTTTTCTTGTTTGGTCAATTAAACACTGCCTTTCTTAAGGGAGGGTGTATTGTAACATCAGGCATGATAATAAACAGAAACACCAACGGGTTGCTGCAAAAAGTTTGGGTTGATGTTGGGGATTCCAGTTATGCCTTTGGAGAGCTCAGACACTCAGGGAAGGGGTAATGCAAACTGAGGAGCTTCTGCACAACTTTGCTTGAGATTATTCAAACTGAATAGCTCCAAGCTCCTTATGAAGCTGATGGTGCTCCAGTGGCAAGAAGTGGAAAAAAAAAAAAAAAAATTAAGCTACGTGATTATTTTTTCAATGTGAGCAAAGGGAATTTTAAGCAGAAATGCTATGAAGAAGTCATCATGGTGCCATCAAAAATATTGGGAAAGCTTTTCTGCTGAAAAGGAGTAGATGTACAAAGCATACAAATTGTTGAGCTGGATGGAGGCTTAGAGAGTGCTGATTCAACACAGAACACAATAATTTCACCAACACTTTTAAGAAAAGTTTTGCTTTATTTCAATACATTTAAGATGTGTAATGTTCAATTTAAGTTTCATTTTTATGCTTGCATTTAGATTTTTTTTTTGTAACATTATAATAGAAAAGTCAAAATTATATGAAGCAGCAGTGAAGCATTTTTGTAAGTATGATGTGAGCAATTAATTTTTAATTATTTCAATCTCACACAAAGTCAAGCACTGCAGATTCTGAAGCCTTGGACTTTCCCATGAGGTGGTCTTGGGTGGGAAATCTTCAAATTGCAGAGGGTGTGCTTCCTTTCATTGGTTCCATTTGCAGGTACTGCCTTCACAGGCACAAACTTGATCCAGTTCTTGCTCTTTCCAGGAGGTCTGGTTGTAGAATTGCAATCAAGAAGCTCTGTCCTGTTCCTCTGTCTTTTTGGTGCGTCACCAGTGATTTAAAATTAAATACAAAGTGTATTCTTCAAAGTTTCAAAATAGCTGTTGGTGAACTTCCTCCTTTGATTTTGTTACTACCTTCCCTCTACCTACTCTGTCCCTCCTGATCTGATTATGTTAAGGATGACTCTGGAAGAGGAGGTGGCTGGAAAAATACAAAAAATACACACATCTGTGCTTCTCCTCCTCTCCCGCCACTGGGTTGCTGAGCACATACAGAAACCCTGGACCACAGTCCCCAGCAGGCCTGTGGCAAACCATAAGGAGGACATGTTAACTGTGATTCTCTCACAAAGTCCTTATTAGGCTACACCAGCAGACTTCCCTCTTCTTCCTTCTCCAGGTTGCTGTGGGAGTGTAACTGATGCACTTCATTAGGGTTTGAAATGGTGTGAGTAATCCTATTGTTTCTATCACTCTGTGTAAAGTGTGTATAATCACCCTGCTTCCTCATGATGGTATGAGTAACCCTTTTTTATGACAAGCTTTTTCCATATTCCCTATTTTTTGCTTTTTAACTTGTGATTCTACTCCTGCAGCTTCGGATTGATTCAGGTGAGGGGGGAGGCTGGGAGGTGGGAAGAAGGAGGGATGCAAAGGGAGAAAAAGAGCACTTTTCCTTCCCTCACTTGTAACCCTGATGTTTCAGTTTTGCTGTGAGCTGGAGATCAGATCATAAGCCAGAGGAAATCCCACAGGCTGTGACTGCTGAGTGTTGTTGGTGAGGATGTGGCAATAGAGGTGCCTTGTCCTGTTCCCAGCAGATGGAAGTGGTGGTTTGGTGAGGGTGTCACCATCCCAGAGACCTTTTCCATGCTCACTCTGCCAGTGCTGCTCCTGCTGGTGCAGTTGTACTGAGATGGGAAACCTGAGGCCAAATCAAATGCAAACAACATCCAGAGTTTGCTTACAAGGTCTTTTGACTAGTCTATGAACAAGGATCTGGAAACCAAAAACTTGAGCTGGTTCTGGGCACAAGGGTAGCACTGCTCCTTATCCTGTCTCACAGTTACTAATAGCACTGAATGTATAACTTGGCTTAATTATTTCAGGTGATACATTTCCTTTCCTCATGCTGCATATGCCTTGTTCTTGCTGCTGCTCAGTATTCAGTACTGCCATCACATCCAGCAGTTTGCAGTGCTTTCCCCAGTGTGTCCCTGTGTTCAGCTCCCTCAGACAGTCATACTGGGCTCTACAGTCACATGTATTTTGCAATATTCCTCTGCCACTCATTTCCACCAGCACTGCCTCTGCTGTAATGTTTTGCCGCAGGAGGAGATGGACAGCGTTGTTCAGAGCATTTCCCAAAGGCTCAATAAGACTTTTTGTTTCTGAATTCAAGGGTTTGTTATACTTCCTGGGAATGAGACAGTCCCCCATCCTATTGGAAGAGCAGGAGAAGAAGGCCCAAGGAAGAAAGGAGATTAAATACCAGCTACTGGATTGACGGATTGCTTTGCTTTGCTTCCTTCATAATATACGGGCATAAACCAAAGTCTTCCATCTCACACTTTGACATTTCTGGCAAACATAAAATACAGACCAATAGAAAAACAAAAGTAGCACATACCAGGAATCAGTCCCACAAACCCAACTTTTTTTTTTTTCACTTTGCTGCCACAAACCCTTATCCCCATATTGTTAAAATAATTCCTTCTCTTCCTTCCTACATACAAGCTCAGCCCCCTTGGTAGATAGTCCATTCCTTTTTAGTGTCTACTGTCTTTGTGGTAACATTTTTATTTGCTGGATGAAAGGGTAGGAAACCCACTAGTGATTTTCTATTGCTGTTTATTTTATGCAGAATTTCCTCAGATGCTCCAGCATGGGTATCTGGGGATCTTTTCTTCTGTGGTATCCAGCATGGAAGTGTCTTGATCCTTGTTACACATACAGTAAATACTCAGCATTAGCAACATATCAATGCTTAGTTGTTCTTAAATAATTGTTGTTGCCACTGGCTAGAAAATAGAATAAATGGGAGGGGAGGCAAACCCTGGGCAAGTATTGATTGCTGTTCTAAAATCCTTTTCTTCTGTGGTATCCAGCATCAAGACTTCCAGTGTCTTGATCCTTGTTACACATACAGTAAATACTCAGCATTAACAACATATCAATGCTTAGTTGTTCTTAAATAATTGTTGTTGCCACTGGCTAGAAAATAGAATAAATGGGAGGGGAGGCATACCCTGGGCAAGTATTGATTGCTGTTCTAAAATATTGTCAAAAAATGAGATCCATGGAAACTATAGTAAAACATTACAGTACAAGTTGGTGAGACACTGTGTTCTGAATTGTTTTCAACTTTATTGAGAACATTATTGATCTTCTATATCCAAGGGGACTTGGTTTCCTAAGCATTTTCATTACAGCTTCTGGCTCACCTACAAGCACACTAAACCAAGAATACTTTGTCTGGGGAACTAAGTGGTCTCTGGTCTGCCTTGCCCTTGAATTGAAACCAATTTCTAAGAGACTTCCTCAGCCCTGATGTCGTCAGCAGAGCACAGTGTTATGTTGGAACATGAGGGAAATATTAGATCATGGAAATTAACTAAGTGGAAGGACTTAATCTAATTCCTTCATCCTAGGTTATTGTTCTTTTAGAGTCATAACAAATTAGGAAGACTATGTAGTGCAAGGAAAAAAAAGAAAAACACTTTACCCCAAAATCCCCTAAGAAACAAAACAACAGAGCCCGGCTCATGATGTCTTTTCCTTGTGTTCTGATGTGTCCCTACTCTTGTCCCTTTAATATACATCATGAATTTTTCAGAATGTGCTCTCTGCTATTGTGCATGGAGCCGTGGGTTACAGATGTTAATAGGGTGTGGTAGAAATTAGTTTTAAAATTTCTGGTGAAGAGAACTGTGCTGGATATGGTCATAGGCTGGTGAGATGATCCACAAGTGATGCTGAATGTCTGTGATTTTGCTGTTTTGAAAATATGTATCCCAGGAGTGGGGTTGATTGGAACAGCTGCAAAAAATGGCACTTTTATTTTAAGTGTTGAGGAGAGATGCTAAAGGGTATTTACTGCAAACTGAGGCTTGTGAACATGTTGGTCACAGTTCTGATACCCTGGCAGTGGCTGCCACATGAGAGAATGCCCGAGCCTGTGCAGGGGCTGGGGCAGTTTCCCAGCTGCCCTCAGACAGATGGAGGAATGGATGGATGCCAGACTTGTCTGTGCTTTCTCGACAGGTTTTATGTGACCCAGCAGAACACTACTGAAACAGCAGGTCCTGTACCACTCATGTAGTAAAAGCTAATGGGTTTGTTGCTGAAATTTTTAGGTTTTCTGTGTGCAGTTGTAAGCATCTCATTTATCTAACAGCTGTGCTATTCTTGTTTATGACCACTGACTTGAATGAGTTACCAGGAGCTGTTCAGAAGGGGCTCTTTGCTGCCTGTGGCTGTTTTTATCTATGCTCTCGTGTCCCCCAAAAAGAGCTAGGCTTTAAAAAGGTGTGACTCAGCACAGTTGTGTCATGTCATTTATTATTATTCTTGTTGAGAGCCTTGGGTATTACCTCAGCACAATTATGAAACAGGGCTCTATTGTGGTTAGCCCTGTACACAAATATGCTGAAGGGTAGTCCAGTTATAAAATGAACAGTACAATGAGAAATACCAGCTAGAGACACTAAAACAAGTGCAAAAAAACAAGATAATATTTTAGCCATCAGTGGTTGGGTTAGTCTGCAATTGCCTCAGCTGAAAACATAGGATTTTTAAACTGTAAAAGGCTCCTTAAAAAAACCCAAACATAAACTTTACGCCATATTTGTGAGCCAAACAGAAGCAAAGGTTTTGAGGTGGTGAAGCAATTGAAAGAAAAGTGTTTGCAGAGTGATTAAAATAGGGTACTAGCAAACATGGGCTTGCATCTCATGGTCCTTACTGCTGAAGAATGAATCTGTTTCTGTGGCTGGTGGTTGTGCTCCCAGTCTGTCCTTCTCTGGCACCACACTTTTGGAAACTGCTTCATGGCAGGATTGAGAGTGTGCTGGGCCTCAGACCAGCTGGCTCAGACAACATGTCCATTGCTCCAGAGAGGATTTCCAGAATCCAGCTTTGGTCCTACAGGAAAGCACTGGATCGCCCAAAGAGATCCCGTTAAAATAAAGGTTCCAGAAATTTCCAATCTCTCTGCTGCAAAGCTTGATCTCAGTCAGATCAAGAGTTGCAGGACCTTTGCTTTAGCTCCATGGATGACTAACACTTTCTGGGGGTCTGGTTTGTCTCTCACTGCTGATGAAGTTTTCCTCTAAGAAAAGTCTGATGAGTTGTGGTGGGTTGCTTCTGGTTTGATGCCAGGTGCCAACCAAAAGCACCCTATTACTGCCATCCTCAGCTTGACAAGGGAAAAAAAATACAACACAAGGTTCATGGGTTGAGATAAGGAGAGAGAGAGAGACCACTCACCCATTACTATTATAGGCAGAGCAGTCTGGATGTGAGAAAATCCGTTTAATTTATTACCAATAAAAGCAGAGTAGCATAATGAGAAATGAAAAGCATACCTTAAAATACCTTCCCCCCCACCCTTCCCTTCCTCCTGGCTCAACTTCACCCTCATTTCTCCTCCTCCTACCCCTTAGCAGCACAAGGGGACAGGGAATGGGGGCTGCAGTCAGTTCATCATGCATCTCTGCTGCTCCTTCCTCCTCAGGGAAGAGGAGGACTCCTCACACATTTCCCCTGTTCTAGTTTGGGGTCAGATAGAGGAGAAGCTTCCAGCAGCTTCTCATAGAAGAAACCCTGTAGTCCCCCAGCTTCCAAAACCTTGCCTCAAAATCCCAGTCTAAAGAACCATAGAATGATTTGGGTTGGAAGGACCTTAAAGATCCTCTAGTCCAGCTTCCCTAAGAGGAGCAGGGACACCTTCCGGTAGATCACCTCTAATCATGACATGTAAGTGTCTAACCCCTGCCAGATGTCTAATAGGTCATTTGGCTGAAAAATACATTTGACTTTAGGGAAGCTTTGAATGGGCAGCAGTGATTCTGCTTTGTATATTTCCATGAGTGCTCCAGTAAGACTGAAGTACCATCACGGTGGCTGAGGGGAGATTTGATTTGTGGGTCAAGAACACATTTTCACACCTCTGAATAGTGTAATACCCTTTCACATTGATCCAAGAACACACAGAACTTCTGACTAAACACTGCTTTTCCCTGTGACTGTGGCTTCTTCCTTTGACCTCCCTTCAGGGCCCAGACCTTGCTGCTGCTGCTGCTACATAAAAGTGTTCAGCTGAAGTCCATAAGGCCATGGCAAGTGGCTACAACTGAGTATCTGTCCCGTGGATTGGTTTCTTCTCTGATTAAAAATTCAGGCATATTCTTCTCATTCCCATGATCAGGTCTGTGCCCCAGCACACCAGTTCCCCACAAGCAGCTTGGAGTGACACAGAACTGCTCTATGGCACGTTCAGCTGGGGATGTTGCAGAGCGAAGATGTCATTTAGCAACTCCCTCTGAAGTGACACTTTTTTTCCTCCTGAAAATAGAAATAAAAGGTTTTCTGTCTCTCAGGACAGGTTCTGAGCTACAGCAGGTCAGTGGTGTCTCGGCCAAGTGAAGATTGCATCAGTCAGCCCCCACTGCTCCATGCAGGAGCTCCAAGCATGTTGTTATTGCTTATTTTACCAGGTAGGGAGGTGAACCAAGCACAGAGCAAATACTGTACAGTCATCTCTGCAACCTCAGAATGAGTATTTAACCTGGGGGGAAAAAGCACATAAGAAGATAATGTAGATGTGTTGGGAGGGGAGGTAATTTTTAAGCCAAAAAATATGGTGTTTGGAAATAACGGTTTGATTCAAATGTTTTTCTAGAGCTAGAGGAGGGATGTGTATTGTTGAGTCAAGACAAGTCTTTGGGGAGCCATTCTGAAAATATAAAATGACATGATTAGTACAAGCATTCTCTAATTGTCTACTCATAAGACTAAAGAATACTTTTTTCTCTACTTAGCCATGCACAAGTTTTTGTGCTGAATGGCTGCTTTTGGGAGATTTACAATGCCAAAGGTAAAGGCTGGCTACCCTTTTCTTTCCATCTGGATGTATCAGTCAAGGAATATATTGTGAAAATAGTAACATTTTAAAATTAGACTAACCACTGAGAGAAATAATTCATGTCATGACATAAAATAGTTTAGGTAGTTTAGGAAGTGGCATATATGTTGTAGCCAGCTGCAACTGGATCTTGTCTGTCTCTCAGTTGTGGAGTTTCTTTTCAATTGATACTGTCATTGAAATAGCTGAGACTCAACTCCAGATAGCTCGATCTTTTTCTGCTTATTTTAATGCTGGTTGATTCTTCTGGATTCCCTACTCTGCTTATTAATTATACATTGAAAAATAACAAAACATTATGAAGCACTGCCACATCTGTGGAATCCAGCATATTGGATTTTTCTCCTGGAGTGTCAAGCTAGATTAATTATTCTGATAACAGCAGGATTAATCCATTCATCACATACAGTGAAAAAGGCACTGTTAACATTCAGACTGAGTTGTTCTTGGTCTTGAAAGGTGCAAATGGCAGAACTGGCATTTAGAGGGCATTTGTGCCTTTAAAAAGCCACATTCCCCTGTTACCTTCTCCCTTTCTTGGGTCAGATTCTTGCTGCAGGGCTGGCTATTACCATGGGGGCAGGAGGCAGCTCTGTGCAGGGCTGTGTAGGTACAAACGTTTGGCAGAACCCTCCAATGTTAGGTAGAGGGTATAATTAACCTGTCATTTAACATTAAAAATAAAACAAAACATAACAAAAAACAACAGAAAAAAAAAAAAAAAAGAAAAAAATAAGTGATTTTGTTTTTCTGGTTGCCTCAGTTCCTGCTTTCCTAAGGTGAGATTGCCAAGAATCATTACACAGCTTTTGAAAGCTAATTTGAGGTCAGACAGTGAATCAAAATCAATTCTTGATTTTTGTCAAGTGTGAGTTGCAGCCGAAGGGTCTGATTTGGGAAGAGGGTGAGCATCCACGCTGGCATCCTGCCCTCACTGCTGCTTCCAGCTGCCAGCATCTTCTGTGCTGGCCTCCACCTTCCTCTACTTCCTCTGAACTGATGAAACTCAGGGGCAGGATTCTTTCAGCTCAAACCCCTCATGTTCAAAAAACTTATTCTATTTTGGTACAGGGAAAGGAAAAGAAAGTTAGATCTCTGGAATGTGCCCTCATTAAAAAGAGGCAGGTAACTGGCTGGCTGCATGACTGGAACTCGTCTCAGCTCATGCACTTGTAACTGAAACAACTCAACTTTCCAGAAGTCTCTAAATGGATTGCTTTCAGTCGGAACAGTACACAGACATTATAAAACCTGCAATTACTTTTATTGTAGGGCCATAAAATATAGATCTGTTAAAGTCTGGGTGCAGAACACACGGACATCCTACAGTTCCGACCAGCCCAGATGAAAGTCTATTATGAATGATGAAAACAAGGTACTAGAAAATCCATTAGAGCTATTTGTTTCCACTTGCAATGATAGCCTCTGTAACCACATTAAATCAAAGCATCTCTGGGACTTCATTACAAATTTCTTTTATCGATACTGTAAGCTGATATAAATAACAGTATAAGAAAATCTGGGAGAAGAAATTACATTGCTTTGTATGATTTAGGGTTTTGTGATCAATTATTTAGCATTTCTAGCAGAGATGCACTTAATGTTTTCTTTGGAGTGGGACCCTGTAGTGCTGGGGACCGTGTGCATATCGAGTGAACAAGAATCACTGGCCCAGAGTGCTCTGACCATTTAAATTGGGTTAAGGACATAAGACTGTAAAATGAGAGAGCAAAAATTACTAAACTCCTCTCTGGATACCACCACTTCTCTGGGATTGAAACTACATTGATATCGAGTGAGAAATGAAAAGACATGTTTGGTTTTGGACTCTAGGAAACGGCAAAAACAGAGATCAACAGAAACCTGTGGTCACTGTGTGTAACAGCTCCTTCCCTGTGCTCTCCCAAGCCCCTCTTCTCTCACAAACAGAAACAAGACTGGCTGGGGTCTCTTCTGGAAATAATGACCTTGGTCAAGAATGGTTAGCAAAGAGAAGAAAGAACTGCCTGTTTTTCTGGTCAAAATTGAGTCAGGACTTTCTGCAAGGGCAGGCAGTGATAACATAAGGGACAATGTCTTTAAACTGAGACAGGGTAGACTTAGATTAGACATTAAGAAGAAATTATTTACTGTGAGAGTGGTGAGACACTGGGACAACTTGCCCCAAGAGGTTGTGGACTCTTCAGCCCTGGAAGTGTTCAAGGCCAGGCTGGATGGGGCTCTGAGCAACCTGGTTTAGTGGAAGGTGTCTCTGCACATGGCAGGAGGGTTGGAATGAGATGATCTTTAAGGTTCTTTCTAACCCAAACAATTCTAACAGTCTCTGATTCTATAATTCAGATTGTTGTTGTGTTTTTGACAAGAGACAAAACCAGCCTTGCTCTTCCTGACCTGACCCATCAAGAGGTTTGCATTTCAGTTTGCAGGCCTTGTGAGCTCAAAACACAAAAAAGAGATATTAATCAAACATGTAAATAAAGTTCAGAGACAGTAACATGAACCCAAAACAGTGATTCCCCCCCCCACAGCACAGATTCCCCTCCCTCTCTGCAATATGTAATTATCATGAGGTGGTTATCAGTCCTGCAATAACTAGGCACAACAGCATGAGCTAGGAATGTATCATCAATTTATCATCAACATTACCTTGTAATTTCTTTGCTTTTATTCGTCTATACAACCTCATCATGCATAAATAGTGGTATGCAACTTTGTGAAAATTGTTCAGAATGAAAAAGCCCACCTTGAAATAAATGATATTAAACACATCAATTTCTAGCATAAATATATAATTTGCATTTTACAAATCCAAGATGCCTGCAACCCCAAATTATAAAAACTGTGGCTTGTTAACACAGATGAGGAGATGTGTCCGTGTCAGTCATTGGTTCCAAAATACTTTTAAACAATAAATCCGAAACTCGAACTTGCATGATGCCACATTTGCAGGGACTGCTGGGGTGGGTGAAGTTCAGACAATGATGGCAAAGGCTCTAATTTCCTAAAGGATGTGAAAATCCAGTTTTTACTCAAGGTGGCTTTGAAAATTTCAGACTGTTTATTCTGTTTATTATCACCTCCATGCATTTCTCGCTGCGAACTGGATGTGTCAGGGAAACATGTTCCTGTCCTGAAGGATGGTGCCACTGTAATGAAGACAGAATTCCAGGAGTATTCTTTCAGGATGCACATGGGGGAGAATGGAGTGGTCTTCTGAAGGCCTCAAATGGCAGAGAATTCTTTGTCTCCCTCTAAGGCTAAAGCCCTGGAGACCTTCCCCAAGGTCTGGACAGCTGTAGTTGATGCCATGTGCAGGAGCAAACTCTCAGTACAAGCAGCAATGCTTGTTCCTGGCCCCAGCCACAGCCTTCCTCTCAGGGGGGCTGGTTGGCTCCAACACAACCTGCAGCAGCTCATCCTTTGCCCTTCCTTGGGTCTGAAATCTGGGTTTGTTGTACCGTTCTCATTCTTTGAAAGGAGGAGCAGATGTGAGTATCCTAACCTGACAGAGCCATTGGGGCAGTTGCTATTCCTAATTTGATCTTTAATCAGTGTAATCATGGAAGCAGAATGCCTGCATTGCTGGCATTCATGAAGAAAGCAGGGGAACCTCCAGGTGGGTGTTGCAGGATTATATCAGTATTGCCCCTTTTTCTCTTCCACTTCACTGTACCAGAAAAGTGAATCTATCAATTATGTCCCAAAAAACTACAGATTAAATAAACACACAGCCTGCTGCCTCCCACCAGCCTGTCACCATGGTCTCTCTGACCTGTTTGACTGAATGCCACATAGCAAGGCCAAAAACCAGGAAAACTTCCTGTCCTCACAGCAGTGACAGATATAACCAATGTCCTTGTCTCTAGTATCCCTTAGAAAAAACCTTTTGAGGTTTAGCTGAAGCTTCTGAAAACATCCTTGAACATGGCTTCTGAATACATCACACTTACAGCTTTTATGTGTATATCTGTATATGTACATATAAATATTTTTAAAAGGTAAAAGTCCAATTCAACTTCCATTCCTTACAAGTAGAGTACATCCACTGGGTTTAATAGGAGAGTAAAATCGGGTCCCAGCTCATGAAAGGGCTTCAGTCTGAGCTTTGAGGAGGTGACACGTAGCAGAGGCTTTAATTAGTCATGTCAGCAAAAGCTTTGCTGACTAAGGGCTTCCATAGCTCAGCTGGTCTGTGGGGCAGCATCCAAGCTGGATGCTATAGGATATTGACCTCTCTTGAGAACCCTGTGCAGCAGCCAACCATCTGCAAAACATGCAGAGTAATCATAATAATTCCCTTGGCAGTCTGTTTCAGAGAGGAAAGGGAAAAGAAAGAGAGAGAGAGAGAAAAAAAGGAAATTAATTTCTGTTAGCGTTGAAATACTCCTGTGATTATTGCCTTCACATTTTTTAGTTTGAGGCTATATATTAGAACATTTCTACTCTCAACACCAAATGTTGTAACAAGGTCTTCAGGGCTAAGACAAAAAAGAAACTTGTTATACTAGTTTGGTATTCTCCCCCATCAACAAAGATAGATCTTGATTCTTAACAAGAAATGTGGTTTTACACATTTTTACACAGGGGTAGTTAACATTATTTATTAGTAGCCACAATAGCTTTCATATCTGATTGTAGAGGTGGCCAACCTCCCTGACCCCATGAACAATATAACAAAATCTTCATATGCCTGACCGTCTGTTCTCCCAGAATTTATAAGAAAATAAAGGGAAAAAAGTTTATGGGGGGGGGGTTTTTGGTTTTTTTTTTTTTTTTTCCCCTGAATCACTGACTTATAAAATACCTCAGTATTGCTGTATTTCTGTATCTGATGCCCTGAACTCCTCCATTCCTCTGGAAGCACTGGCAAGGGCAGGTGCTGCTTTGCAGAACAGCTGCCTCTGGCTGGTGACTGCAGCATTATCAGGCCAAAACTGTTTTCCATGGAAGCCCTGTTTACCCAGGAGAGGTCAGGAGGTGGAAGTGTGCCCATGTGGAGGTGAACCTGTGACAGTGCGTGGAGGTGACTTTAAAATGAAGGCACTCTAGCAGGTACAGTTCTGAAATTCGTCACTTGTACAAATGGGGGAACAGAAAGTAAAATAGGACTATTTTTCATGTAGCACGTGTAATAACCCTTTAAATACTTTGTGAGCCCTCTAGTGGTGCTGTCCATGCCCTGGAAACCTCCGGGAGGCAGCTGGAGCAGGGCAGCCTCTCCCGCGAGTACCAACACTGCTCCTAAGGGCGCAGCCTGCACATCTCCTTTTTTCTGATTAGCTTCTAAAACCACAGAGGTGAGGGCTTTATTTCTGCTTCCTCTGATAAAAAATTCTTCAGGACAAAGGTGTGTGGCTGCTACATCTCAGGCAGCTGTGGTGGACAGCTAGGAAAACATCATCCTTAATGTGCCTGCTGCAGGTCTGGTTTTCAGTACGCCGTGGGTTAAACAGCATAGTAGGAATACAGCAGGAGTTCACCAGAGAGGAAAAATTTGGCTGCAAAATCCTAAACCCATTTCTAAAAGAGCTCATCTATGGGATTTCTGCGCTGTGAAAAGCATCGCTCTGCTTTTATTCCAAACACAGTTTGGAGCGCTCCTTTATTTTTTTAGAATTGACTCATAAAGACTACAGGAGGGCAATTAGTGAAATAAACCTCTAATCCTCGGTGCAGTGCCTGCTATGGCACTGCTGTTTAACAGCCTCCTTGCTAATCAATTCTCTTCAGTCGGCTCAATGCCATAGATGCTATGTAAATAAATGCAAGTTTAAGAGTGTTCTACAGCGAGCAGTTACAGGTCTGTTCCTTCTCCTCCGCCATAAAATCAGCAGGCATGTGAACAGATATCTACTCCACCTTGTAGAAACGACTTTCCTTGTTTGTTTGATTGCTGCAGCTCAGGAAAAACAGAAGCAGGGAGCAGCAATAAAGCAGCCTGTTCATCGTGGGCAGAACCTCCAACATCTGATACTTCGATGGCAGCCAAGGCATGGGACAAAGGTTCATATTTTAGAGTCAAAACAATGCCCACAGTTTAGGTGGCTATTTTATTTCCTCTGTGATATTTTTTATTTCTGTGATAAATTCAAAGCCAGACTCTCATAATTAGAGCTTTCTGGATGAAATGGTTTTCCCTTGTCACATTCTTCATGCAAAACATTCCTCCAGAGGAGAGGTTTTCCTTTACAAATTGAGATGTTTTCCCTTACAAATTGAGATATTAGTGAAACATGTAATAAGTATAATTTGAAATGAGGCAGTGTGCAAAATCCCATCCAAGACAAATGAAACCTAACCCTGTTGAGAATGGTGGCAAACCCAAATCATCTTTAATGGAACTAGAATTTCATCCTAGTGTGTCAGTGAGCAACACCTTTTAACTAACTTTCTTCTCTTCTAAGAAGGGTCAATGTTTTTTCAGAAACTTGGAAAGCTGTGTGTGTCATTTCTTTTCTGTGCTGTCCTGAGGTAAGAGCAGCGATGCTCAGAAAGAGATAATTAAACCCTTTATATTTCCAATACTACAACCCAGTGTCCTCCAGCACAGAGATGAGGGTGAAAAATGAAGACACAGGGAGATGGAATTACTTGCCCTGAATTATCCATCAGAACTTTAAAGAAAGCACAGGTCTTGTATGCTCATGGCATTGAGCAGACATTTAAAACCAAGTAAATAAGATGATGCTGGGTCCTGCAAGTTTCACTGAGTTACTCACATAACATTCTTGTCAGTCTTCATACTTACATTGGATGGAAAATCTAAATAAACAAAGCATTTTATTTGAGTTGAATAACAAATCTTGAATAAACAAAACATTTTACATGAGTGTTTAGCATTTAAGAATTTTTAGAAGCTCCAAAGTTCCATTATGTTGCCTTTGTAGAGAACAGCTTCCTTCCCTTTTTTTCAGTGTGCATTTTTTAATAATTTCTGATAATGTTGTGATACATATCACTGGCAACTTCAAACACTCACTTTTTTACAGATAAATGATCTTAATTATACAAATTCCTTCTGCCTAGTGGGAACTTATTAATATAGCAACATCTTATACATTAATACTAACTAATTTCCACATATATTATTTATCAATATGTTAGCATCTAGCACAGGTGGTGAGCTTTTCACTGACTAAAATGGTGAATGAACTCAGGTAAATTATACTGACAGACCATATGCACCATGTGCATGACTGCTGAACCTAAGAATTTCACAAAGCAGGAAAAAAGATGCCGTATTTTTTTGCTCTCCAAATGTTACCAGTTTTGGAGCTCATTTCCTTCTATGCACACAGAGACACAAAATATTCAGCACCTTCATTAGGTATATTTATTAAGGATAGAGAACTGGACCTGTTGACATACTGCACATGCAAAGCCATCCTGAAGTTATTAGTTCAACTAATAGGCAGTTAAATGATTTCAAAATATGCTTAGAACAGGTAAGATTGCTTAAAGAGGAATATTTCTGAATTCAGTAACTGAAAAAGGTGGCAGCAAACCCTGGAAATTCAAATCAGTGCAAGCTAAAGGACAAAGAGCTAGTTATACAAAAAACGAGAATTGAAAGCACTCAGTGAGTCCTGGTGAAATGGCACAATAGCAATATATAACAATTTCTTTGCAGAATGTTGGAGAAAGTTTGTTTATTTAACTTTATTTGAATTTTAAATTTAGTAGGAAAAGTTCAGAAATTTCTTTTTGTTTTCTTAAATTAGAAATATCCTATGCATTTAAGAAAAACAGTGGGGGCTTTTCTTCTACCTTGCATTAGACTGAAAATATGCATGCTTAGTATAAAATAGCTTTAAATTAAGTAGCATAATTTCCTGCCAAAGATTTGGGTCTGCTCTTACTAAGGATAGGGGTTTGTCAGGATAAACCATACATGTTTTCATGGGAAAAATGCAAGGTGAACATCATGAGCATGTACTATAAAACATTGGTAATTTTATTTAAATACAAATATTCTTTATTTTTAAATATACATAGATATTATTTATTTTTAAATACACATACTGAAAAATTTAAAAACCCAACAATTTTGTTAACTATTTATCTTTACTTCAGTGGTAGGAATAGCAGAGTGGTGTTATTGCCCCCTCCTCATTTCTGCTGCTTTGGCTGTGCAGAGGGAACTGAGTTCCTAGTTCTGTGGGGTCAGGAGCTTCTGAGTGCACAGATGATTTCTCTAGGGGCTGCCAGAGGTGAGGCAGCCAGCCCACATCCAGTGGTCACTCTACCAGCCTCCAGCCCTCTAACAGACAACTCCAGGGATCTGTGATGGACAAGGTGAAAATCATTGCTATTACAGATTTCCACAGAGCAGCCTTGTCCCTAGAGGGTGTAATTACAGAATCATCAGGGTTGGAAGAGACCTGCAGGATCATCCAGTCCCACTGGCAACCCAGCACCACCATAATCACCCCTAAACCATGTCTCCAGGTGCCACATCCGGATGGTTCTTGAACACTTCTAGAGACTCCACCAACTCCTTGGGCAACTTATTCCAATGCCTGATCACCATGTCAGTGAATTTCTTTACTAGTATCTAATCTGAACCTCCCAAATTCAAATTCAATCCATGCCCTCTTGTTCTTTCACTTGAGACAGGGCAGAGCAGACAGACCCCAGCTCACTGCAACCTCCCCTCAGGTGGTTGTAGATGTCTTTGGGCTCCTTCCCTGATCATAACTGAGATAATCTGATACAGGTGAGATAAAGTAATCTCACAACTGAGATAACATAACCACTTGCCCAGAGAAGTCTATTTCTGGCTGCTAATTAATCAATCAACCCTGATAAATGAATCTCCAGCAACTAAAATGTTTCTCTTTGAATTTTGTTCCCTATTAAGCCATTCCATTCTAAGCACAGGTGGTACAGAACCAGAGGGGGTGGGTTTATAGTAACAGCAGCCCTAGCACATCTGTGCCCACTTTTCACTGAAAAGAAAGGTCCTGCTCCATCTCCCCTTCCCTTTCTCTCCAGCTGCAGGCACCCTTCTGCCTCCCCATATTGGCTTTGGAAATTGTGTGGCCTCAGGGCGAGCCCACTCACTTGACAGGTTGACATATCTGGCAGCAAATTATTCTTTTACTTGCATATTTATTTATCTGCGGTGTTGGATTTCCACCAGGTCAATTCTCTGCATTGATTTGCCCCAGGGCTACCTGATCACTAGAACCATCCCAAGGGAATGGGGCAGGAGAGCGTGGCTGGGGGAGGAGAGAGGGTGAGGGGCAGGGTCTCCTCTCTCTTCCTTCCAGGACTCAGTGAGATGTGAAACCATAACCAGAAGATGAAGCTCACTGACAGCTTGATGTCCTGCCTGCTCCTGTCACATCCTCCTGTCCTGTCCTTGCACCAGCCCCAGCAGCTACAGGAGCTACCTTGGACAAAAACCTGGCACTTCCTCACAGTCTTTGTTTCAGCTGCACTGGCAGAAATGCATTTCACTGCTGGGCAGGCAGGCAAGAGCCCACCCACACTGACAGGAGGGAGCAGGCAGGGCAGGGACATGGAACCACAGCAGATAGATAGGATACAGATGGCTTGAGATACTTTGGAAGGGCCTCTGAGATATCCAGAAGAAATCATGAGCTCTAGCTGTGGGATTGGCATCCTTGAGAGCCCCTCTGAATGTGTTCACGGTGTCCCTCTTCCCACATCACTCAGCACATCTTTCTCCTCTTAACAAACAAATGTCTCCTTATGGCAGGAGCTGTGGATGGATTTAAAAACACACGAAGCCAGCTGAAAACAAAATTCATGTGACAGCTATCACAAAACTGCAGCTCTAACAGTGATGGCTGCCTGGATGTTGAAACAGTGCTGAAAGAGAGTCGGACTCAGTGCAGTGGCACTCGTCAAACCCTGACATGATGGCAGGTATCCTTCCTGCTCACACAGGCATCCCAGAAGCCAGAGCTGTCTTTCTGCATCTGCTTTATCAAAACTTGCTTCTTGAGCTGCACATATCAATTCAGTTTTCTTTCCTTCTGGATGATGAGCAAATGCGAGCTTTGAGTTTATCAAGCCACAGCTGTGAGATACCTTGACAGGGAATCTGCAAACCCAAATCCCCCAGTCTGATGAATATTCTCAAAACTAAGCACATTCAGGCTGCTGTGCGCTGGATATCACACAGGCTTCCACAAGATGTGAGGGACTGGAAAAACAGAGCAGTGAGCTTAATTATGAAACAAAAAGCAACTATGAGAGCAACTATGTAGTAGCTAAGGGTACCCAAACCCCAGAGATTAACTTTGTCTTCCTGAGATGTGAAGGACTGGCTGTTACAGGCCTGGTTTATCACTGTGTTAAACCAATTTTATGTTGGTGTAAAAACAGGATGGTAGAGCTGTGCTGAATAAACCTAAGTATCCATCCCCTCTGCTCTGTCATATACTCTCATAGATAAAAAACCAGCTAATGATTGAGAAAATCAAAGAAAAACCTGTAAAAATGAAATGGTAGAAATGCCGGGTTCAGGGGAAGAGAATCGTTACACTACTTGATCAATGCACTCCTTCTGAAATGATTTGGCCTGAGGGGCAAGAGAAATTATTGGGAAGATAACACGCAGCAAGATAAAGACCTCTTGCAAAGCAGCATTAAAATATCTTTTATGAGTAATTAGACCAGGCTGAAAGTTTCTTAAAGACTCTAGAGTTCAACACACACTTTGTGTGTTTGACCACCTCCATCTCACTGTGTTATTTAATGCTTGCAACTCTTTGAACCCTGTTCTGTTGTTACTGAGCTTGTGGTACAGTGCTTTATTGGTTTAGGAGACACTTTAATTCACAGTGACTTATTCACAGCATAATTCTATTCAAGAGAAACAAGCATGTGGTTCTGTACAACAGCAGCACATTCTGAGTGGATAGCATGGCACACATTGCAAAATCTATATTCATCACAGAGCATGTGTTCATGCCATGAGAATTCATATTTCTTCTTTAAAACTACAGGAGTCTTTCTCAAGTGTAAAAGGCACTAGGAAGTGCTCTTGAAAACTCTCTGGAGTTCAGGAAATGCCAAGGAACCTCATTTTTAAGCGTGTCTATTTGCACAGGAGCGTCAATATGCAGAATGGCTGCTGGGCTAGAACAATGCAGGAAAAGAATTTGCAGAAAGGGGGCCAGCATGGCTGGGATGAACATATTGTGAGAAAAGCACCTTGCATGGTAGCAGAGCTTTCAAATAATGGCTCCATTTAATTCCATCTATGATCATTAACTTTAGCTGTTTAAAATATTGTAAATGTATTCCTTATGAGATTGTTTCAAAGAAATATTCGGCTTGCAATAAGTTAGTAGCAATCAGTGGCAATGGTACTTTTACAGTAAATGTACATGAAGTTTATGAGTGACTACACAGTGGGACATAAAAATATCTATTTGGAATTTCCAAGTTTTATGGGTTTTCTCCAGAAAAAAACCCCAACCTTCTGAGAAGCCTATTTAGCCAAGTAGATATCTATATACACTCATTTATATTTATATTTATATACACTCATTTGCTAAGAGAAAGCAAATTTGTGTCCTCTGTAGTGTTTACTTTGATTAACTATAGCTGGTTTGCCCTTTGATTGCTGCTAATGTTCTGTGGAGCCATTTGTTTTCCTGCAGAGTTAAGGGCATTAAAGGAGGAGGTATTGGCTTATTTTTGGCATGAATTAATTTTTAAAAGAATTTTTGTTGAAAAGGTCATTTAAAAAATCCTAAAGAAACAGAGATTGTCCAGCCTCTTACCTGTCCACTTTAGGAGTGTGCACGAGCAGACGCCTGGGACAGGGACCTTATTAAGGAAGAAGGGAGAATATTTTTGTAAGGAGCATTCTGTTAAATTATTGGCAACAAATCTCTTGTCCCTCAGGACACACAGCACTTTCATTTCTGCAGGCAAAACATGGAGGGAGCCTGTTCTAAGTTTACCTGCTATTTATTCTGAAAGGCTTTAATAAAGACTTAATTGTAGAAGGGTTTCCAAGGAACGACTTGAAAGTGAATGTTTCCCTGTCCAGGGAAAATAATGGTTGTGCTGCATAGTTCAGAATCTTTGGGATTAAGGAAGTGGCTGGCGGAATTTATGAAAAGCAGTGTAAATAAATACATCAAGATGTGATCATTTGGAGGTTGTTTCTCAGAACTGCTCTTCCTTCCCCCCCNGTGCAGCTCTAACATTTTCCTTTGGGAACTGGTCCACAGACCTGGGGTCTGGCTGCAGGGTCCCTCCAGTCGGGGTGGGCTGGTCCCACCTTGATGTGCTTAGAGGGCTTCAGCCTCCAAACACACTTTCTCAGCAGAAAACAAACAAAGGAAGGCTCAGGTTCCCTTGCTGGTGTTCAGAGATGCTGTACCTGCTGTGGGTGGGGGCTTCACCACTCTACAGTGCCCCTCTGGTGATCTTTCCTTTGCTTTCTGTGGAGGAGTCTGCTGACAATGGATTATTTTCCACCTGAAAAATGAAAGCAGTTTTGTTGTTCATCTTCCCTGCTGGAGGTTTTCAATGGCAGGTGTGCTGCAGCAGCTCTGGAGAGCTTGAGGAGCCCACTGCTCTCACACCACGGAGCCAGAGAAAGGCACGTGGGCTTGAAGAGCCTTTTGAGAGACTCTTGAACCTGAACTTGGCTGCTTCTGTTGTGAATGACAGCAAAGAGCCAATCGCCCCTAACCAAGCTCATGTTGCAGTAAAGGGAATTTAAATCCTGAGAGTTTTGCTTCAGGGCTGTACAGACACCTACATTTGGCCACTGGTCTGTCTTTTTATTCCAGCACTGTTGTAGGAATGTAGATTAGGACCAACAAGGAACAAAATGGTTTCTGTTCCTAAGTAGATGCTTAAGTTAAGGCAATCAGATGCAAGTTTTAATTATCGTTGAGGTAATTGAATATTAACATTTTTTTTTCCTTTGTTTCAGGCTGTAATTATCTCATTTTACACATTCATGGTCACTGCTTGTTTTCATGGGGACATTTTTTGCAGTCCCTCACACTGATTTAAAAAAACATCTGAAATTACTAGTACCATAATTAGGACTGAAACTAGGAACAGCTCTCCCTAATAATTGCAGATATGATGAGTAACTGTAATTTATGTTGGCTTTCTATCACCACGAGTTTTACAAAAAGCAAACAAACAAGAACAGGTCAGCATCTCCACACTTGCTTTCTGCCCAACCTGTCCCCTCCCCTCCTGGCTCCTGTGGGCTGTGGTCACACAATGGCAAAGGTGTGGGCTGAGCATGTCTGTCTGTCAGTTTTTGCTGCCTCTCTCCGGTGTAACATGGGGGTGAACCACCCTGGATCTCATCCACATCCATCTGTGCCACGTCCTCAAGCACAGCAGCTCACAAGGGTGTGAAAAACTGAGCTGACAAAGTCAGAGGACCCAGTGGACAGGAACCCCGCAACACTGAGTGTTGTGAAGCTACGAGGAGCCATCACAGAACAGCTTGGCCCCAAATCCTCCTCCCAAGTGTGTCTGCTGGGCAAAGGGCCATTGCAGCCTCTCTTATTGCAAGATACTCCAGAAGTACTTTAAGAATTAAAAACCATTATGTTTTAAAAAATAACTATATCGGGGGGAGTTGCAGGTTTACTTTTTAGACACAATTGTCTAAAACCCCAGATGTTTCACGTTTTAATCACTTCACTTTCCATGAACTCAGAGGTCTGATGCTCCACTCAGGCCAGGCCCAAGGTTTAGAGGCTTAGGACCATCTAATAGATCATCCATATGTTGTCACTCTGTCCTTTCAGTGATGATTCAGACATTAAACTTCTCATTTTTATGATTTTTCTTTCAGTATGTTTTTCATTAATATTAAGACCAAAAATAAACCCCATAAAGTTATTAGGTGTTTGAATGTATCATTAATACTAGTGTTGAATGATTATGTAAGATAAGAGTGCTTTTTCTCCTCCCTTGCATTTCCATGGAATAAGAAACTGTAATATGCCTGAAAATCCTCCTTTGAAATGTAGCTTCACAATCATTGACTTGAAACATCAGAACATTTCCTGAAATAATGTGGTTTGCATAAGGTCACAGTAGAAATCAGAGGAAAGAATTGCACCATGTCCCAGTTAAAATATGTCTTTTAACCACTAAATTTGCTCTTTTGTAATTTTAAATATTTTCCCTGAATGAGCACAATCAAGATACCTCCACATGTGTTATTGTGCATGTATCTGTATTTATATACTTGCCCATATACACAGCAGATGCAAAGATTTTGGTTGTACCACATGCAAATGCAAAAACAAAGTTACTTCAGAAAATTAACCAGTAATAAATTGCTGTAATTTTTCTTAGAAAAACAAGAAAATGTGAGCAAAAATTAGATTTATAAAAACAAAAATTAATCTGGAAAACTCTTCTACAGTAAGCAGAACTGTTGTTCTTTATCACAGTGTGGTTGGACAGTCACCTGCAGTGTGGCAGCTGGCCCTGAACACCACTGAACTCTGCATGCCCATGGCTCTGTACTGCTCTCATAAATGGTAACTGAAAGCTATAGGAAGGTAAATAAAATAAAATAAAATAAAATAAAATAAAATAAAATAAAATAAAATAAAATAAAATAAAATAAAATAAAATAAGGAATATCAGAATATCAGTTGTAACAGAGCACTGGAAACCAAAGAGCCACAATGTGTTGTCTGGCTGATGGTGTATCCAAAGTTCATCTGGAAGCTGAAAGGGGCCGCAGGAAGACATGGAATGCACCTGAGAGATAACAATGTAAATCAGGCTTTGTGGTAATTAAGGTATGTGTGGTGAAAACAGAGGCAGATGCATGTTTAGATTAGTGAGTTGTGCCAGACATGATTGGTGCTGAAACTACAAGAATTGATTGCCAAATTTGTTGTTATTCCCATTCTGGGCAGAGAGTTTGGAGTAGAAGAGTCATGAGCAGCAACTCTCAACACATACCAATGTAATGACCAGTAAAACACCTGAAAACATGCTGTGCAGCCCTCTGGAGAGCTGGCTGCTTACATGGCCCTATAAGTTTCTCTTACATTTTGTCTTTTACCTCCTGGTGTCCTAAAATGATATTTTCCACCTTCTTTTGTCCTAACCCCTGATTTTGGAGACTAAAATGAAGCATATGACACACCCCTCAGTTCTCAGGGTCAGTAGGAATACTCACTTGCTGAGAGTTAATCACACACCAAAGAAGCATTTTTGAATGGCCATTTTAACCCTGCAACACCCTGCCATCTACCAAAGAAAAACATATTGGCAAGGATCAATGTTATTCCCAGTGCTGTCTCCTCAGCTCTGTTTATGGCAAGAACCTGTGTTTTTAATTTACCATAGTTCCCTCCTGAAGTCTGGTGTTGTCATGTAAAGCCAAACAGAGCAGATGTTGTTATGATGATGATTATTAACATTATTATTGATGTTTATAAATTAAAGCCTGTTTAGGGGAGCAGTCACCTGCCTGTTTGAGTTCCGTGGAACTGACAGGACCACTGAGGTCCCCACGCTTGACTGAAGGCAGTTTTAAATAGGAATGAACCCAAACATATGTTTAATTGCTTCACTAGAAGTATGGAAAGTCTCATTCTCTTCATGGGACAAACCTTTGTTCCTTCCAGCCAGACCATGCAGGCATAAATCACTTTGAACAGCCAAAGAATCCTCTGCCTGCAAAAATCCCCGGATTGATCAAACTTAACACCTAATTACAGAGCTGGTGAGCTTACACTGAAGGCGGTTTGAAAGGCTGCCTGGAACATCATGGGTTGAGCTGCCTTTGTTGGGAGCATTGTGCTGTGATGTGTAACGTGGGTAGATTCCTGTGGGATGTTGACAGTTTGTGGGAAATGCATGTAGGAGGAACTGGGTTACGAAGACCAGGGGGTTTAAATTTTTTTTTTTTTTTTTACTCTCTCTCTCTCATTGTACTGCGTGTGGGCTTGGAGATTTTTGGGGTTTCGTTTGTTTTGTTGGCTTTTTAAGGTATGGGGAAGGAAGAGCTTCTGGTTTTGGAAAAATCTGGCCACTACATGCAGAGTGTCATGAGCCACTCATTCCTAAAGGTTCAGTACTGCACTGGTCCTACCCTCCCCAAAAGGATTCTGGTTGATGCTCCTGAAAACTCTAATGTTCCTTTTTTTTTGCTTATGGCATTTATACTGAGTGCTAATCACTTGTTAAGCTATGGATTTATGTAATAAATTAATTAGCTCTGCAATGTTTTCTCCACTCTCTGCCTGCCAGTCTGTCTCTGCTGGGACTTGTTAGTTTTTTTCCAGTTACAAATAGCTCTCAGTACTATTATTTTCTTTTAAATAATTTGTCAGGCTGATATTTTTTTTCCCTTTCACACCAGAAGTGGATTTTTCTCCTGTGTGTTATCCCAGCCTGAGGCACAGGGCAGGCATGATTTGGGTCTGCACTGGCAGTGGGTTTTCCACACACAAACATACAGAGTTTAAAGTTCATTGGCTTACAGCAGTGCAAGGACAGGGCCAGAAGCTTTTCCATTGGAAAAGGATGAATCATGCCTTCATGAACAACTTAGGCCCAGTATTAACAGGGCATGAGATATCCAAAGTCATAATGCCATTTGTTATAGAAAAACCATTTTCATGGCACCCTCCCTCCCATGCTTTCTGTTCCCTCTCCTGAATGTATGCTGGAATTGGTGTGATATCAGAGCAGGATCTGTTTAATCTAGAGATGGTGTTCACAACTTTTTGAAAAATATTTCTTGAACTTTATGAATTTGCATATTCTAGTTTTCTTCATATGCATTCAGTCCATTTTAATTTTGCTAGAACAAAGAATTTCAAAGAACAGTTTTGTACTGGTGTTGTGAGAAAAAAATGCTGTCTTTTATCACTCCTTATGGATTTTTATCATGTAATGTTTCCACCTTTGAATGAGAGAAACATTGAATAGGAGCACAGGATATTTCATTTGTATTAGACTCATCATATTGAAACCTCTAATATATTTCTTCTTATTTTGTCTTTAAATTAAATGGACCTAATCCTTTTATCTTTTCACATAGAAAATTCTTCATTCCGCTATTTATTTTAATTATTTTTCTCTGAATCCCCTCTGTTGTTGCATTATCTCCTCTAAGAGCACTGACCAAAACTGAACACAGTGTCCCTGTTGGCAGTGCATTATTCATTTACCTATCACATTATTCTGTTTATAATGTTTTCCATTATAATACACAATTCCTCATAATACATAATTTGTCATTTTTCCCCCACAGATTCCACACTCTACAGAAGCTTTCCTGCAGAGCTGTCATCAGGAGTGAACCAAGCCTTTTCCAGAGTGTAGCAGTTCATAAGTCAATAAAGTGCCTTTGACTTTCCAAATTTTCTTACTAGTTGTCAATGCTTCTCACTTATCAGCATGTACTGAGCTGCCATTCACCTGGTATTGTTAGGGTTGTCACCATGTTTTTCTTTAATTTCAGCCAATATTGTGTTCAGTTCTGGCCCTCACAACAATAAAGACTTTGAGGCTCTGGAGTGTGTCCAGAGAAGGGCAATGGAGCTGGGGAAGGGGATGGAGTACAAATCTCATGATCAGTGGCTGAGGGAGCTGGGGGTGTTTATCCTGGATAAAGGGAAGCTCAGGTGGGACCTTATCACTCTCTAAAACTCCCTGACAGGAGGTTTTAAACAAGTAGGCACTGGTCTCTTCTCTCATGAAAAAAATTAGAGGATGAGAGAAGAAAGGAGAGGTTTAGATTGGATATTAGGAAATACGTCTTCACAGAAACAATTGTCAAGCATTGAAACTGGCTGCCCAGAGAAGTGGTGGAGTTACCAACCCTGAAAGTATTTAAAAGACCAAAAATTGGTCTTCTATATAATATATTAATTATTTTTATATGAAGGTGTAAGCATGACACTGAGGGACTTGGTTTGGTGGTAGGTCTGGAAGTGCTGCGTTAACACTTGAGACTGATGCCTTTTCCAACTCAAACAACTCTGTGATTCTGCACGTGTGCCTTCTGCAGATGCTCCCACATAAGCACACATCCCTTCCTCAGGTTCATTTCCATCAGTAGCCCTGCTAGAAGACACCAGACAGCCCAGCTCAGTTTCTGCCAGGAAATCTGGGTTTTTTGTTCTTACTCTTCACCTCACACCTCTGTGCTGTGCTGTGCTCCAGCTGCCAGCGCAGAGCTGGCGCGGGGCTGGTGCAGACACCTCTGAGCTGGCTGGCCCAGGTGGAGCTGGCAGCAGTGTGGGAGGCTGAGAGCCTCCCTGAGGTAACTCTGATGATCTCTGCGCTGATACACCTCCCCTCCTGCAGCACGGGAGCAAAAAATGACTCACGTAAAGCTCCTCAGCCTCCAGCTGCACCTCTGAGTGCAACTTGTGCATGGCCTGAATATTTCAGCCATGAGGAGGGGTTCTCCAGGATCCTGGGCTGCCATGTGTGGAACAGCCTTCCTGGGGAAAAAAAAAAAAAAACCACTTTATCAAAGGCTTTTGGATAGTTCTATTGCATAATATCCACTGAGGTGACTCCAGTGATTCTAGGTTCTTTCAGGCCTCCATTGAGCAAAATCCTTAAACTTTTGCTTAATAGCAAGCTACCACCAGTGGGATTTTTCCTGTATTCACATGCAAAAATGCATGCTCCTGCATTAAACTAAATGACATTTTTCTGTTTGGGTAGTTGGCTGAAGAAACAAGCTGTTTTATGGGATGCAGTCTTTACACTTTATTTCTAAAAAGTTCATTTCTGTAGCCTGCAGAGCAGGTTCTGTGGTGCTGTGCCTGAAAGGCTGCTCACTGATAGCAGGAAATGTTGGCTGCAGTACCTTTCTAAACTCTGGCCAAAAGAGCATTCAGATTAAGCAATAATTTAAGCAACATCATCATGAGTGGAGAGAGCACATGGCCAGTTAGTCACCAGAGGTACAGACGCACGCAGAAGTAAATCCCCGACCTGTTATAGTAATGCACTTAGTTACTGGAAATGCAATATGAGCCTACTTTCATGAGCAAGGATGAAAGAACTCGTTTAACCTTTGTACAGCATTTTCCACCCACACACAGGAGTGACATCAGATGCCTCGTATAGGTAAAAAAACAAGTCAGCATTTGGGAGACTCCCGAAGAGACAGAGATAACCCCTTACCTCTAAATTTGTGCATTTAACACACTTGTGGTGGGTCACTTGAAACTTCTTCCTACTTATTCCTGGATCCTGATTACTCTGACAGAAAAAAAAAACCCTAAAAAGTCTTCAGCCTTGTGCGTAACGCACTGGACGTGAAGCACTTACTGGAAGGTATTTTATGTTTGTGCATGCAGTATAAAGTAGGGCTTTCGCATTTAAATTGGGGGATATTTTAATTTTGAATGTCCTGAAGACCAAATCATTGGTCCTGGAGAGGGATTTTCAGGAGGCCAGTCATCAGCTGGCCTTTAAGTAAGATCATAAAGCCTGGGAATGGGAGTTTGAGTGAGCATCACTGAGCCAGATAAGCAGGACAGGGCTGGAAGTGTCTGGCTCTGTGCAGCACCTGGGTGGATTTCAGTCCACTCAGTGCCACCTGAAAAGTCCTGCAGGACTTCTGAAGTTGAAGATTTCCTGAGCAACTCCATGCTAACTTTTGTGTTACTTTCAAATTATGTCGGGGCTTAGTTCCTGTGTGTTCCAACACGCAACAAGAAAGGGTTTGGTTTTAATTGATGATTTTGATTTTTGGAACAATCTGATTCCTCCCTCCTGCTCACCTCCCACCCCTCAAAAATGCTTGATAAATAAACTTTGAAGTCCTGGGAGAAGTAGCATGTGTTGGTGAAGGGAGAAGGCGGGGGTGGCAGGGGTGGTGGAAGGAGCTCAGTTTGTCAACACAACAGCCAGGAAGCAAGTTATTTATAAGGCTTGTGGTGGAGAGGGGGCCAGCCCACATGTTTTTAAAAAAGGGCTCAACTAATCACATGGTACAGCTAATTCTGGTATTTGTAAATACAGTTCACTCTCTCTTGGTGGATGAAAGGAGAGCTAAAAGAGGATCACAGCCCAGGAGATGACAAGTCCATCTCTACACCCAAGGGCTGCCCCGTGCTGCTCAGATTCCTCTGGGCTGCAGCGAGGCTCCTGAAAAGGACTTTGCTGTGCCTAGGCAAAGTATGAATGGAGGTGCACGGGAATTGATGCTTTCTCAGAATTCAAAAATCCTAAATAATGGCTCTGACAATGCTCAGCCTCAGTTGTGAATGCATTCTTACACCACAGAATGTCTCATTTTCAGCAGGGTTTCATGACTCTCTCAAGGTGGAAGTTGACTGTGAGAGGCATATGACCATGAGACCATACTTGGCTGGACTGAGATCAAAAGTGAATTTTTAACACAGAAAGATTTTTAAATCCACTGATTCTGTAGAGTCATATTTATATTTATTTTTTTCTCTGTGTAGAGCATATAGTGAGCTATCCTTGTGGGTTGAATGACACTCAAAGTCCCATGATGGAAGCATGACATGGACTTGACACTGCTGCTACATTCCTCAGTTCAATAGCCATGGGAAGGCTGTATCCTCCTCAGCTAAAAAAGGTCAAAAAAATAGCTTTGTCTCCAAAGGGATAGTCTGCAATTTAGTATTTGGTGAGACAAACTCAAATCACGAGTGTATGTTTATATATATATATATATTTATATATATATATATATATTTATTTATTAATTTATTTATTTATATACATAGATGCATAACTAGAAATATACATATACATGTTGTATATAAACCACAGTATTCCACTCTTCAGTACAGTTATATTTAATTTCACTTTCTTACAGTAAAAAAACTAAATCACACTAGTCCATCTCCCTTTTTTCCTTAAAGAGCAGTAAAAGACATAAACATGTGGCATAGCAGATATGCTAGTGTTTGTACTTTATTTTTGTACTTGGAAAAGTATATTATAAACAGTTACATGTTAAATAATAGCAGTAGTAGAGTAACAATAATAATAATAATAATAATAATAATAATAATAATAGTAATAATAATCTGTATTTAGGTCTGCCTGGTTAAAGGAAAGCAGAGAGAATTTGCAATAGGTATTGCTGTAGAAACCCCCCTGAGTTGTGTCCATTTACTGGTTGGAGAACTAAAATCACTTGAGGGCATGCCCTGCCCTTCATCCTCTGGATGTGATCCCAGTGGGATCCTGCAGAGCTCTGAAGTGCAGCAGAGCTCCAGCTGGGGACGTGCCATCACCATCAGGAACCTCACAGCCAGCCTGGAATGAAATTTCTGGGTGAAATTCTGGCCCTGTTGACCTTGGCAGGTGTTTTGCAACTGGATGAAATGGAAAGAGTATTTAATCCTCTTCGTCCAGAAGAAGAGAGAATAGAGAAGTTGCGAATCAAAATTAATACCCAGACACAAAACTTTTATTTTATACAGGGAATTTTATACTTTTGGGTATCAGGGGACCTGCTCTTGGTCTGGAAGGTCACTGGATGAATCAGGGAAGGAGTAATAGAAAATAATTCAGTGTCAATTTCACTGTTTTCCTGGTGTTCCAAAGAGGTATGAAATGAGGATCAGTTAAAATTTAAACGTACCTTGCTGACAAGATTTAGCAGAACTTTCCCACACCTGATAATGAGAATATGTGACAACTTTTACTCTCCTTAAAACAAAACAAAAGACATCCAAGAGCAGACTTGGAAAGATACATTTTGAAAACAAAAAGTTTCAAGAGAAACAAACATCTGGAAAAGATCTTTTAGAGGAAATTTTGGTACCCTAAAATGCAGGGCAGTCTGTGCCCTTCCAATATTGCATAAAAATTATGGAATTTGCTGCACCCCAACATCATTGTGAAGGGTGTTCCTTCCTAGCCAGCAGAACATGACCTTGGAAGCAAGTAAAACAAAAGGAGCACTTAAAAGTTACAATTCCTATTTAGCCTGTAAAGTCTTACAAACAGGGGAAGACTAAATAGAATTTCTATTTTAAATGCATACATGAAAATAGGTGTTTTAGCAATCTACTCTGTGTCACTTCTCAGGCCAGTTAGAACAGAATGCATTTAGGGATGCACAAAGAAATTATATTTCCATTTAAGTATACAAATATGAAACTTTCATTTTAGTTTTTGGTGTTATTTTTAGTCTAATATTTATATTCCTTCACAGGGACAATGTATCAGCAAAAGCTGTCCTGGCCCTACAAAATACAAAATTGTCTCTAGTAATTTGCAGAGGTGTCTGAGCTCAACATTTCTCACTGGATGCAACCTGGTGCTGCTCTTCCCAGAGGATCAGAAATAATGTTTTCACTGGAAGTACAGGAGGCTTCTTGACTTTAAGACTCTCCCACATTCATATCAGGTTAATATTTGTTCTGGGTTCTTGTGTTACATAAAATAAGTGAAAGCAAGCAACACCTGAGTTCCCAACAATGGTTTCTGGCTGATATTGTTCCCAGCAACAAATTCAGGCAGTCAAATCCCAGCATTCCCCTCCAGATCAATTTGTACAAATACAATTTTTTGCTTTCAAGGTTGGATTGCAATTTCTTGGTATTTTACCTATGTTTTGAACCATGATTAAGAAATGATAAATTGATCTCATATGCAGTACCATCAGTCTAAAATGTTATAATAACTTTGGCTAATTATTTAAATTGATTGCAAACAATTCTAATGAGACTTTTTTATGTGAATTTATTTTTAAATGAAACGTAATTATCTTAAATTGGGACAAGTGTTTAAACTGGCAAGCAAACTAATTGAGGCAAATGTCTCAAAGCCATGATCTCTTGTCTAGGAGAGGAAATGTTAAAGTGAGACTGACAGTGGATAAAACCATAGGATTTGTAGAACTTACTTATACAGGGGGTCTGTAACATCTTAATGTCAAATCAGTCAATCCATTTCAAGCAAGTATGTTCTTTCAACCAGAAGTCTGTGCTTCAGAAATATTTGCTTTCAAAACACTGATTCTCTATGCATTTTATGGACTTTGAGTAGAACTGGATCAAAATTTCCATGCAGAGCAGTTCCAGCACCAGCGATCCATCCGTGAAGCTGCGTGCTAACATTGATCAGGCTGTGTTGCAAGTATTGTGAAACTGCAATATTTATTTTGAAAAAGCACAGGTCCTGAGGCTCGAGAGCCTCAGCCACTTTATTTTTGATTAACAAACTATTTCTAGCATTGAAGCATGAACTTTTTTATTCTGTACAAAACATGGCCTTGACTTACTAATGGAAAATTATAATTAGACTCAATTTTTTGCTTTCTCTTTTAGATATTTGTAGGGCAGAGGTGGCATTTAATTAGGGAAGAAAGAGACCAGAGTTTTTCGCTCTGAACCCACCAAGCCGTGGTGCTGCCCTGCAGAAATCTCTCACGTCTCCTATGTACCAGGCAACAGCAAATGAGCCCATGTTCTTCCTGCTCAGATGACCAGCTGGGTAACAGTTAATCCTGACATTTTAAATGGAACTGACAATTCAACAATAGTTGCTACAGCTGTGAGGGAGTTCATTACGCCAAGGGACTGCATCTACAATGCACAATGGAAGTGAATCTGGGGAGGATTTGAATAAAAAGGAGCTGAGCTGTTTGGAGGGGAAACGTGGAAGATTAAATGGAGTCAGGAGCATGAAGGCTGCCTTTGTATAAATATGAACATATGAAAAGAGGTTGTGGATGGAGCTGAGTTTCACCAGGAAGGTGGGCTCCCCATGCACAGCCTCTGTGGGCTGAGCTTCCCTGTCAGACCTGGATTTTGCCAAAGTGCAGCACAGCGTGAGGGAGCTGCAGGCAGAGCAGTGGCACAGAGGAGAAGCTCAGGAGGCCAAATAAACCAGCCAAGTACACAAAGAGAGTGTTGGACACCTAGAAAGAGCACGCGTTATAGTTCTTTTTCCTTCATTTAATGGATGCTAGAAGACAAACTCTCTGTTCAGGATGATCTGCCAAGGCAGATTTCAACCGTGCAGTATCGACACCCCCAGAAACCCCTCGCCTAGATGTTGGTTAATTACTAATATTAAGAAAGGTGGGCAGAGAATAATAGGCTGCAAGCTAAAAAACATAATTCAAAACTGCATAAAAATGTGTGTTAGGCTTCTGGGTGAGCTGTGCAGCACCCTGGTGTTGCGTGACCCAGCCTAAGGAGAGATGCATGAAACAAACCTGCACGTAGAGTCCTTAGAGGGCAAGGAGCACATGAAACCACATCAAGGGCTCTGTGAGCTCCTGCTCAAATGGTAACAGGCAGCTTGCTTGAAGAGCAGTGGCAATGATGAGAGAGACAGAGAGTGTAATTGGCTAGAAATAATTTTACTGCCAGAATGCTCTTTTGAACTGCTTGTTACAGCTTTCCAGCAAGTTATTTACAATTTCAGCCAGTGTTTAGCAAAGTTTCATTTGAAACAAACAAAAAAAAAAACCCCAAAAAGCAAAAACAAAATCAAAACAAAACAAAAAACCAAAACCAAAAAACAAAATAAAGGGGCAGCTATAATCCTATGTGTCTGCTAAGAAAATAGTACTAGCTGACAAGAGGAAAATATGACTTGGCCAGCAGTCTTAGCAGCTTTTGATCTTTTGGAAAAACTTAGACTGGATGAAGAGAGAGGGAGTGTGTGAAAGGTGTCTGATGGTGTGCTGATGAAGGGGGGAGGGATGAGTGGGTTGTGGTAGTTGTTTTCAAATTGTAATAACAAAATGTTTGCAAAAAGGACTTGCATGCTGGTGATATCCTTCCTGAGCAAAAGGAAGACAGAAGAGAAGCCAGTCCCACCTGCAGCCCGTCAGCTCCCACCACAGCTGTTGGGATAAGAGGGGTACAGGGTGGAAGTCCTGGTGAGATGCTGAAGATGAGACCCTTGGGAGCATCACAGTGGCCTGGCTTCAAAACTGGTGGTGCACCACAAGCCCTGGAATTGTTTCACACCTCTGGCATGGAGTTTGCTCCCACAAAGCAGGAAAATAATCACAGAATGATGTGGGTTGGAAGGGACCTTAAAGATCCTCCAGTTCCAGCCTCCCTGCCATGGGCAGAGACTGAGTGGTCGTGGTGCCCTGTGGCTCCTGAGAAGTCATCTCAGAAATATTTTCCTCAGAAATCATCTGAGAAATTGTTTTTGATCAGCCAGGACTGTGCTTTAATTAGGCACAGTAGTATTGTTTGAAAAACCTGGCAACACACTGGCCATGGCTGATATTAAGAGAACCTGAAAAATTACAAGAAAGGCCATCATACATGGCTTTTTTTCATAGTTCTTTATGCAATCCAGTGCCTTCAGAGAGTAGCTGTGCTGTTTGTTTATTATTGTCATTAGCTTTTATTAGATTCAATGCAACTTACCTCAGAGTCCCTCTGTGTTTCAGTCTCTGTTTTGACACCATTATTTGTACTGAGGAAAATTTCAATATATTGTAGAAATTATTATAAAGTAAATTATTATAGGATAAATTATTAAAATTTCTTATATAATATTTTAATAAGTAATGACCAATTGTTGAAAACATATTAAATGTAGATACTTCTGCAGCTGGCTGAGGGGAGACCAAGCAATATTAGCAGCTATGAAATGCTTATATGAGTGGTATCTATAGGAAAATGGAGGATCTTTTAACACAAACTAAGCAATACCTTGATTCACACATGGTCTTGAGGTGAAGATCTGTAGCAGCTCTAGCAATTGGTTGACTCTGCATCTACCTACCATGGTAGTTAAACAATTTCTTTTTATACATGTAAAAATGCTGTAGAGCTGAATGATATTTGTTGGCTGTGCAATTAAACTGTTAAGGTCGACATTTCAATTACCATCATTAGCCCTCGGCCTGAGCACCCCACTGGGAGGGATGGAGTCAGTTTACAGCCACACAGAGCGCCCTGGCTCTCTGAGGAGCTGGGCAGAGCTCCCTGTGCTGGTCTCCTGCTCTCCCAGTGTCTGGAAGGTTGCTTCCATCCCCAAACAGGCTGGAAAGGATGGTTTAGTTCCCAGGACAGCCCCACTTTTTCTCACTGCAAGCCAATTTCAACAATTTCACGTGCTGAGAGCTGTGACAGCTGCTTGCACTCACTGCATTTCTTCAGGTGAGACCCACGTCCTGCTGTTGTCAGCTCCTGCCCCACACTCACTGGAAGCTTTCTCACCCTTCCTCTCCTGTACTCTCTATTCCCAGACTTCCTTTGGTTCCACATCTTGTTGCACACGTGCCACGCCAGAGCCCTGTGAGGCTGCTGCCTCTGGCACAGGACCTGCTGAGGGGAGCCAGGCTGTGACAGACACACAGACAGGAATTTGTCTCTTTTTTTGCCCTGAGCCGCTGCCCCTCCCCAGTTCCACCCTGGAATTTCCATGTCCCCTGGTGCAGCAAGGCACTGGTGACAAGGGTGACACTGAAGGAGGGGGAAGAGCAGCCAGCTGAGAGAGGGAAGGTGGCACATTGAAAGCAGAGCTGGCAGTTTTGTAAAGCTGACACCAGCAGTGACAATGCCCGGGTAGATTACCCAATACACCTCAAAGGTTTCGTAAGGAGAAGGCAAGAAACTCTGGTTTCAAGAATGGAAAATTTGGAGCAGTTCTGCCCTGATTTTTTGTAAGGTACCTCACATTTGTGCATCATCTCTGGAATTACTCCCTGACTCACAGCCAGTCTAAGTGCTCCAAATGCAGTTATGAAGGTGTCATCCACACAGGAGCCAGAGGATGGATGGATCTCCCCAAACCTGCAGGCAGAGCTGTGCAGAGGTGTCAGGGGGCTGCAAAACCTCTTCATTCAGGATGCCTGACACTCTTCTTTCTCTTTTCCAGCTTTTCTTTTGTAGCTCCCCTTCTGCAGGGGTGGGATGAGGACAGCCTGCCTAGATTTTGTGTGCATTTCACCAGGGCTGGGCTGGGCCTTTTGGGAGATTTAACCACATTATCACTGCAGCCAGCTCCTTACTGTGCAAGGTCAACAATCCAGCCTGTGGGGTGAAGAGATGCCCAGCATGAACCCCTGTGGTTCTGGCTGACCTCCTCGCTCCAGCTCAAAGCTGACCATGGATGAACAGAGGAACCATGAGACACAACCATGGATATCTGCACCCTGTGCTTCCAATTCCTGCATCCTCCCTGCCCCTGATCCCAGGGAAGGGGGAATTGATTGAAGCCCAGAATTACACTACAAGCATTGCCTTGGCAGGCTTGCTAGTGTGGAGGATCAAATGAAAAGTGACAATAACATTTTTTATTTTTTTATATTTTTTACTTTATGAGCATTTCTCATTTTTAAGTCTGGCAAAACTGATGCAGAGATAAGGTGACTTATAGAATGTCAGTCATCAAGTGAGTATCAGTCAAAATAGAGACTAAGTAGCCTGAATCCCTTTATAAGCAGCTTTTATCTCATATTTTGGCCTGACTTATCATCTCACATCCTAAGGACTTTTAAGTGAATACTGTCTTCAGCAATGCATGACAGTGACTGCATGATGTTTCCCAGACTCCTGAAAACTGAATACAGGAATCCAGTGGTGATTCTGATGTGCTTTTATGTGCACATCAAACCAAACCTCACCTTAGCACACGGGCACATTACAATGTCAGCTTTATCCCCATCGTAACTCTGTTGGCTCTAATGGAGCAGCACCAGAAATGAGGTTTGGCTGTGAGATGTTAAAGCAAGTTTCAGGAACAGGCTTTTCAGCCCATGTGCAACTGTTTTCCACAATGGCAAGAAGTACATTATTCAGCCAGTGAATGAAACAGAAACACTGACAGTCTGAGTGTGATGTTGAGGAAAGCAGTTTTTTCTTCACGTGTTGGAGGAAAATGAACTGGCTGTGTTTAAATACGTGGCCAAGCATATGTGATGTGCAACATATAAAATGACTCAAGGAAAAAAACAGGACATTTTCAGCATCGCTGGGAGCCATGATTTCAGACCAGAATTCACACTAAATCCATCTAGTGGGACTTTTTTGGTTTGGCTTTTAAAAAAAATTTAAATCCAACTCAGGTTTATCAGAACATGGCAGAAAAAATTCCTGTCCACAGCATTTTTCCCTGTGGGGAAGGTCATGGTGGCAGAAATTTCACAAGGACAACTGGCATCATCCTATCCACAGCATTTTTCCCTGAGGTGGAGGTCATGATGGCAGAAATTTCACAAGGAAAACTGGCACCAGCACGTTTCCACCTTTCAATTGGTTTGGGGCCAAAATAGTAATTGATTTTTCACTTTCAGCTGGAGATTGTAAATAGCCATAGTGTCTTTTTTTTCCTGTAAGATTTTTCATTAGTATGGCACTAATCAGCTACAACAGAACTACTTCTGATCAGATTTTAATTCCTTCATCTTATTGTTAAATGTAATAATTTATATTTGGCACATTCAATCAAATTTGAACTCAGATAAGCTATCTTTAATGAAATATAAAATAAATTACAAAGAAGATTGGAGTACTACTGTGAGTAGTAAAACCAAAGCAAATTGGTAAATGGGTATTCAATTCCTTTATTTAAATGTCTACCGAGAAAAAGGTGAACAAAAATATATTTGACAGTGAGTATGTCCAGTGGGAACATTTCCTTGTATTTTACTTTATAGTGGCTAAACATTAAGTCAAGCCTTTAAGTTGAATTTAATGTATTAAAGCAATAACAATCAAGGCACAAGGCATTTCCTGGGAATTAATGACTGACTGGGAGAGTTGATGGGCCAACGTGAAGCTGAGGGCCATTAACCTTGGCTAGTCATTAATTTCCCTGAAAATTCCCTGTGCTGAAGTTGTTAGTGCTTTTCATAATCTTCTTATCTGTTGAGTGTAAATACAAACATTTTCCCTCATGTCAGAGAAATTTTTTTAAAATAATCCATAGGATGGAGCTACCAGCAGCAGCGTGGCTCCAGATGTCCCTTCCAACCCCAACCACTCTGACTCTGGGAAAACAGAGAGTTTTGACCACAGAAAAGATTCGCTCAGGAAATCCTTGTGAGTAAATGCCGAATTTCCAACATTTTCTAAAGCCCTGCATGGCAGCAGGCTCATGAAATCAGATCCTGAACTGTCTCATGGAGTATGAAGCCAAAAAGGGCAGTTATGATCCTTCATTCTGATGACATTAAGTTCCTTTGTACATGTCCCTTACCAGGTCATCTTTGTGCATTATTAGTTGCTATTAATAAAGTTCACTGCAGTAATATCTCAGGGGCTTTGAGGAATGGCTTTCTTTTGTGTCAAGGGACCAGAACAGACCCAGAGCAGACAGTCCCATGGCATCCACAATCTCACTTCTCCTACACTGCCTGGGACAATACACAGATGATCCACAGCAACTCTGAGGAACAGAAATGGTGATGGCATTTTTTGTCTCATTCTTTGTCTGGCCTTAATTTTTTTCCCTTGATGGTATTGATTTAACCTTTATGAAAATTAATCTCAGGAGAGGGACAGAGCCTGAAGATTTTATTTTTAAGACTTGCAATTTGCAAGAGCAATTGCAAGTTCTTGCTCTTCCTGTGTTGTTTTTTGGTTTGGTTTGGTTTGGTTTGGGTTTTTGTTTTGTTTTGTTTTTTTTTTTTTTTTCAGGGGTTTTTTGGTTGTGCTTTATTTGGGTTGTTTTTTTTTTTTTTTTTTTTTTTTTGGGGGGTTTTTTTTGGTTTTTTTGGGGTTTTTTTTTTTTTTTCCAGGGCTTTTTTTTTTTTTTTTTTTTTTTTTTTTCCCTGGGGATTAATTTTCTTATTTGATGAAAAGGTTATTGGTTAGTGCCTCCTAACTTTGCCAACCTGCTTTCAGGAATCATTAATTCATCTTATAATTGGCAATAAAATGTTCCATCTCATACTGTAGCCTGCTTAAAAATCAGTCATTGCTAACAACAAATGAAAACTCAGCATGTGGAAGTGTTGAAAAAAGATGCTGAAGCACGTGTAGGGAATTTTATTCATCCTGATATTTTTGTGCACCTGTGAAGTAAATGGGGGCATATGAGCCCATGATTAAATGCAGGTAGGAAAGTAACTCCAACCCTGTATTAGACCTAGGAATGAAATTACTCACATGAAGAATAACCTCTGTATTAACAGATTTGAGATACACCCCTTCAGCATGGAGAAATAAAGAAAAAATCCATGATTGGCAAAGGGCCACTCCTCTTAAATGTGAAGTCCAGCTTCTGTTTAGGTAGCACTGCTATACAATTTTCCATGGCTCTGTCAATTTTCTTCATGGATGCAGTTCTCAAAGTAAGCAGGGAATTGGAATGCAACACTGGCTCAACCTGATCAGAAGCAAAATAGGAGTTATCACCTCCTCTGTGCCCTGTCCTGACTGTGACTAGGAGAAAGGAAGTCCAAAGAGGATCCTAAACCAAAGGTACTTCACTCAGCAGACTCTGGGGAAGCTGTGACTCAGGTCACAATCTGAACTTCGTGGCTGACTCTTCCTTCTTGAACAGGCTACAGTAAAACTTAAAACCCAGTAAATGAGGTTGAATTGACAGAGGGGAGAAGACAGTTCAGATATATTCTGTGTTGCCTCAAACAGTGGCAAATTATCCAGTAAGGAACTATAAGAAGCTGTATCAGTGCCTTTTCTTTTTGGCAAAACACTGTATATTTGACAAAACTGTTTCTACTAACTGAGACAATTGCTGGTGAGGAGGCTGTATTTTATCATTTGAAATGCAGCCCCAACTGCAAGAGTTCTATTAGATTGTCTAGCTCAATGTTTTATATTTATTCTTATCATTTAGGAGCATCAGATACTCATATCTTGGAAGGTGTCTCTTCAATAAGTGTTTAGTACTCACAGAAGTGATAACACTGCATTGGAGTTAACTCAATTTCCCAATCTGTGAGTTCAGAGTATTGTCATGGAAAGATCTTGGAGTTTATTTATATCAAATTGACCCATAATTAGGTTTGGCACTTGCATATATAAAATTTGTGATTTCTCCAGTGCTTTCTTTCCAAGATATTCTACAATTCTTCCTTAGGCAGTCAGTCATCTGATTATCTTATTCATTGCTGTTATAAACCCCTCACTTTAAAAATGTATATATTGCATGGGTAGTTAGAGACAGAGCCCTTACAAATAAATTTTAATATATTCTAAAGAGATCTAAAGTACTGGAAAGTGAACAGTCAACATGTTGAAATGTTACGAGGTGAAATGACTGCAGAGAGCAGAAAAAGGGGCTCTGGAAGTTTTCCTCCTGTGCAGCCGTGTAGTGGTTGAAGAATTGTAATAAGGGAGAAAGAGATGTTTGCAGAGAATTGCAGTTACTCTGCTAGTTGAGGTGTTAGGGCTGGATTGGACTCCATGATCTTGAAGGTCTCTTCCAACCCAGTGATTCTGTGTGATTCTCTGTGATTCTGTGTGACTCATTAGCGTGGCAGCTATTTGGTTAACCAATTAAGAAATTATATTGATTTACACAGCGGTTCTTAGAAATGCATGTCAGTTTTATTGCAAATGCTTTTAATAACCAGTGGTGTCTCTAAATAGGTTTGGTCCAGGGAAATGGTTGCATTAGAAAACAGATTAATGAATGGCTTCAATGGTTGATGTAGACAAAAAGGGACAAATTTCCCAGTAGTTATGTGGTCATGGACATCTAATTTGTATGCCCATATTAGCTATAATCCATTTAAAAGCAGATAAAAATTTGTAATGATTTCCCAGGCTGTAGGAACAGAGCTCTTCTATTTTAGATGAAAAAATAGAGGGTTTTTTAACCTGTATTGGAATCTAAATGTAAACTGTGTTGCTTTTTGGCTTCTTCTTGAAGAGGGTTTCTGCAAACCAATGTATTCTTTAGAGGGGAAGAAAGTGACTTGAGATCTACTGAAATCCACTTGGAGAAGAACATGGCAAGGGTTTGGGCAGACCAGTGGTGAAGACCATCCTAAAGAATAAGACTGATTCTACGCTATGTTTTTAGTTAACAAGCAGCACTGATCATGAACCTGTTACAGAGATGGCAAGGGAAATATTTTAAAGCACAGTAGATGAAGCAGGAGAGTTTCGTTAAATGATTGTGTTTCCACGGAATTGACACTTAAGCCTTACTTTGCTCATATTAGATGGCTGCTGGCATTATCATATTCATTGAGTAGAGACGAGAACTGGTTGGTAACGAATAAATTGATGTGAAGGAAAATCTCATTTTCTTGTCCTGATGGTTGGAGATTTGTAACTCCAAAACAAGGAGTTTGGAATGATTGTAACACCATCAAATTGAAACAGCCTATTGCCTTAAAATGCTGTCCAGGTTTTGTTAACATTTCATGACTGAACATAACTCTCAGCTATTCTTTTCCAAAGAAGGAGAAAAAGGCTCTTGATGGTCCTATTATTAGAAGGATGATAATTTAACTGGGGAGGAAAGATGTAACGTGAGGAAATTGGTTGTTGTTATAGGCAACTGTTACTCATTCCCAGTGATTTCAGCTAAAGCAGATTCTTCGAGGGAGAACTTGTTCTAGGGGAGCTGATCAGCTGCCTCCTGGATTTTCTGGCTTGGCTGGAGACAGAGCCTTTGTAGTTGTGTTTGCTTAGATGTAGTGTGCAGGATTATAACATTTCCTTACCCTTGCAGAGGTCTGGCCACACATCTCCCACTACCACCATGAGCAATTCCTTCCCACTGCCAGCTCATTTCCTTTACTCCTCTGAATCCCATGTCAGGGCATTTACTCTCCTCCCCAACACTGAACTTCTCTGGTGTAAATTTCAGTGCTCACTAATTAGCTAATGAATGTCTCTCAGCAGATGTTAAAACTAAATTAATAGTTTTAACTAGAACTGTATTGTTACTCCATAGCTCTGCCTGTTTTTGTCTCTGATGTCCATTGGGGAATGTTGCAGAGCTTTGACAGAAGCTGAAGATATTAAAATACCCTCCCTGCTCCGTGCTGATGTTCAGTGTACATAGCAAATTGAGGCGAGAGGACTCCCTGAAATTAGGATAACTTTCCAGCTGCTTGCACTACATTTTGCATAGTTCATAAGGACTGTTTAACACAGATTTCTCATTAGCACAATATTCTTGCCTGCTAAATGTTTTATAGGGTATTTTTTTGCCGCTATTACAGGCAATGGATGGTTTTCCTATAAGAAAATTGGTTCTTGATAAATGGGCTTATGAAACAGTTTTAACTCCTTCCTACTACTCAGAAACATCATGTGCTATCCTAACTCAGTCTTTGATTGTTGGTGCTCATCTGTGAACATCAAAGAGCCCACACTGTTATTCTTCCTCAACCAGCTGTTGGCTTTATTATGCCAAATTCTGGTTTCCTTAGAGTAGACTGAAGTAATTATTTTGATTATAAATGGATCAAAATTTGCTTTGTCACCTCACTGACTCTTAGAAAGGATTTTGCATGCATAGAAAACAAAACATCTTTTCTCCAAAGTAGTTTCTATAAACTCTCTTGACACAGAGTGAAGGATCTCTGCGCCCACTGCTCAGATTCCCCTATACAATAAACAAGGGTGTAGTCCAGCCTGGAAAGTTTAAGATTACGACCTGCATGTTCTTAAACACACTTGGTAGCAACTGAAACAAGGAGCTAGACCAGAAAAATACTGGAGTAGAAGAGCTTTCACCTGCTCTGGTCTCAGATGGACGGGGCAGGACATGGTGTGGCAGATTAGACCTGCAGACACAGGAGGGTTCTTAGTAAGTTCTGGTGGAAGGAAAGGGAGAGATTATTTACCAGCACATAAAACAAATGGATGGTGCATTGAGATGTATCAGTAGGAGTACTGAGTCACAGCTCATCATCTGGAAAACTGGAAATTTTCAGTACTACAGCAACGCATTAGTTGATGTATATATTTTGGGAATGAGGGGACAGTGATAAGTAATGCTTTCTGGAGCATATTATAAGAGAACTGGGTTTTATCTTCTGGGTGTTTCCATCCTATAAGTTTTCCTGTCAGATTTGGGAGAACAATATTTCACTTGGCTTTCAGTTTGTCTCTGAATCATTGTTACAATGGAATTTATTCTTCCAAGCCTGAATTGCTGAAGAAAAAAGACAGAACTGTTTGGGAGGTGGGTGGTATAGAGGAGAGGAGGTGAAAGAAAGGGTCTGTGCATGACTGATCTAATTCTCTTCATCTCACACACTCAAGGCAAATACGATAGTGTCTGATTAATAGTCATTATTAAGTGACCAAATGCTTATTTTCTTGGTTTGAAAATAAGAATTGGGAGAGCATTTCTCCTGTGATGGGCCAGATTTAACAGCAGTGTTGTGTAAGACCTGAAAGGAACAATGACTTCTTTTGCAGAGGGAACAATCTGTGCACTGGCCGTGCTTCAGTGAAAAGACAAGGACTTGCTACCAGCATTTAATACATTTGTAACAGTTATAGGAAAGACACCTGTTGACAAAACATTATGTTTATGAAGGGCATAGTGGAAAATGAGTTCTTCTGCACTGGAGGCATGTCAATGTGGTTTCTGTTGCTGAGGTACTGTTTGAAGAGACACAGTCCTTCAAGTCATGGGCAGAGCTCACTGCAGATAACTGTGGAATTTCATATGATATTCACCAGTTGTTAACTCTTGGTATATTGATAGTTGCATTTAATCGAAATTTAGGTGAGGAGGTAAAACTGAAAAACTTAACAATTTTGTCTCGTGTACCACAAGCTCAAAAGAAAGAGGACAAAAATAAAACTTACTACTTATCAGCTGTAAAAGCTTGTTCTGTATGTTTAACAAATGCCTTTTTAAGGAGAGCTATGGAACAATCATTTTCAATATTGTTTTCTGAATTATTGAACCAGTGTGCCACTAGGTTGTTAGGTTTTAAAGAGAAAGACCAGAAGTGTTTTCTTGGATGAAGTAGATTAAAAAAACAATTTCTACATGCCTGTATCAATTCTTATCCTCATCATTATTGGGTTAATTGATACTTTTTTTAGTGTAAGTTTTGTTTGATTTTGATATTTTTACATTAGGAATGGCTGCAGATATGATCAGATGTAATTGCTGTTTATTAATCTAGTGGAATTAAACTGTACAAACTTTTCTCAGATAAGGACCTGTCTACTTTGCTATCAAAATATGTGTGTTATTTTTGCTACTTTTACGGATTTCTGGTTTACTACTCATTAAATATTCAGGTAGTCTGGCGTCTCACTTATGAGATGTAAGAAGAGGAACTGAAAATAGCCTTAATTCTGCAGAAGACTAGATGAAGAAAAGTTATTTTATTTTTGTAGCTTACTTCTTAATATGTCTAGACTTCAGGGTGATATCACAGTTTGTAACATGACTGTATGGATTTCTGGCTTACCTTGAAAAGGTTGGGTCCCAAAATATTAGGAGTAGAATAAAACATTTGGGAAAGGTAAAGATTGTCTTAAACAAAGTAGAGTCTATTGCTGTGGGAAGAATGAATGTAGTATATTTTGATTACACAAATTTGAAAATGGTATCAGTTGGCGTGACGCTGCATCAATGCACCCAACTCCTCCCAGCGCTCCTCTACTGGGTTGTGCTAGGGCACACTTTCAATGCCAACATCACCCATTTGAACAAAAAGATACAAACTCAAGGATTTCAATACATCATATGTTTCCAAGATGCAAATACACCAGGCAAAAGACAGAGAATGTGAGAAGTGTTCATAAGGATGAGCTGTTCTTCCACCAGTGCGAGAGCTCAGATGGCATGTGCACAACCTCAAGTTGAGCTGCAGTTTTAGTTACAACACAGACATTTTCCTAACACTTTTCTGCATTTACCTGCTGGTTTCCTCGAATTTTTTAAGCATCGCAACTCAAATTTTTAAGACCCTACCGCCTCCCGCTAGGTTATCCCTCAACGCCAGCTGTCAGAGACTCATCAACAACTGGGCTTCCAGCACGTTCCTGAGCACGTAAATTATTTGCAGCGGCCAAGACTCCTCGTTCGTTTGGGCGGCAGAGCGGGGAGGCACTCGGAGCTCCTCCAGCGCCTGGCAAACGCCTCCCCGCCGCGGGGGCGGCGAACACCGCGGCGCTCGGGGGCTGCGGGCACAGGTGGGACGCGGCCCCGCTGTAGCAGCGCGGCCACCGCGGGAGCGTCACCGCCACCTCCTCCCTTCCTCCGCAGAGCCCCAGCCCGAGCCCGCGGGCGGCTCCGGGAGCCGCAGAGCCGGCGGCGGCGGCGGGAGCCCCGGCCCCGCGATAAAAAGGGAAGGGGCCGGAGGTGCGCGCTGCGGGTCCGCCCGGGCGCCGTGCGGCAGAACGTGCCTGGAGGGGCTGGAGGCAGGCTGAGCCGGCGGGGGAGCGGGAGGCTGTGCCCAGCGATGAGCCGCCTCCCTCGCTCGCTCCCGCCCGCCCTCCCGCAGGAATCCCGGGCGGCGCGGCGGCACCGGGACGCGCGGCTCCCCCGGGCTGCGCAGCGGGGCGAGCGGCGGAGCCGCGCCGGCGAGGAGGAGCCGCCGCCTCATCCTGCGGCACCGGCCCGGCCAGCGCAGGTGGGTGGGCAGCGCCCGCTCCCCGCCGCGGCCGGAGCGGTCACCCCCTGCCCCGGCAGCGTCCCGGCGGAGCCAGCGGAGCCCGTGTGCGGCTGGGGCGGGGGGCGGCTCGGGGGGCGAGTGCGAGGGGTCGGTGGGGTGGGGGATTGCGGGATGGCTCGGGGCTGCGGGGCCGCGGGCAGCGGGGCGGTGCCCGGCGCACCTGGGCGGCCGCAGCCGGGCTGGGATGATGGCCGGGTCCCGGGGGGCTCCCGCGGAGCCTCTCCCGTCCGGGAGCGGCCGGCGCTGGTGGGAAGGCGAGAGGGTTACCTGGACGTGTGCGTCGGGATGTGGGCAGCCTCGCCGGCGCTTGGGAATTTTATTTCTTTATTATATCATCTTCGGGTTTGTGGTGTTTTGGTGGTTTTTTTTTTTTTTTATTTTTGGTTTTTTTTTTTTTTCTTCTTCTTTTTCTAAGACCAACTTGTTCTTGGAAATCGCGTTTGTTTTCGGTTTCTATTCTATTCAGCGTGAGGTTTTCTGCGGGTGTCGCCGCCGTAGGGCAGCGCAGGGTGCGGGTGCCCGGAGCCTCCCGTGCTGCGGGGACACGAGTTTGGGTCTGGCCGCTCCTGACTCCGGAGCGTTTTTCCCGGGAGACGCGTGGTGGGAGCGTTCGGGCGCCCGCTCCCAGGGATGGTGAGCAGTCCTTAGCTGGAGGGAAGGAGAAGGCATGTGCGTGCAAAAGCCAGGTTTCCCCCCAGAGCTTGTACTCCGAAACTTCGCTATTCGGTGAAACCCGTGTTCTGAGCACCAAGAAGCTTTGGTTTTTCTGGGAAGGCATTAAATGTCTGGTTTTTTCACATTTTCAGGGAAGGATTTACACGAGGGCTCTGGGTATACTGTGTTCAGGTCTTATTTTGTTGTAAATTGTTAATTTGGCAGGATCTGTGGCATATTGCTCAAAGTGCAGTAAGCCTGGAATAAATGGAATGGTTTTCATTGTATAAAAAAGTTCAAGATCACTGCTAATTCTATGCGATAATCTTTCAAATACTAGCAGTTTTTATTTGCATACATTTCCTTATAACCTATATAATGTAACTAAGCTGAGCATGGATATTATGTTTCTGTAAAACTATGTTCATTTTTCAGATGGAAGAACAAATCCAATTAGGTTTTTTGTATTTACCAAGTAATTAAGTGCAGATGTTTTTGCACTGCCACTTCAGAAGTCATTTTGCTCTGTCAAGGTTATGATGTGTCCACCAAGCAAGAGGATAAAATAAAAATCTGCAAAGAGTCTGAGAGTTTTAAATGTCCCCTTGGTTTAAAATGAATTGGGATTGTTTGGTGGTAATTCTTCTTTCTTTTTTTCTTCAAATGTATTAAAGGGAAAAATGCAAATAACTTGATTTGAATATTGAAATGCACTTTTTACAAAAGGGGAACGCTTTAGAGTGTTTGTCTAGAAAAACAAGTGAGCTGAAACACTGTGCTAATAGGATTTGCAGCATAAAATATTGCTAATTTCTCTTGTGTGACTACAGGTGGCAGTGTAGAAGCCAAGAACAAAAATTGGCAGAAATTGTGTTCTGTGTACGAGAATATGAAGAGTGTACTCATGACTAAGCACAGGAACCTGGAAAACCACAGGTATGTGAAGTGATTCATACAGCTGCCTATGGTGCTCCTGGTATTTACTGTATTCTGATATTCCTGGCTCAATAAGTATTTTTGGACCAATTATCACTTAATGTGTTCACAGTAAGAGCCTAATCAAAATGTCATGGAAAAATCTATATTTGACTACTGAAAGGAGAAAAAATACTTTGAAGGCAGTATGGAAGGAGAAGTGGGATTTTCCTACTTTTGATGGTTTATTCTAACTGTTGAGAATTGGAACACTAACTGGCCTGAAGTTTTTTGGGTGTTTTGTTTTTATTTTTTTTTGTGTGTGTGTTTTTTTATTTTAAATCCCTTTAAATAAATAGATTTTATATTTATAAACCTCTCAGCAGTTACAGGCCTGGATATCCTTGAAAAGGAGAAACTTTAGATGCAAGTTTGCATGTTTGCAAGTTTGCATGTCTGGATGTTTTGGATGTCTTATCAGTAAAGTTTTTTAATAAGCACTGAAGGATTGAAAGTGTGAGGAAAATTGCAGAATTCAGGAGATGTAATTAAGAATTACATGTAATTTCAAATAAGTTTCCAGGGGAGATATGTATACTTTGTTAAGTGTTAAATCATGTAAAATTAAAAAAAAAAAAAAAAGACAACGCTGTTTTCAATTAAGAAATAAAAGTAAAAATAAGCAGTATGTAACAAGAGCTCAAGATTACGTCTCCTATTTCAAAGCACAGGGAAACACTAGATTATTTTAATAATTATTTGGTCATTAATTAGCAGCATTAGAGTAAGGCAAAGCTTTCCTTGCATGTTTATCTTGGTGTGCACAGCCTGTGGAAATTAGTCCATGGGTCTGCATTCCTGGATTCCTGGGAAGAAGCCATGGAGGATGAGACAAACTGAAAGCTGGGGCTTGAGGATTTTTTAGCACTGATGAGTGGGAAGTTATCCTGGTAAGAAGCGTCAAAGTGGAATTATCACTGTGATCATGGATATATTTATAGTCTTGCACTTCCTTTTCTGGTCTAGGAGAGCAGTTTGTCTAAACCTTTCAGCTGCTCCTGAGAGAATGCAGTTCTACTGCAAATTCCCATGGATGACCAAGTCACCTTGTGTCAGCCCCTCTACAGGAACTGGCCTTGGGCATGGCTTGAGTTATGCCCAGTTTCAAAGAGAATGATTTATTTTGCTGTTAAAATGGGCAAAGGCTGTGACCCCACAGGTACAGCCAACCAGCTGTCACCACTAAACTGTTAAATTATAGTGACTTGGCATCTTGAGATTATGGAATCCAAGTAGAAATGATTAATTATTTCCACCCAGCACTTAAAGTAGTGAGCAGGAAACCATAGTTCAGGTGTGGCTTTGTGGGCACTCAAGCCCTGAAATTGTAATGTCTCTGTAGAAAATCTGAGTCTGTTGGGGAATAGTGGGACCCTGATCTCTGGTTTTGGGTACATCATAGTGCTTTCAAAATACTGTGCCTTGGATAGAATACCCTACAAAGCTTTCAAAGTTCTTCAATTACAAATGAAAAGGTGGCTAAATCTAGGTCTTCAGTCTGGTGTGCAGAAGAGAGCTCTTGTAAGCATCTGGCTGTCATGTTTTTCTTGTCAGCTGTTACTTCTGAGTGAGCATCAGCACTAACTTCCATATAAACCAGCAGTTCTTTTATTATTATATGTTATTGAGCAACAGGGTTTAAATATCCATCAAAAACTTGCATTAATATCCCTGATAAAGTCAGTTGAACTGTTTATGTAGTACAGGTCAGCATATGCTTATGGCTTTGTTAAACATTGAGTTCATTAGCTTGTGCTAACACATTTAGAAGAGAAAATGAAAATCTCATTTGTCATTGGCACAAAATTTTAATGGGGTCTTCCATTACATCAAGTGCTGAAAATATTTTTAAAAAAATGGTAACTAAGCAGTGTGATGCTCAAGAGTTCAATTTACAGACACTTCTCTGAGCTAATTATGAAGTATTGACATAAATGAATGAAATCACTTGTTAAAGCGCCTTTTTCAGTGTATGGCAGTTATGTGTTCACAAGATGATTCATAACATTCAGCAATTTGTGATGAATTTCCCTGCCATTACAGGAGATTACTAAGTATCTGATGTATTTGCACTACAGTGGGTTACTTTAAATTAGATTTGATGGTGGAAAGGGAACTGGAACCATTTTCTATCAACTGAAAAATCAGGCCTGTTTTGTGAATCAGTATTGAATTTTTCTGTACTGTATGGCACAATTTATCCCTTACAATAAAATGCAAATGTTTGAGCATCTTGCCTATAAATACAGCAGCGACTGTGTGTGTGTGTGTGGAAGCTCTCAAGGCTTTTGTGTTGAAAGCTGTGTACATCAGAGCAAACAAAATGCAGCAGACTTGGTGTAATTGAAAGTAGAATTCATAGTAAGAAATCTAAATTTGGAATCTAAATGCGTGAGGTCCCACTTTGAATCAGCAAGTCTTGGTAATGTAGAATACTCTTTGATTTGGTGAAGGGTGTGTTTGTCAGTACAGCTCCCCTCAACAGTGCAGAAGAGACTGCATCTTAAAAAACAGTTCTGTGCTTCTGTTTTGAGCTAAAAGTTGTGGCTGGTTGTGTTCTGTTGTCTTAGGGAAGCAGTGTTTAAGGGCTTGCACAATCAGTCCTTTCATGCCATCATAAAGTGTCTGTGATCTGTTAGATTATAAAGCATGATTGCCCAGCAGTTATGGGAAATGTCTGTTAATGATACCAGAGTGTTACACAAGAAAAATTAAACTTTCTTACTCCTCTTTACTTTCAGAGGATTGTCTTGAAAATGGTTTGTGGGAACCTGAGGAATGGATTAAAGATGCTGAACGGAAGGCAGAGAAGTTATTAACATTTCACAAAATAAATAAATACTTTACACTTTCACAAGCACCGACCAGTCCAGTATTAAAGATGGATTTTTAGAAAACCACTAGAATGGTTTTAGAGTTTTAGAAAACCAGTGTGTTCCAGGAGGATGAGGACAGTCTGAATCAAAGTCTCTGGAGGGAGAGACACAAAGTGAAAATTTCAATGGAATACAATGAGAGTAAGCCTAAAACACAAGGAGTGTCTGAGGCCATTTAGCCTAAACCCTTTGGCTTCTCAGGCTAGAGGTTGATATCAGATCTCCAGTTAGAAAAAAATAAAAAATAAGCATTTACTTGCCCTCAACAGTATTAATGCAGCTGTTAAACCAAAGGGATAGTTATGACGCTGCAAGATGCTCGTTGCAGATTAATGCAACTGAACTCTTGTGAAAGTCACAACATGCAAATGTGTAAAGCAAACCTCCAGGCAGGTATTCCCACCTCTGTCTCCAGGGAGGCTGCTGCTGGGGTTCCATGAGCAGCTGTAATGCAGCAGAACATCAATCCTGCAAAGGAGAAATGACCCTGAAATTACGTCCAAAAAACCTCATCCTGTAGATGAGACCTTGCTGTCAGGTGATGGCCAAGTGTCCTTTTGCTCTAAAAATTCCATTGTATGGTGTTGGTTCCAGGTGATGCAGAGACATCTCCTGCTGTGGAGTGTAACCAGTGCTGGAAGGGAGCATTTGGTAACCTTCCAACCACAAAGTGGCTTACAGCAAAAGGAGTCCAGGCTGTCTTCTCAAGGTGGAAAAGTGCTGGTGACATAAAGGCTACCAAAAGAGTGCTGGAAGCAGCACATGAGTTGCTGGATAAAAGGTGAAGAATAAAGAGCTGTGCAGCATCAGTCTGCAGTGCAATCCCAGTGTTCTGCATGAGGGAAAGCAGGAAAGGCACTCAGGGCAAGGTGACACTGGCTTGACAAGTCAAGGTGGGTGAAGTATGTGGGGCAGAAGTTGATGAAGGTCATCTAGAGAACAGTCAAGGACTGCTGGAAAAATTAGGTCCTATTTAGACAGAAGCACAGGCAGGCAGACCAAAATTGAAGTGTTTCTATGAAAATGTTGGAAGAGTGGAATATAAAATGGAGGGAGTGATGGCTTAGTGCTGCAGTGAGTCATTGACAGTCCACATCTACTATAGAGAAGGTATCAAACAGGACACTGATTAGGGCTCCTGTGGACAGACTGGTAAGAGGAGCTGTCAAGAGAATAAAATGCTTGCAGCCATTGTGGAGAGCTCGGAAAAAAATGCATATTTCTTAAAAACTGCTTCTTTGACTCTTTAAAAAAGTTTTGAGGGATATTTAGCACAGTTGAGCATAATGTAGGGAACAGAAAGATACTCTGGAAAAAAAAGGTTCAAAAATTTTAAAAAGGTGAAATTAATGCAAAATAAACAGAGCTCAAAGCATATTGCACCTTTAGCTAAAGGAACGTGAGATAACAATGTTCACAGTAGCAGTGAAGCTGAGGGTGCCTAAGGTGATGCCAGTTTTTAAAAAGGCTTCCAGAAAACTTGTGGGAAAGAACAGGACAAGTTTGACTGGCATTCATACCAGCCAGTTTTCTGGTAAATACCATGGAGAAGAAAACTGAAGCACTCATGGACAGTTTGAGGTACCAGGAAAGAGTCAGAACAGTCTCATAGGTCTGGTGGAGTTCTTTGAAGGCACTGCTGAGGTTGTGAGTAAGTGTGATTTAGCTGATGCAGTACACTGGGGTTTCAGGGAGTCTTGTGAGAGCGACTCACCAAAGGTGCTGAGCAAAATGAAACTGCTCTGACATAAGAGGAATTTTTTTTTGTCCTAGACTGCTGGCCAAAAGATGAATAAATGTCCTGTTTAACAGAAGGGATGGATAGAGTTACTCATGGATCTGTGCTGAGTATAACACCAGTATGCATTGGTGATCTGCAAGGGAGAGTGCAGAATGATTCTAAGTTAATGAGAGAAGCATAAATGAAAGCCAATTATGAAGAACCCAAGAGGGAGCTTGTGATGCTTAGTAACTGGGGTTGAAGATTGCTGCTGGTGCTATGCAGTAATGCATGTGGAGGAGAACAATCCTGCCATTGTTGAGATTTTTAGCATGGAAGGAAGTGATGTTGTAGAGAGTTTATCATGCCAAATCCAAGCATTGATCAAGTGTTTGTGACTGGTCAAAAAAAAAAAAAAACACACATTAGGGAAAAATGGCTCACAGAGCAGAAGACTGCTATGCCAGTTTGTAAACTGCCTGTGCTTTTGTCTTGACCTCAGGGTGCTGTTCTGAGTCCTGGGTGTAAAGGAAGAATGAGGAGGGGAATAAAAGGGAGATAACAGAACTAGAAATGGGTGGCAGTGATGATAAAGAGAAATTAAATAGATTGAGAACCTTCAGCCTGGCAAAGAAGCAGCTAAAGATGAAAATGATAAAAATCTATATAGGAGTGTAATGGAAAAAAAAAAAAAAAAAGAACAGGGAATGGGCATTAAGTGTTTCTTGTAGAACAAGACCCAGAGGGGATCAAATAAAATTATCAAGTGACAGATTCAGAACAAGTAGAGGTGGTATTTTTTCCATAGTGCATAGTTTAGCTGTGAGCCACTGCAGGATTATCTGAGTGTGGACTGATGCAAAAGCATCAACTCCTGCTCAGAGGAACACAAAGCCCAGTCCCTGAAGGCTGCAGAGGGATCCCAAAGTCCATCCCTGCATGCTTTCCTTGTCCTGGTGCTCTTCCCAGACCTCTGCTCTCAGCCATTGCTAAAGACACAATATGAGGATAGGTGTATCTTTGGCTTGATTGAATGTGGTTATTTAATGTCAAATGAAGAAAAATTGCAATCCCATACAGAAAATGCTGACCAAATGCCCTCCAGAAGCATAACAGAAATATTGATGAGGAAAACGTGTTGAGAAGGACAGATTTATGGTTTTTTTATTGGGCATGTTGGCTTCCCAAAGCAAAAAAAGTTCCATTTTCTTTGAAGAACGTACCTGTGTTTACTATACCACATTTTAGCGCTGTGGTTGAGTTGATATGGTGATGATTGGCCAAAGGTTGGACTCTCTGATCCAGGAGGTCTTTTTCAGCCTTTAGGATTGTGTGACATGTGGAGTTTAATGCCCATACAAGGGAGTTAAGATTCTTAGTTCTGGAGTATCAGTATTCAGCTTTACTTCTGTCCTTGTTCAAAGTAAGTTGGACACTTGTTATCCCTTGCAGCTTCTCTTCAGTTGGACTGAATTAAAAACCTATACGCAAAAATAAACTGGAGAATTTTGGTTCAGGATAAAAAGCTTATCGATATAGTAATATGAAAATTACAGGTTTTGAACATGGAAGATGCAATCTCTTTTCCTGTAAAAATGGTGAGGTTACACCTAGGCTTGTTCCTTACCCAAATGTAGAAGGACTAAAGCTATGTTAGCCTTGAACTGAGTAAGAAATTGGAGAGCATAGATTGTTCAGAATAAACAACAACTTGACCATTAGACATGAGAATGATATTTAAATATTAAAATAATTTAGAAGTTATGAAACCAGGCTTGTGTAGCCTTCCAACCCAGTAATAAATGAAATCAAAGAAGAGTCTCCCAGTGCTAGATCTTGGTGTGAACACAACAGAATCAGCACAAACTCCGTGCTGCACCCTACAAGGAGTCACGGCAGTGGATGGTGCAGGGAGCACAAAGGTTAATCTAACCCAGGAATATTTGTCTCCTTGGATTCCTGGGGTTGGTACAATAATTCAGCTTCCCCTGTGGGTGATGAGGAGCACCCCAAGCTGGTTTCTGCTCTGAATTAGCTGCTGGGGGAGGTTTTGTCTGTCCACACTGGCTGCAGACTGACAAGGGAAAGAAAGCAGACTGGCCTCCCTAAGTCAAAGCTGTTCTGTATTCTAACATATAGAATATACCCATTCTATATGTTACTGTCAGATCTGATTTTTCTAGAGGTTTTTGTAGGTCACTTTTTTCCCCCAGTGGTACTAAGATAAAAATACATGAAAAGACAATACCAGCTAAACCCATTTTTAAGAGTTTCATGGAGAAGTGTCTGTTTCCTACAAAAGTTCGGATTGTCCCACAAAGTTTTCCATAGTTTCCTATTAAGCTGAGAGCCATATTAAAACATGAGACTAAAATATTCTTCTGTTTAAGGAAAAGGTAAAATCAGAGATTTTTCTGAAATAAAATGAAGAATCGTGCAAAAAGATTGTATGGAGTTTCTGTAAATTACAAAATTTAAGGCAGTAGAGCCTGTTTGAAAGAAAGGGTTAATTATTTACCCCACCTAAGACACTCATCTCTCTCAAGGATGGGAGAAGAATCAGTCCTGTCATTAGCTCAGTTATTTTGATGATTTTCTTGAATGGTTTTCAGTTTTCCCATTTGTTCAACAACAGCAAAACAGAGTATTTTCTTGATTTTAATTTTCTGTAGTGGAATGTTATACTAAAGGAGAGCAAAAGTATAGGAAAAATCTTGGTTTTCTCTTTATCCACTAATTAATATAGTGAGGTAATGAAGCTGAACTACTGGCAGTCAGACACTAAAGGAGATTTGGGTCAGCACAGATAACAGCAAGGTTTGATTGTTCTCTAAAAAGAATTTGTTACCAGGCACTGTGGAACTGAACTTCACCAGTAACAGAGTCAGAGGGTTAGACTTCCATATCTATTTAAAATCATACTTTAAACTGTAGTGTGTGGTCTTAAGTAGTTCAGGGGATGCACCAGCCATAGCATATTTCCCAAGCAATTATTTATTCCAGTGTTATCTTAGAAAGTGGACACTGCTGTATGTTTTTGTTTTTCTTTTTAATTGAATGGAATCAGTTATTTGGAAACTATTTCAGTTACATTTTTCTAATACAACATCCTCTGAGAAAACAGGTTGTATATTTCAATATTATAAAGCTTGTACATACATACCTTTTTTTTTAATTTTCCTTTTGTTATCAATTACACTTGTATTTTTCATTTTTTGTGGGGAGGGTGTAATTATTCTCTGATGCCTTACAAGTAGTTGATTGTACTTGTTAGTTTTTATCTGGATAGTTCTTAGTGTTCCTGATAATTGAGGTGGTTGTGCTCTATATAATGAAAACAATAATAATTCTGAAGTCAAAATGAAAGTCACATGCTGCCTTTGATTCAGATTTTGGTTGTATGAAGTCTGTGTTGCTCACAAAGAAAGTTGTAAACTCTTATGAAACCTTTGATAAAGTGTAAGCCAGGGCCCAAAGCAAACCAGAAATCTGCTTATCAGGTCTCTCTTGAGCCCAGTGGCGAGGCACAGACGCACTTCTGACATCACCTCCTACAGCCTTGCATCCTGCAGCCTCCTGAGCATGCACAGAAATTCCAGGTCCTCTAATTTCACACCCTGAAACTCTTGCCAATTTGCTTTTTCAACTTTTAGATATGCCTTCTTTTCTCGTTTCATTTTTCTGTTTGTTTTTTCCTTTCCTTCACAGCAGTTTTGCCTTTAATCATCAAATTTGTAGGTGGAGGGTTTTTTTTTAATTTTGATCCATCTTGGTGCTTCTTGACACATGTAAACATCGTCTCCGTGGTTGCTTTACCCCATGCACAAATAATTTCTAATTGGAATGAATATTTAACAGCATATCAAACACATAGATGTAACAATGCTCTCTCCATTGACCCAGATTGGGTTATTTTATGAAGTTTGAAGAAATTTTTTTGTTTGTTCAGTCAGAGCAAGCTGGGCTACTCTAAGTGGTGGTGTGCTGTGTCAGCTTGCTGGTGGCAAATGCCTTGAGAGGGTTACTCAATTTAAGATATTTTTCCTCACCAGATAAACATTCATGTTATCCTTTACAGAGACCAGCCAAGAACTGACAACTTCTTAAACTCTGTTTTCTCAAATGCTTTCCCATGAGGGCATTTACCTGTTAAACTTTTCAGTCTGTAAAGGTGTAAGGTTTTGTTGACTGTGATGAAGATACTTTTGAGCAGGGGGTTCTGTTGGATGGTTTGTGGAATTTCAAGGAGCTGCAGCATCCAGACACAGCAGCTGCTCTGGGGTGATGTTTCCTCATCCTTCTTCATCAACCCTGATTTTCTTAATTTTAACTCCCAGAGAAAATGAAGGCCAGGAGGACCTTAAAGCTTCCTACAGCCCCTGACAGGAGGCTGCAGCCAGGTGGGGTTGGTCTCTTCTGCCAGGTAACAGTGACAAGAGAAGAGGAAATGGCCTCAAGCTGCGCAGGGGAGGTTTAGATTGGATGTTAGGAAAAAAATGTCATGGGAAGATTGGTCAGACACTGGAACAGGCTGCCCAGGGAAGTGGTGGAGTCACTGTCCCTGCAGGTATTTCAGACACAGGGACATATTTGAGTGGTGGGTTAATGGTTGTATTTGATAGCCTTAAAGGCTTTTCCAGCCTAAACAATTCTATGATTCTATTAATTTCTTGCAAAAATATCTTGTGAATCTTTTAACAAGGCTGTGAAAAGAAACATTCCCCTCCCCGACCCCGCTCCGCTGTAAACAGACCTAGAAATCTCAGCCTAAAATAGAATTACTTTGTATTTCTGAGGCTGGGGAATGGAGGAGAGTGGAGGTAGTGCTTGTAATGACTTTTGAAACCTTTAAAAGGTAGCAGTCCTTCCAAGAAGTCGGCTGTAGCTCCTTTGATTCAGCAAAACTTAGAAAACATATAAGAATGTGAAGCCAGGTGGGTTACTTAATTAAATAGATTGCTGATTTATGACTTGTTCAACAATTACTTTAGGTTTTATTTCATTTTAATGATTCAAGATAGAAGAAAGTTTTGTCCCACAGAAATTTCCTTGTGTTTTATGTTTCATTAATTAATGTCTTGGAACATAGTGAGGAGGTGACAAACCTATGGATGATTCAAAGCTGGGAAGAAGGAAAATTCTTAGGTAGTTAGAATTAAAACAAACTTATCTGTGAGGTTTTTGGGGAATAGTGTGGTATAAAAAAATGAAGTTTTAGAAAAACATGTAGCTGTTCTAAAAGGCACAGAGTTACATTAAGTAACTTAGTGAGCAGTGGCACTCGGGCAAGAATTTTGTAATTAGCAGTAAGAGTTGAAATTGTTCAGTGGAAAAGAGGAATGTGTAGATTTCATGTCCATCAGGCTCTTTACATTTAATGCAGTCAGAGGTTAGGACAAAAATTTATCAAAATGTTTAGGGAATAAAGAATCAAAAGGTTTAGGGAATAAAGAACCAAACAACAAGGTCAGGCAAAAGATGTAATGGCTGAATAACTAAACAGGTATTAATAAAAAAGTCCATTTTAAAACCATTTTGTCAAATGTCTTGTTACATGATTCCAGTTTTACATCTGAATTTTACCTGCTTATTTTCTTATTATTTCTCAGTGGTCCTGTGTTCAAAATACATTTATCTAGTTTTCCACATTTGAACTGGGGAATATTTTCTTCTGAAAATGTTATAGATCTTCAACCCTCACATTTGGTATTTTATGCAGAAGTGCATCTGAAGATAAAAAGTTTCATCTCTTAGACCAAATGTTTCTGAAATAGCACAGGACTTTCCTTGAGTGGCAGCTGTGCGTTTTCTTGGTTATATGGGGAAAGAAATACTTCTGCCTCCTTGTTAAAGTTCATAGATGGTTTTGTTGCCTGCTCTAATTGCCTCAAATGTTCCTTTACTTTTGCCATCTCCACGCTGTTTTAGTCTAAGACCCTTATGAAGGAGCTTCTCTTATTTTACAAGCTGATTGCAGTTACCTTTCAGTCACTTGGGTTTTCCACCAGCTCTGCTGGTAAAGACATGTGGCCACATGGCACCTTGAAGATCTAGCACATTTTTCTCTCCCAAGGCAGTCACTTTACTGTGATTTTTCTTCTTTGTTTTTTTTGCACTGAATGTTAATCTCTCTCAAGCTGGTCTCACTGAAATGTTCTTCATTATCACCCTTTTCCTCCCACTCTGATAAATCCATTTTATGCTCCTGCTTTGTCAGGCAAGGCTTCCCCTCCCTCTGCCCCTCTTTTAGGCAGCATTATTTTCTGCTGGAGTGTTGGTTTGAGAGCATTGCCTTTGATGGCTTTGGTGGGGCATCCACAAAGGCTGTCCTTAGCCGAGAGGGAGCACTGACTGTGATTCCTCCCTGGCTAGTGGAAAATGATTGGGGTTTCCAGGGCAATTCTGGGTTCCCAAGTTGGGTTTTTTTTTCTGAATTGCCCTCCAGAGAAAGCCACTGACTCCTCCAGCTGCAGCAGGGCTGTGTTTGGTGGTCACTGGTGAGGAGCTGGATCTCCCTGCCCAAGGCAGCTCAGTGATCCGGAAAGGAAAAATAAGATGAATGATTGGGAATTACACCTTTTTGTTATGTTACAGAGTCTGGGTTGGCTTAAACTGTGTATTACACCATTTTATACCAGGTATAAAATGTACTCTACAAGTGTTTCAGTGCTTGAGTTGTGTTTCCACTTTCAGTGGCTGTTGGAAAGTGCAGAATCCAAACAGCTTAGCTGGAATTTTCTCTGGGTGCCTCTCATTTAGTTGAGCTGCAGATAATTGGTGGCTGATATCATTTGCTTCATAATATAGTCATTAATTTTCATCACAGTTCTGTAGAACTTGTCCTGTTCTGCCATGTATAAAACTGTGTTTTTTATCTTGCCTGAATTGAGGAGAGTTTTGAAGCTGATACATGGTTAAAATATTACGTGGTGCTTTTACAAAGTTGTCACTAATGAATTAATTACAACTCAAGAATTTCAGTTCTTGTAGTATTTCCCTATTTCTGTTCTTGTTCTGGAAAAAAATGAGACTTCTATGGAGACAAAGCTGGCTTTGAGACCTTGGAGGCTGTACTCCTCATCCCTTTGAGTGGTTCCAGACTGTATTAAATCAGAAGTTAATGTTTGCTACTGAGGATATCCATGATGCTTCACATTGCATGGATTTTGGGACCTTTAGAAGTAAATGGCATCTCTGGTCTCGGGCAGCTTTTTGCAGAATGAGACACTGGACAACAGACAAAGCCTGTGCTCTCTCTTAATTAATTATTTTCTCTTTCCCATCATATTCACTGCCTAATCTCATTCAGAAAGTTTGCCTTGAATGCATAACTTGTGTATTTTAAATTCCAAACTCAAATTTGTAATATTTACTTGTCCCTCATGTGATTCAAGTAGAAACCCATTGATGAAACCTGAATGATTGATTAAAAACTGAGAAATGCAATTAAGTTAATGCGAGTGGATTTAATATTTGCACTTCTTGACCTTGCACTTCCTTTACCTATTTTTTGCTGCCACATTTCTACCTGTATTTTAATTTTTTTTTTGTTTGTTTTCATTTTCTACACCTACTGGGAGGGCATTGAGGATGACAAAAGGATGTGAAGATGTGAAAAGAACCATGGCCTTGAGAGACATAGAATTAAATTGTTTATTTGGTGTTAATAACTTGCTTAATGCTACACCTAAAACCTATGTTTGAAAGAAAAATGTGGGGAATTCCTTTAAAAAGTGGCACAAAAGCAGGAAAGAAAGTTAGCAGACAGTGATTAATTGCTTTATTGCAAGAGGGGAGGTTTTTGTATCTCCTCTTGGTTTGAAATGAGTTGCCATATGTCGAGAAGGTGGAGACTGGCAGAAGACTTTCCTGTCTTACTAAGTTGTGACATCAGGAAATAACTAAATTTACCACGGGGAGTTTACCTAACTAACCACAGCTTTTTACTGATATGTTAACTTTGCCCTCACATACAAATTTTGAAATAAAAATGCCAGTACTTGGGGTGTCACTGATGGGAAGTAAAAGGCAATATTTTGGTCATAATTGGTAGGAGGCGAGACTGACATTCGCATGAATTTTCCCTATTTAAAGAATGAGCAGAAAATATTTCATAGAAATTAAATTATTTCTTAAATTTTCTGTCAAGCTGACTTGGCATTTGTAAATGCTTGCGCTTTCCCCGCTCGTAATGCTTACTGTCTGAAAGTAGTTTTATTTAAATAAGAAACACATTATTTGTTTAAAACATTAAATATTTTCTTTAGATTTCAGTCTTCAGCTTTATCATAGCCCTCAGAATTTTGTTTTCAAGGCCAGAAAGATCCTCATGCTGTCTTTTAAAACATCCTGCAGCCAAAGGACACAGAAATATATTCTGCAATGATTCTGCTGTGCTCAGTATCTTGCAAAAACTTAAGGGGATGACGGAGAATCCATCACTTAGCCTGGTACTCTGTTCAAGCAAATTATCCTCACCGATAATTTATACAGACTTAAATCCTCAAGTCTCACTTGAAGGCACTTTGGTTTCATCCCTTAAATCACCTGGGGCTTCTTCTATTTCTTCTCCACTTTTATTTAGCACATTCTGCATACAGTTCCAATGCCTGTGCATTCTAGTATTGATCTGGCCATGCAAAGAACGAGCAAGATCAGTGAGCTTGTGTCTGCTGGGTGTCTGAGGACTGCCCTAATCCTTCTTTTCCGCAGCACTGCCTGCCAGGCACGTGTTGAGTGATTTGTTCAGTGATCCTGCACCTCCATGAGAGCAGTGTCAGTCCAGGCTGTGGTCCCAGGTTTCAGACACACACCAGCTTTGTGTGCTCTCAGAGGAGCATGGCCTTGCATTAGCATTAGAGTTTGCCTTCATTGTCTGTAATTGGTGTCTGCAGATGGGATTTTGGGGAAATACCAGGCCTAACTGGAGATAAATCTGCTTATATAGGGTGTCTGAGTTTTGTAACACTACTGTAGACCTGATTCTGCTGTGTGAGTCTTAAGAGTAAGAAAACAGTCCTAAATTGTGTCTTCTGTATCTCCTTGCATTTTGTAATTATTTGAAAATGAGTCATGTACATATATGCTGGCTTATCATTGTGCTTTGCAATTAAGTCAAACTGTACTTTCCTCTTACATAGGGAAAAACTAGAAAAATTTTACCTTTTTTTTTTTTTCAACAAACTCTAAGACCTCTTGGGAACTCCCCTGTTTCCAGTTTGCCCTTCTGCAATCTGTTTCTGCTTTTCTGTCAAGTTAGATTTTAATTTCTTGGCAGATCTTTCTGAAACCTGTGTCTGGTAGTTTGTAGCTGAAGACAGGCAGACTAAACCCGGCTTTCCAAAGCTGCTTCTCTTGTGTAAATAGTCTAGTGTGACCCTCTGACTCAGTGTCATGGAGGGTGGCAGTGGCAGGTAAAAAGGTCCTTGAAGTGGTAGCAGAGCTGCCGGAGATATCTGGGAGGGGAGAAGCAAGCAGCATTTCTTTCCTGACAGTGAAGTGAAATGTTGGCTTTTCCATGAATAAAGTTGGAACTATTGATCTGTTTTGGGCAACTGACAAGTGAAGATCATCACAGAGCTGTTCAGCTGCCTTCACAGGAGCCCTTTTTTGTCCATTTATGTGTTTCAGTAATGGGAGCTTTGCCAGGCACCAGGAATTCCTGGTGTATGCTGGTTCCCTGTAACAAGGTGAGCTACCAGGAAAAGCACTATGGAGCTTCAGCCTGAAGACTTTTTTCAAAACATACTCTCTATTCCTGTCCAATATAAACTAGACTTGGGCTGCTCACCTGCTGAAATCCATATGTGGCCTTACCCAAAGGTTTCCTCAGTGCAGATCCTGGACATGGAAGTATCACCCTGTTAACTGCTGCTGTTTTCCCTGCAGCCCCTCTGTTGTCATTCTCTGTATTTCTCCTCTGGAAACACCGTGGCTGCACATGGGTTGTCACCACCAGCACAATTCAGTGTGTGTGGGTCCCTTCCTCATCTAAGTTGTTGCTGGGGGATAACTGAGGCTGCTTATGAGTGGAGTGAATTATCCAGGCAGTAATTACCCATTCCTGGACATTGACTTCCCATCCCAGAGGGCAGGTGAGGATTCAGACTGTGTTGTGAAACATAAGTTCAGAAAGTCTGAAGCTTTGAGAAAGCATCCAGGATTTGCACTGGCTGTGTTGTGCTTGTGGAATTTGTGCTGCTGGGATGTGCAGAGCCCTCAGTGCAAATGAAGGGTGTTGTACATCTCACAAGATGCACATGAGGCTGAGAAAGGAGGTGTAACCTTGTGGTGTTTGGCATCTTTTTGGGTGCAGAGCTTTGAGGGGCTGGATTTTTTGCTTCTCAGCTGGTCCAGTTTGTGAGGTCACCATGAATGCTGGTTCTTGGAAACTGGAGAATTGAGTTATAGTGAGAAAACTCTGACTCCCTTCTCTGTCCCCCTGTGGCATCAAATTGCCTACCCCAGCAAACCATTTTTGTGGGTGGGTGGGGGAATTCAAAACCCCCACGCTGGCTGCATTTGTGCTTTGTTTTCATCCTTTGGAGAAAGGCAGCAGAGTGGCAAAGCAAGGAATTGGTCTTGTCATTGGGAGCTGGGGAGGCACAAAGACCCCCCAAAGCAGAGCTGCATCATGCAGGGGTGTTCAGGTGAGACAGCCCAGAGTGACACTAAGGAGGACACAAGGTCACCTGCTCTGGCTGGGCACCACAGCACCTCTGTCATGGTGTGCTGGGTCTTCCTTTTATGTAGGATTTATCTGTGTGTCTGCAGAAGGGCAAGTCATGGGCAAAAGAAAAGGAGAAATTACCTTTCTCAGCAGCTGAAGGATGTGTATGTTACCCAGCTGAAGAAAAATTGGATTTCCAGAGGAGAGGGCAAAGGAAAAGGATGATAAGACACAATGGAGTGAGTGTACATGAACAACTCCTACAGTGTTAAATTGACTTTGAAATAAAATATATGCCACTTGAGTTAAATTACTTTGAGTTTCTGGGACTTAAGTGTACAGCATACTGGAACTCAAAACTAAAAATGGAGGGGGAGTTGAAAGGTCCAACATGGTTGTGACTAAGGTGAAGTCCATGTAGAGAAAATTAAGGCCTCTGAAGGCAGAAAACCAGCTGCAGAGAGTTGAATGGGTTGTTTCAGGTAGTATTCACTAGAATAGACTTAAAAATAATGAACATGTTGATGTTTTTTTGGCAAAATGAAGAGCTTGTTTTGGAGTTGTTTAAATTTGTGGCGGGTGGGAGGGAATAATACTGTTGTAAACGTCATGAAAACAGGGGAACAATGTAGATCTGAACTCTTATTCCCAATGGGTTTTTTCTTTTTTGTGTTCTCTGGTACATGCTAAAAATATTTTCAATATCTTAACATCTGCATTGTTATGAAATATGGCACGTCTTTGTTTTGTTTTCAGCTGTGTCATTCTTCCACTACATTTTGTTCCATATGCTCTCTTCAGTTGGGATGTGAAGTAATTTTCTTTAGACAGTTTTAGGCCTAATTGCCTTGACTCCAGAACTGCACTGTGCACCACTTGGAAGAAGTTATTTCTTTTGTTCTGGCTCAAAACAAACCCCAGGCTGTATGTTGGGGAATATGGGTTGTGAAAATGTCTTCTGATTGGCAGAGAGGGGCAGAAAACAGGGTAAAAAGAAGGCAGTTTTGCCTCTTTAGAGATAGAAAAACATGAGGCTAAAGAAGGACTGGGTATAGCAATGCATCTGGGATATTTCTGTGTATTAGCACATCTTACCTCAAGTGCAACCTCATGTCCCATTTATTTGGTTCAGTTGGAGGATGGGACAGATGGATGAGGCAGACCAAATCTCCAAAGCTCCAAGCAGCAGAGGAAGATGGTGAATGAAGGTGGGAAGCAGTTCTGATTCATGTGCAATAGAAGCTGCAAAACAGGCAAGAAACAGGGCCAGACTTGCTGTGAGCACAGGAAAGGGAAACATTAAATCAGACTGGTAAAGAGGGCAAGATGGCAGAAGATGAGGGGCAACCACGGGGAGCTTGGATGCTGCTGCTCCCCAGAACGCTGTCTGAAACACAACATTTCTGTGCTCTGCTTTCTCCCCTAGCCTGGGGCACTGCAAAGTAAGATAGACCCTGGTTTTGGGTCTAATGCTCTCACCCCGTCTCAGGTGTGCAATTGTTGACAGGTTGACCCAAAAGAAAAAAAAAGGAATTTGCCTGGTTTGGTGACTTTTTTCTCTCCCCTAAGTTTGAGGAAAATTTACATGCACACCATGCACTTTTAAAAACTTGCTAAGGTGACAAAGCTTGGCCACCAGAACTGGGAAATGCTGAAATCAAAGTTGCACATGTTACTTTAATTCTGTTTTCATGGATGTGTGTGCTGTAGCAAAATCGAAATAAATGGAAAGTACTGGAGGTTTTGTTGGGTTTTGTTTGTTTGTTTTTCCTGGGAGAAACACACCTGTGATAAAACTATGGTGTTTATGGGATGAATCAGGGATAAGCACTTAATGAGATGTCCACAGATATTTCTGAGATGGATTTTTCTGCACAAAGCTGTAACAGACATTTGCCCTTGGCAACCTTCTCTTCCCAGGGGTTCTGCCACCTGCCTCTGTGTGCAACTCCCCTCTTGCTCACGGCAGCAGCAGCCTCTGGGACTTGCTGAAAACCCCTGGAGGGAGGGGATTCCCTGCTTTGAGCCCTTGTCCAGAGAAGGTGCTGGGCTCTGCAGGCAGCCTTCATTTATAGCTTTGAAGTAGCCAGCATCCCACTAATGGTGCGTGTGCCGCACTCGGAGAACGTCTCATCTCTGATGTCCCCTTGTCACAAGAGTGGGGAAGTGTGACTGACAAGGCACAAGGACAGGGAGGGGTCTCCTGGCTTGAGGCATCAGGTGCTGTGAGAGGGAGCTGGATTCTGGCATTGCTGCCTGTACCTCAGAGTTCCTGCCCGAGGCTGTCATTTTGTGGCCAGCTGCTCAAACGCTGGTACGTGTCTTGTTTTCTGGATTTCCAAATCAACTCCAGGAGCCACATGGTCATTCAAAGCCAGTTTTAGATGATTTGCTCTGAGGAATTCAATAAAAGGCACAACCACTATTAAGGGGTAATAGGGAGTGAGGCTTAACTATTGAATAGATTACGTGAGACTGGAAGGATCAGACAGCCTGAGGTCTGGAATGGTCTGCTGTTTGAATTTTCAATTCCAGGTCAAACATAACTTGCTGGGGTTCCCCTCCTCCCCCCCAATAAGTTATGTTCCCCAGAGTGTAGTGCACTTAAACAGAAGTGATTGGAACAAAAAAGGCAATAGATGTGTCAGTTAATCTATAGCTCTTTTCTATATTAAGTTAGTTTTAAATAGCATTAAAGGCTCGGTTTAGTGAAGCACTTAGTAAGGCATCTAACGGCATATTTGAATTGGGGCCAGCATTGATAAACTCGGATACTGTGTGATAATATATTCTAATAGGAGCCCTGCATCCACAATGGTTAATGTGTATGTCCCAAACAGGGCTGTGCTCTTCCTTCTGCTCAGATTCAGGGTTGCAATTTAAAACTCGTTTATTTGTGGGTTTGGGTCACAGTTTTTCAGTAAGAATGGGATAAAAATGATTTTTTATTTCCTTTTGAAGTGATGGATTTATAAGCAAAGGGTATTCTTTAACTTCCCAAAATACCTGCTCTCTGTCACAGACCTTGCTCCTGCTTTGATTCCTTTAACACTTTACTTTTCTGGTGGATATTGGACCATTTGATGTCCCTGTATGAGATCCACTTACAGAAGGTTTTCTGAAAGAGAGTTCTGAGGCTTCAGGAAACTTGAAGGGAAAAAACCAAACATTCTTTAAGTAGACCAGCATTAAAACAATGCTTATTCTTAATTTATGGAGAAATATGTAAATTGTCTCTGGAAGGTCACTGTAATGGGACCTTTACAATTTAAAAAAGACACTATTTGCTAGGTAAAAAACCAAACACAAAACCAAACAAAACCACAAAAACGCTAAGGCTAAGACTTTCACAGCTTCTGGAAGGTAAAACTTTGGACAGTTATCCTCTTAAAAGAAGGGATAAATATTAAAAGTTTCCAAAACACATGAAGTAAGAGCAAGAAAAGTAAACTTGCAAGGAATAAGGAATGCAATCAAGGACCTGTCTATGTAAGAGGCACAAGATGTACCTAAAACATTAAGCAGATTTTTGAAGTCTTGTTAAAGTCATGTCAACCTGAACCATTATAAACAGAAATTAAATTAAAAGACACATTGTTTTAGCCAGACAATTAATTGAAAAAATATTGACTTCATTTTGCATTTAATTCCTGAAAAAGTTTTCAAAGTTATTTCCTGTGACTTTGGGCAAGAGCACCTTGGCAAAATGTTATTTAAAATGTTGTGAATCCTTCATTAGTTTATAGGAAATAATAACAGATTTTTTTAAAGTACATTTTTTTTTTTTAGCATTGTGGATTTAGTCATTATTTCAAATTTAAAATTATTCTCAGTAATTCCATTTCCTTTAGGTCTCTCTTTACATCAAATCAAGAGTCAGAAAATGCCACAGTTCTCTAAATGAGGATGCTGCCTTGTAGAAAATAGCATCTTATAGATAATAGAAAATTTAACCAAAGTGTTTACATCCAAAACAAAATAGCTGTTATGTGCAAGGAAGTGAATATTTGATTATTTTACAGTAAAATGTAATTGCATTTGTTGTTAAGAGACTGGTGAAGTGGATACATTCAGAAAAGCTATGATTGGAGAGAATGGCATTTCCCATTGTACCCTCATAAAACTAAATGAAGCAAATAATGTTTGGTTTTCACGATGCATTTGATCAACATGTTAAAATAACATAATTTGAATTGGAATTTAATAAAACTATTACCACCTTCATTTATGGAAAAAGAAAATGTCTCTTTTATTTTTTTTTCTTATTTGTGATCATCAGTTGAAAGATTCTGTCTGGAAATGCTCCTACAAATTGAGCATAACACCTGATAAAATACAAAGTATTGCTTTAGTGTACAGTGATAGGGCACTTTGCTGGTTTTAAATCTTAATTTTGAAGTGCTCTGGTGACAAAATTACTCCTATTTTCTGTATTTATGCTAATCTTTCAGAGAACACAGCTAAATCATAGGAATCCCTAATTTCAAATTTCCACTTTTTCTTTAAAAAGAAAACCTTAGTAAATTGTATATAAGTTACTCATAAATATGTATCTCTGCTGGGCCAATTACCAGAATAGCAAAATATAACTTTTTGTCCTTCTCCTTAGATCTTATTGATAAAAGCTATGATATACCTTTGTTTCCTTTCTATTTCCACATCTGGGCTCTAGTTCTCCTTCTGCATGCACAAAGGTCTGACTCCATTCTACAAAATGACAAAAAACCCACAGGCAACAGCGATGTAAAGATTTAATTTCTTTTAATCAGGAATGTGTTTCTATATTCCAATTTTGGCCCATCTGGGTAGTGTATATTTCTCTGGTGTGTAGCCCCATCTGGGTTCATGGTTGTAGAGGAATTTTGTGTGTATGGGTATCTGATGTATCCATAAATTAGAATATAAACAAGACTGTGCTTTAACCCAGCAACATTTAAAACAGTAGTGTAATCTGTAGTCTTTCCTCTCCCTCCTGGAATAATTGTTCTATAAAATTTCTTTTCACCCTAGTTTTTTTCTGTAGCATTTCAGACTCTTAAAAAAAACCCCAAACCAACCTAGCCAGCTGATACTCTCTTAGTGAGTTTCTTTTTTTTATTTCTATTTTTTGTTTGCTCTCATAAATACATTAGGTCATTTGAATTTTTGTTTTATATATATCCCTTCTGTTTTATTTATGTTTGTATATATACATAAAAATATGGGAGGGGTTTGTATATATATTAAAAATGGGCTGTACATATACATAAATAAAAATACATGGGTGTGTGTGCATATACATATACACACACATATTTAATACCTATCCAACTTCCTTTGGTTGTTTCTATCATTGTGACTGAGACAAATGGGGTTTTTTTCTTCAAAGGAAGAAAATCACCTCTCTCAGTAGGTGATTTGCAAATGAAGTTGTCCTGCACATCTAGTTCCACTTCTGGAACTCCCCCTCCAGAGAGCATATGAAGGGAATATCCCTGGGTGATTCATAGGAAAAAATTATGAGTGGGGGCAAGATTTTGACAGAAGTTAATGACAAAAGCCCTGCTGACTCCAGTGGGATGAGAGGAGTCACAGTCAAACACCAATGGTTTAAATTACTGTTGTTCCCAAACATAATTTGTGCTCTTTCACCACAGTTCGTTGACTCTACCTTAATATGCAGCTGATGAAAACTAACTCAACTAGTAGCAAAATTCAGCTAATCTCAAAATTTACTAGTGCTTTTGTTGTCCTAATTAGGCAGCAACTTAAAATACTACTAATAAGGTGTTGAACAAAATCAAGCTTGGTTAGTTTTAAGAGCTTTTTTAATACTTTTTTTTCTCTCATATGCTTTTATTTCTGTAGAGGAAAGAAAAAGTTTCAGTTCAAATTCACAGTGAAGTGGAGATCAAGAAGTACATTGATAATCTGCTAGGACTTGAGAACCTTAATGGCTTTGCGTGATCGGTAGTGAAATAATATAAGGAATTTGTTAAACACTTGTGCACGTGGCCAAGATCTGCCCTCTGTTCTGTGGCTTCTGAGTGCTTAGATTTTGGATTCAAAGCATTTATGTCTCAGGCCTCCCAGAAGTGGTGCTGCCTTTGTGATCCTGGTGGTACACCTGGTGTTCCCCTGCCTGAATTCAGTGAAAAACGGGGCAGCTTTGAAGCAGGACCCTAAAGTTTTGTTGCAATTTCAGCGAATTACAGCGAGATGTCACAACCTTGCCTAAGGAGGGATTGCTGCATTGCTCTGCAGAAAGTGATAGAACTAGAAGACAGCACCTAGACTATCAAAATATCACATTTGTGGCAGTAGAAATACCATACAAAGTAGAGTTATGATTTTAAAATTCAGTTTATTTAGAAGAGAGGTGCTGATCTTGTTTTGAAAACGTGAGGCTGCATATTTGGTAGTTTAGAGATCCACCAATTTTGCTAAGAGTTGCCAAGAAGAAGTTTCTAGCTTGGACCAAGGATTGCTGTGGTTGCTATGTGCAAAAAGCCTGGAACAAACCAGCGGGAAATAATACCAGGGTGGGAAAGTATTGCTATGGTTACAGAGTATTTTCTTTAAAGGAGAGATGGATAACACAGCAAGAATCACTGAAACTTACGTTATAATGTATTATACAAAAGGAAAACGACTGAAAGATAATAACTGTCTTCTGCTCTTAATGGCATTTTGTTAGTTTCCAGCAAAGAGGGATTTAATTAAGGGAGGAATAATTTGTGAAAGCTTTGTTGGAAAAGTATCCTTAGCTTTTATTTTTTGAAAGTGGAATGCCAGCACAATACCTTGCATATTTTGGCTCAGTCTCTTTGCTTATTAAAACAAAAAAATTTTTTTTTTTTTTTTGTCAAGGAGATTGAGTTCTTTTAAAAATAATAAAAGTGTAATTATACACAAATAATTTGGTTCATATAAACTTTTAAAACAGACTTTCAGAACATTAAAAACTATAAAAGAACCGAGTTTTGCAAAAGATATATGTGATACAAAGTGACTACAAAATACAATAAAAATTATAATAAGTTATAAAAGCCTGCTTTAAGTGGTGCTGTAAATCTGAACTAAAAAATTCATCTGGGAAGTATCCTGATTTCATCTGTAGATGAAATGGATGTAGGTGTTTCAATGTAGATGAAATGTCCTGCAGGATTTAATTGTAATCACCTCTGTGGGTTTGAGCCTGAAAGTCAGGCAGCAGAGAGCCCCTGTGCAGCTCAGAGCTGTGTCTGGAGGCGTGCTGCCCACGAGTGCCCTGCTGGGAAAGCTGGGGCTGGGGACTGGGGTGGCCTGGGCTGCATTCCAGGTGGCCACCAGAGCCGCTCTCTCAGTCCCCTCCTCAACTGGACAGGGGAGAGAAATTACCAAGAAAGGCTCGTGAGCTGAGGAATCACTCAGCAGTGACTTCGTGAGCAGCCTGGTGGGAGGGACAGGACAGATCTGTGCTCCAGGACCAGGAAAAGGGAGAAGTGGACTTTTTTTTTTGTTGTTTCCTGTGGCTCCTGTGCTGTGTTTGTCCTTCACTCTGACATCCATGCCTTGGAATGCTGCCTCCTTCAGCTGCTCCCGGAGGCCACCGCTGCAGTTCGCTGGTGTGGTTGGTGGAGCCAGAGGCAGCTCCTGAGCTGTGTAACTGCTGGAGGTCTGCACCCGACCGTGGCTCGTGTGTCAGCCTAATTCCTTGTCCAGGGACACGGAGGAGAATTTATTGTGCTGGGGAGTAAAGGATGGGAAGAGAATAAATGGACAATTTCTCTGTGCTCGAGAGCCTGCTCTCCTTCAGAGCTTGACTCCACCACACCACATCAATTGTTCATCACATCTCTGCCTTGGGCACAATTTGTTGAAGTTGAGGAGGAGGAATTAAATTGTCAGGTGAAATATGTTCAGCTGTTTGTGGCTGTTTTCTGTTCCTTTAGTGCCGTTTTGCCTGTACTGTGGGTAGGGATTTGAGACTTGGAGGTGAGGCAGCATCCTTTTACTTTGCTCTTGACAAATGCAATTAAACATGGAAATAACCTGCTGTGCATAGCAGTGCAGACCCTGGATATTAAAACTGAGATCAAGGACCCTCCTCAAGTTAATTTTGTGGCTTTTCCAGAAAATTCCTCACTTCTTTGCAGTGGACACATTAGACAGACTGTGGAGTACAGAGAGGGGAAGGAATTGTCCTGATGGGAATTTATTATACCAGGGCTGGACTTCTTCTGTGTAAAAACATTGAGACAAGGGTCCTGAGAAATCCAGAACAAAGATCTGAGATGGGGGAGAAGCAAGGAAATGAGGTCAGCTGGGCAGATGAGGAATGGCCATTTTGTCAGGATAACAGGGAATTTAAAAAAGAAGTCTTAAGAGAGAAGGGAGAACTAGACTAGATGCTGGAACAAAATGAGGAGCTGGGTCCAGTGGGAAAGCAGGGTAATGATGAGGGCCAGTGCTTGGAATCTTAAGAGTGGATGAAGAACAAGTCCTGGAAGGAAAAAAATCAAGAGTATAGAAGAAAAAGAAGTCAAAGCTGAGGAAATGGGTCAAAAGTTGTGTGCAACTCAGCTGCACTGCTCCTTGCAAAGAGCCAAAGATTTCTGAGCAGAGGCTCCTTTCTTTTCCTAGATGTCTTGTGTAGCTGACCCACTGTCAAAACGATGGCTTGCATGGAGAGCATCTCACTGCTGTAATTATTCCCTCCATTAGTACAAATGACAGAGACAAATGTAGTGTACTGTTCCACACTGGGCCATTTCCCTGTGAGCATTAGTTTTACATTTTTTCCCTGGGGTTTTAAAAAATATACTGAATAAAAGCACATTGCATAATAAGGTAGTAAAATAATAAAGTAGGTGCTAAAGATTATCCAAAGTTGGAATCAATTTTTCCTATGCTGTCTTAGCTCACTGTAGTTCTGATTATTTAGCCGTGTTAGAGGATCTAATTACACCTTCACATGATATTTATTCCACAGGACTTCCTTCTTGCACTCACTAGCTCAGGTGAATTTGCATGGAAGTACATCAAAATTTGACAGCTGTGGATTCTGAAAGATGTGTTGTGAAGGAGAGAAGTTTGCAAAGCAAGAACAACTCCCTTAAGGAGAGCTGAGGGCTGCCCAGGGGCTCTCCCAAGGTCTGAGAGACAGTCCAGTCCCTCACCACTGCTGCAAAGCTGTTTTCCCTCCTCCTTTATCCCATTTTCAGAAGATCTGACTGCTTGGCATTGCTGAACAGCCTCCTGTCCTTCAGAGAGGTCAGTGACAGCTGCATTTTGAAGGTCTCTGGCTCCTGGTTGGAGACCCCTTACTCAGACATGGTCGCCCCCAGCCCAGATCCATGGGAGGGTCTTGCTGTGGGCATGGCTGGGGTGGTTTGGAAGCAGCTGAACCATTTCAGTATTTATTTATACACAATATAAATAAATATATGTTATGTATTATAATATATTTCGGTACAGCTCAGCTTGTTGTGGGCACCTGGCACCATTTCTCATTTTCTTTGCTACAGCTGAGGCTGGATGACCACAGTCATCCAAGCCTTGCTCTCTTTATGCCTCAGTTCCCCAGGTATGCAATTAAAATAGTTCTTCTCCCTTTTTTCATAGGTAGGTGGTGCTTACAGATATTATGGAACTCATTTTCCCAGTATCCATATGGTGGTGATAAAACCATGAAGAAATTTGAAGTCTCAAAGCTGAAGTTAAATAGGAGATGGCAGGAAAGTCTGTGGCCATCTGCTGAATGGCAGAGTAAACTGGAAAATCCCTTTGCTTGTTGATCAAACAGCCAATGATCTTGTGCACTGACTGGGATGGACCTGTTCAAAAATAAGGGAAAAAAAAAAAAAAAGAAATCTAAGTTTTGAATAATAATGGAGGATTTTTATCATGGTGTGTGCACACACAAAGCAAGATGGATTTACAGGTGCTCAAGGGTCCTTCAGTCTGGCCCCATCTGCCTTTTGAGTGCTCAGCTTCACACTCTTTCAGACACCTTTTTGTGCATCATACATTTTTAGATGCACTAATGCTTTACAGACCTGTGTGCCTTTTTACCTCCTTAATGATTGTGTAAAAGCATTAAGGAACTGAGAATACTAATTCAGCAATTAAGTTCTCCTAAGATAAGTACTTAGGAAGAGTTCTGAAAAGCTGGTCCCTTGCAAGCCCACATGTGTCTCCATCTGGCTCACAACCTGAAAGACAGATTCAGAAAGTCATTGAGATAATTTCTTTCAAAATCATGGCTTTCAGTCCTATTATTTAGGTGCAATGGACATTATATTTAAGGACTTACATAAGCAAATTTAACATTCCTTAGGTCTTGAAAATTCCTTTCTCTCTGTCCTGTTCTTGCTCCCACTCTTCCTTGAAATCTGACATTCATTCAGTTTGCCAGGGTCCTCTCCTTTCTTTTGTTTTCCCATGGTTCTCAAATAAGACTTGATTTAAATAATGACATGCTAGAGAAAAGAATTGGGCTTCTAGCCATAAAAACTGTGAATAAGCTATTTGAATTTTAATTAATACCTCACATTTGTACAGGATAATTTTTTTTTAATAAGCTGTTGAAACTTTTTAAACCAGAACAAAATAATGACAGTTTCTCAAAGACCAGAGAACTTCAACTCTCATTTCTTCTCTGTTTAAAATTTTTAAAAAACCTAACCAGAATGAACCTTTTTTGGTATTATGTAGCATACTTAAATTTTTTGATACATCATCACTGAAAGCAAGTGCAGTTCTTGCTGATGAATGTCACTGCTTATTAATTATAGCATTGATTGTTTATAAAACAGCTTGGTAGAACAGAACAGAGGGCAGGGTGCTGATCACTGATCATCAGTCTTGTTTCTGCTGATAAGTTTTTGATGTCCTGAATAATCCCAGTGAGATAGAACTGGAAAAGAACAATGAACGGGAAATCTTCCTGAAATCTTCCTCATTCCTTTCTACTGGGAATCACTGCAGGACTCTTCATTTTGAGTGTAATCATTGCTTGAGATGATGTAACAAGATATAAGGATGCTGAAAAGTACCGAGCAGATGTTTTTACAGACACATGCGGTAAATATTCTTCCTGGTTTTTTATACATGGGACAAAAATTCACTTGCACAGGAACAGTCCAGGTATGAGGGAGCTGTTGCAGCCCTCCTGTTTGTGTGCCTACATCCAGCACAGTGAGATTATTCACAGCATGTCACATTGTAGCCATTGAGCCCCAAAAGGAGGCTTTAAGCATGTCCATTCACAGCAAAATCCCAAAATTATTATAGTGCATCAAACAAAAGATGTCAGCACCAAAGCCTGAAGCTGCAGCACCTGAAAATACTGCAGCAGAAATGAGAGTAATTATTGGTGCTGTATTCCTTGATTGGCTTTATTGGCCTCTCTGAGGAAGCTGAATAAACATCAATATACTTAAACTGGTGCTGGTCCCTGAGGAGCCAGTTCAGAGCTCCAATATCCCTGCACCTTTCTGAGCCAAGGGATTGAGTTCATATTTTTCTTAGAAATGTTGGTCTGGAGAAGCATTTAATTGTTTTCAGAAGTGTATTAATAGCAAAGAAAAAATATTTGAAGATACCTTTCCTCTTTTCTTTTTTTTTTCCTTAATTAGGAAAGATCATGGGTCTGTAAATATTTCAGAGTATAAAACTGGATTTGAAAATATGGAAGTCACTGGAAAATATGTGAGGAAATTCCAAGCCCTGACAATGTAATTATTTTTGTGGGACAGAGTGTGTGAAATTTCATTGGGAATGTGAGGCACAGGTGCAGGGCTCTGTTCTGTTTTGGCTGGTTTTTTTGGTTTTTTTTTTTGGTGCTGCCAGTGTCTGAGGGGTTCTCAATGAACTTTGTGCTGTAAGAAAAATCACTTGCTGTCCTATTCTGTAAACAAACTGGTTTGTTTCCCGTTTTCTGCTGTGGTAAGGTGGACTAGATTTGCCTCTGTGTCTTGCTGAATTATAAGTAGTTTCTGGTTTATAGCTGAGCATAATTGCTCTTACTTTGGGACAGGCAACGCACACATTTATGTGATAAAGAGATTTAGGGTCTTGGACACACACCTTGCCCAAAGGATTCAAATATGAGCATGGAAAGGAGTCACATTGCAATTTGGGGTGCTTAGGGTGGGTTTTGGTGCCTGCAGATCATTGCTCTGTGCTCTTTGAGGTGCTGCAGTGTGTCCCAGGCCTTTGCCCTGGGGCAGATCCTGAGCCCTCTGGAGTCTGGAGAACTGGCTGCAGGAGGGACAGGTGGCACCAGAAAAGTGGACTGGAAGAACTGAATTGCACCTGTAAAATCTGAAGAGTATTTGTGGTTACTTTATTTGTGTCAGAGAAGCTGTTTGTTTGGTAGCTACCACTTTGGCAGTAGATTGTCTGATAAGACCCAAAAGAAAACATTTTCTGCTGTCCTTCCTATGACAGTTTGACATTTCAGAGACTGCAGTGGGACTCTACCAGTTCATCAAACTCAGCTTTTGCTGCTTTGGTTCTGTTGGAAAACACCGTGAGAGCATCCTACAAACAAGTACCTGAGCGACTTTACTACTCTTAATTATGGAAATATTTTACATATATTTCCTTTCTAAGTTCTCTGTTCTAAGCCCACTCTCAAAATGCTGGAAAAATGTGGAAGAGGCAGAAAATGTCAAGGTAGCAGAAATGAACTGTCACTAAAATCTTGCCTTTTATACTCCAGGGAACTCCTGGTATTTGAGAGAGAGAGGAAGAGAACAGTGAGGCTGAGGGATTTCTTGTCAGGGAGGGAAGGGAAGGAAAACAAAACCTGTTTCAGGAAGCCCAGCCTGTATCTGAAAGTAAGAAATAATGGTGTTAATTAAAGCAGTGCACAATTTAGTCCAAGTATCCAACTTTTCCTTTCCTCAAAGACCTGCACACCTGCAGGACCCACAGAGGCAAGCACAAAGCCCTGCCCCTGGGCAGGAACAGTCCTGTGCCCCATCCAGGGATGCCCAGCTGGGAAGCAGCTCTCCAGAAAAGGCCCAGGGGGGCTGGTGGACACCAAACTGAGCAGAAGCCAGCAGTGTGCCCTTGCCTTGAAAAGGAATAATTGCATCCTGGGCTGTGTTAGGAGGAGTGCTGCCCAGCAGGTGAAGGAAGGGCATCCCTGGGGGATCCTAAGGTGATCCTTCCTCTCTGCTCAGCCCTGATGATCTGCAGTGTTGGGTCCTGTTTTGGACTCCCCACTAAAAGAGAGATGGAGCTCCCAGGGACTGTCCTCCAAGTGAAGGGACACAACAGTGGTGAAGGGTCTGGAGCATCTCACCTGTGAGCAAAGGCTGAGAGCTGGGGAAAAGAGAAAAGAGGCTTTGAGGGAGGAGCACAAATGTGTTCAAATACCTGAAGGGGTGTTGCAAAGCAGACTGGGCCAGGCTCTTCTCAGCGTTGCACAGGGACAGGAACAGAGACAGTGGCCCCAAACTGAGGCACAGCAGGCTCCATCTGAATGTTAGGAATCACTTTTTCACTGTCAGGGTGATGGAGCACTGGCACAGGTTGCTCAGAGAGTTTGTAAAGTCTCTGTCCTTGGAGGTGTTCAAAAGCTCTCTGAAGGTGGCCCTGGGCAATGGTCTGCAGGTGCCCCTGTTTGGGCACAGATGACCTCCAGAGGTTTTTTCCAACCTAAACTCTTTTGTGATCTTGTAGATGTGCTGACATGCTTCCTTCGAGGCACTCCTTTACAATAAAAAAGGTGGAAATTACCTTCACTGCTCTTGCATCTGCATCTGTTTATTTAGCCCTCAAAATGTCCTCTAAAAGTTATTTTTTGATTTATAAAATTAGTTTATATTCATGTCTAAAGACTGTTTTTTATTTTAGAAGGCACAGGTAATAAGTTCTGCTCCTCTGTAGCACTGAAAGGTCTGGGAGTAGTTTACTGCACAGTCCACACAACTCTGCTGGCACAAGTAAACAACAGTGTGGTAAACACCACTGCTCTGTGGAACATAAATTCACTCACTGGAGGTAAAACAAATATCAAAACTCTCTAAACATATCTAAGCTCCTAGATATGAATTTGTGTACATTATCTGACCACACTTTTGGCATACTGAGATCAGATGGGTTATTCTTGGATAGCTGAACACTTCCTTCACCTTTGATTTCTTATTATTTTTTTTCCTTTGCACTTGATTGCCACCTTATCATTATACTGATACATATAATTCCATTCATTCTTGCTTGCAGCCATAATGGAGACAGTTGTGCACACTGAACAATGTTCCAATCTGATTGTTACTACTCTACAAGTCTCTCCTGTCTCTTCCAGCCCTTCTCCCTCTTGTCCAAGTAGCAAAATGCTGATTAAGTTCCTTTCACTTGGAAATTTTGCTCTGATTACAGACATGATGACTTTTTGTTTCCTTTTCTTCCTTTTTTTTTTTTTTTTTCCACCTACTTCCAAGTAGAAGTAGTGGTGATCTTTCTCATTGTTTTCTCTGAAGTAATTTATTTGATGCTATTTATTCTCCTGTGTTTAGGTAGTGACTCAGTAGTCTGGATGCTCTGGTGGAGGTTGCTGGTTTGGTGGACACACTCATACTGGTTTATGTCAACACAGAATTTCTCCTGTAATGTAGACTCAAGATAAATATTTTGAAGGAGATAAACTTGAAGTGTTCATAGCATTTCTTTCTTTAATTGGTTTCTTGGGGTTTTTTTGGTTTTTTTTTTTTTTTTGGTGCAATTTTAAAAAAGATAACTTCTTCCATCTTTGGAAGAGTTATCATAAATATTTTGTGGGTTTTCCTCCTCTTTCTTCCTGCCACAAGTTATCAAACCATTAATGGTGATTTGTACTGAAATAGTCTGTCAGTTACAATAAAACTGCTTGCTGTGGGCTGGGCTATATTAATTACATCGAACAACAAATTATGGTTTTTTTAAAATATTTTTTTCAGTTTTGCAGTTCAGTTCTACTCACAGTTCCTTGGGGATTGAAGACTAAAAATATGTTTAACTGTACAGATTGTTCTAGCTGTTAAAGAGCATTTCCTTAGTCCTGTAAGGACTTGCTGTGGGACCAGCTCCGAGATGACTGAAGGGCAAATTTTTTTGGCAGAATGAGAGTCATCCATCTAATACCAGATCAACAGAGCATCTTTCTCTAGTAGATGCTACTGAAATTTTTTAAAAAGTGAAAAAAACCTAGAAATCGGAAAGTCACCATCAAAAAAGTGCTTACCAATGCTCTGCCAAGAAGCCAGCTGGTTTAAAAATAAAAAGCCCAGGAGCATCAGTATTGACCAGTGACAGTGTCTGATTTTGCAATGCAGCACCTCATGTTTTCATTCCATCCACGATGCCTTGGGGACAGGTTTTTGTATCTCAGTATTAATGGGCTTGCTGCCACATAATTGGTGAACTTGTTGCAATGAGAACCTTGGAATAAGAATTGTGTTTTGAGCTCTTCCCAATAGTGTAAAAGAGTGTGACAGCTAAAAAGTGACCCATGTAAGTAAAGATATTTAGGATGGCTTTTGCTTTACATTATAGAACGCCGTCCCATTGACAAAATGTCTTAGAGATGCAATTTCTTCAATTTTAAGAACTGGAAGTTTGTTCAAATTAAATCTGAGAAGTTTATTGATGTTAGTGTACCAATTTTGAATGTCATGAAAAGTTTGAAAGTGTAGGTTAGAAATAAATCTCTTTCCAGGCTCTGTATGTGTGTTTTGTGCAGCAGCTAAAAGAAATATGAGCAGATGCTACTCTAGGCCAAATTCCTTTAAATATGTTATTCAAAACTTAAGTTTGCACATAATTCTGGTGTCATACGGTGTTGATGGTTCAGAATTTTCCTTTATCCCTGCAGAAAATGCCTGTGCACCACTGTTCATTTCATTAGGTCAAAACCTGCAGGACTGTTGAGCTTTTTGATGCTTGTTGGCATAAAGCAAGGAAGTTGCTCTTTTTGTTGGGCACAGGACTGGTAACCAGGAGATGAAGTTCTATTCTTGCCTCAGTCCCCAAGCCTTCCTGTGTGACCTGGAGAAAATAATTTAGTCTTCTTGAGACCTTATAAAGAGGAGGAAAGTTCTGAAAGTCCTCAGTAATGGGACTTTTTCATTCCTGAGCATTTTCATGATGCCTTGGGATCCTGAAAAAGAAGGTACCAGATAAAGGCAAAGAACTGATTGCCTTTATTTTTGCAAAGAACATTTGTCGATGTTCTTCCTTTTCAAGATTCAAAAGCACACTTTGGAAAAGCCTTCAAGTCTCATTTCCTTAATATATCCATCTTGAGACATAAACACCTTTTTCCCCCCCTCCATCTCTCTGGCTCATTTTTTAGCTTTTATTTCTTACTCCTCAGTAAAGTCTCCTACAAGTGATCCGTGTGTTTCTGCTCATTACTACTTGATGCCATTTTAGAAAAATGTGGCATAATTAAGTAGTAAGAGGAACTGGGCAGTAAAAGGGGTAGCTTTTGGACAATTCATTAAATACTCGGTGCCTTTTAATGGTAGGGTACTTCCTTTGCTCATGAATTATTCATTTTAATGCTTTTGTTATAATGGCGACAGTGTTCGGTCTCTGAGGCAGTTCTGGACAGCCTTCCTCTGCTGAAATACTGCACAGCAGCAGCTACCATTTATTTTATAAACTAATGCATCTAAGTCAATAACGCAGTGAGTAAATGTATTTTCAAAATCAAGAACATGACGAAAGAGGACAGATAACAATACTGTAACTAAGGGGATCTGTTTTGCTGAAGGGTTCAGTTTGTTTACTTTTCTGCCAACTATTTAGGGATGTAACTTAAAATAAATATTTTTACAGATTATTGTGTTTAGTATTAGATTCAAATTATGTCTATAATGAAAACAGACATTAGTGTCTCTGCTTTATACAGCATTGTGCAATAAAAGGCAGTTTAAAAACACTCCCTGTACACAAACACATCTAGTTTTTCTTTAAACTAATGTTTAAAGGTCTCTTTGAAACAGTTTTTTAAGATGAAACATAACACAACCGCATAACCCACACAGAAAATGCATCTGAGTCATGTGTGTAGAGAAATAAAAGTTTCTTTGTGGTATCTAGTATCAGTCTTTCATTAAAGCATGGACTTTCCTGAAGAGAAATTCCAGTGCAGGCGCTTGAGGGCTCTCCCCATCTTCCCCCCGCCTCGCTACACTTCCCTGACTCTGGGTTAAGCCCCTGGGTCTTGGCAGGGTGTGTTAGGGACAGTCCAGCAAGGAGCAGGGAATTTGGGGCTGGGAGCAGGGAATTTGAAGCTGGCAGCAGGGCATTTGAGGCTGGGAGCTGGGAATTTGGGGCTGGCAGAAGGGAATTTGGAGCTGGGAGCAGGGAATTTGGGGCTGGGAGCAGGGAATTTGGAGCTGGGAGCAGGGAATTTGGAGCTGGGAGCAGGGAATTTGGGGCTGGGAGCAGGGAATTTGGGACTGGCAGGAAGGAAATTTGGGGCTGGGATCAGGGAATTTGAGGCTGACAGCAGGGAATTTGGAGCTGGGACCAGGGAATTTGGGACTGGGAGCAGGGAATTTGGAACTGGGAGCAGGGAATTTGGGGCTAGGAGCAGGAATTTGGGGCTGGAAGTACTAAATTTGAGGCTGAGAGTAGGGAATTTGGGGCTGGTAATTGGGAATTTGAGGCTGAGAACAGGGAATTTGGGACTGGCAGCAAGGAAATTGGGGCTGGGAGCAGGGAATTTGGAGCTAGGAGCAGGAATTTGGGGCTGGGGGCTCCGTGGTGCTGTTCCCAGCGGACACCAAGGCGTGCTCCTCGCAGCGCTGTCCCTCTCTGATGTGATTTTGGAAGTGCTGTATTCTCCCCAGCCGTGTCCTCACTCCCAAAATTCCTTCGAGCCAGAGAGAAGTGCGTGTGGGGGACGGAAGCAGTGAGCAGATAGATGAGTGATTAGGTCATTGGGATGAGGACGGAGGGGTTTTTTGTTTTTTTGTTGGTTTTTTTTGCACCGAGCTCCCTTCTCGTTTCTTGCTGATCAGATTCCCTGCGACCACGGAGGGCTGAAACTGCGTAAGTAGAGGAAATAAAACTCCATAGATGGATAAAGCTGCAGAGCTGTTTAAGGAGCAGCGAAGAAGAGAGAAGTCTGAACTGAAAGTATATGTGGTTTCGGGGAATCTGAATCATGCAGTATTACTTTCACTTTTTCTAGGCTTGTGTTTCCTATGAACAAACCATCGGGGAGATAGAGGTTCTGATTTAGATAATGTCTTTGGGATAACACATCCTGCTGGAGGGGGAGTCCTTGCGGCAAAGGTCGCGCTCCGTGAGCGGAGAGCTTTCCCCGCTGCCCACGTCCACATTGTTTCTGCTGGGAATGGCAACTTTGGGCCTTTTCCTGCGGATTTTTCATATGCTTAGGTGACCACCCCATGTAAAATGGAAGCACCAATAGGAACCCCTCCTTTCCTTTTTCCTGTAGCTCTGCTCAGACCATTCTCTGTCAGCATGGTAGTGGTACAAAGTGTGTGGTCTTTCAGCTCTGACTAATGCATTTTGTGCTGTGTGACTGAAAATGTCTCGTAGTCTGCCAGGGCTGACTGAGGGTTGTGGAATGCGGTGCCTTTTCTCTGTTTTTCTCTGATTTATTTTTTTCCTTCCCTTTTTATTTTCTTTTTTTCCCTTCCCTCTTTTTATTTTTATTTTTTTTTTTCCCTCCAGTACAAATGTGTAGGCAGCTTGTTGAGAAACCTCGGGATGCAGGGGAAATGCTTGTGCGTTGTGGAATGCGGCTTCCCCTGGGAGACCCCAGCCAGGCGGGCAGTGAATGAGCAAAGTGGAAGAATGAGAAAGGGAGGAGGTCGGAGGCAGGGACAGATAGGAAAGAGTGAGCGAGGAGGAAGGAAGGAGGTGGAAACAGAGGGGCCCATTTCCCTTTTTTCTGAAGCAATGACAGCTGGTTCTGTCCGGCCTCACATGACAAAGTGCTGGGGAGAGGAGTTTTTAAGCTGGAAGCCAGCGAGCAAGGGTGGTCAGCTGATTGTATTTTAATTTCTTTCCAGGCTTTAGTCAGGTGATCCCTGATGAGTAGCCAGCCCACCAAGAAGGGACTTGAGCACACAGGTAAGAGAGAAGCTGTGTACTCTACATGCACCTGGGGGTCCGGGGGAGGAGGTAAACAGCTCTAACATTGTTTGAATAGTTAAAAAATATCCTGACTTGCTTGGATGTGTAACACTGTGATTGTCTCTTTCAATGCTGCTGCTTCTGCTATTCAGTCTTGTTCTCGATTTTTTTTTTTTAATCTGTCTTTAATTAGAAGCTTTATTGCAAAAAAAAACCCAAAAAAAACCCAACCAATTGTGTGGTGCTAAATATAGACATGGGTATTGCATGAATATTGCATTTTGTTACTTTTTGAATAAAATAACTTTCCATAATGCAAGTGTGTCAAACTCATATTTAGAGGGGAATTCCCAAATACTTGAACTATGAGTCATAAAAAGTTAAAGGACCAGTACAACAGTTCAGGATAAAAACTCCGTTCTGCCTTGGGTGGCTGCTTCTGCACATGTTGGTAGTAAAATATGTCTTTTAAAAAACCCCAAAGATTCACAAGGCTGAAGCTCTTTAAACTCTGCTGACCATAACCTAGAAGTTAGGTGGCAGAGACGAAACAGATGACTGGGGAGGAGGATGGTGCAAGGGCTCTTGGTTTCATGCATCTTTTCTTTCATTGTGTCTAACAACCTGGTGAATGAGTCTTCTTATGTGCAGAGGATGCTTCAAAGAGCTCTGGCTCCTTAATTCCTGTTATATAATGTCTTAGCAACAAAACAGACTCAAAACCAGTAATAAGTGCACTTACTGTAAATGAAAGAGTACAGAATAAAAATTCCTGGTGAGTGTGACAGATAAAAGTGGGGTTTAACTGGTTTTATGTGTGGCTACTGTGCCACACTCTCTTCTCTTTTAACATAACTATGCAAAATTTTCTTCCTTACTGTTGTTTTTCCTTGCTAGTAGAGCTCAGATACTCTCTGAAGTTCTGAATAACTCCTGTTTAAAAATGTGTTCAGAGTTTTTTAAGGTGAAAAAGGCAGGCAGTTCCCACCTCCCACCTGGAGCTCTGAAAAACTCCTCGTGGTCTAGGGTTGAAAACTTTATTTTGAAAACCTGTCATACAAATTTCCATGGTTTACTGGTGGCATTGCTCCTGCTCACTAATTTGCAGTATTTAAATAAAAAATATTTGAGCCATACCTTTTTCTAAGAGCCTGATGCTATACAGAAGAATAACAAAGATGCGTGGCTTTCCAATTTTTTGTTTAAATCCATGATGTTTCTCTTTTTCTCATTGTTAAAAAGTCTCTGCTTGTGACAAGCTGGCTGTGGGATGTTGGTATTGTTTATAACAACAACAACTTGTTCTTAGAGGTTCAGATATCCTGAGTTTTGACGTGGAGGAGACCCTGGAATGGGGTTGGCAATAGTTGGAGGAGCGTTTCTGTTGGCTTCAGTGGAGCTTTATCATGTGCAAGCCTGAGGAAAAAGCCAGGTTTGAGTGGAAATCTGGGAGGATAATTACAAAAGCATGGGAAGCATCAGAGAGGTTGAGGGTAACAGTGGATTTAGAGCACGGGCTAAGAGCTGTGAAGTTGGGTTTTGCACTAATCACGGCGCAGAGAGCTCTCCTCGGCTTCAGATAATCCTTGGCAATAGTTCTCCACTGAAGGTTTCCGAGATGTGCTTTTCCCTTTTTGTGGGATGGGAGGAGGAGAGGTTTCACGAGGTGAGGAAAGCTTGGTGGAGTGAAACAATGCCAGGCAGTAATGGTTCTGGACAGCAGGGACTGCTCTGCAGTGGCTCCTCTGCTTGCCATGGGGGCCAATAAAGTTCCCTAAGAACTGGGAATTCCATGGGCTTGGGGGTCTGGAAAATTAGGCAATAGCGCTGAAAGTGGCCCAGCTTCCTGCAAGCCCTTCCACACTGGTTTCATCTTAAGCAAAGAGGTCTTTTATGAATGGATGCAAATCTTCCTAAGCTGCTTGCAGTTGTCCTTAGGGGAATTCCTGGCAGGTGGGCTTGTCCAGGCTGCAGCTGCAGAAATGCTGCCAGAGCACACCAGGGGTTCATGTCCTCACTCAGGGCTGCTGCTGTGGAGTGAAGGAGGGTCAGACACGTGGAACTGGAATGGGAAAAACTTTCAGAGAGTATAAGAGTATTAATTTCTTTTCTTCCTCTTCTTCTTCTTCTTCTTTTTTTTTTTTTTTTTTTTTTTTTGGTCGTGTTGTTGCCATTTTGGTTTTTGGGTTTTGCTTCCTTTATTTGATGAAGTTTGAAAGTTTAACCTATTGATTATCTGTGACCACTAACGTCTTTAATAATATAGATGTCTAGTTCAAATATATCTCAGAGACAGGAAATGTTTTAGTTTCAGGTCTATTTCTACCTTTTCGCTTGTGTTCTTAATACATTTTCGCCTGAAGAGAGGGATTTGTTTGAAATATTTCAAGTGCAGTTCCTAGATTTCCACTTATTGACATGAGAATATCTCTTTCACATAACTTCTGACTTGTGATCACTTTAGGTCATGTTTATTTAACCCTGGCAATGCCTAATGATCATGATTGCCTTGAAGATCAGTAGGAAAAAATAAATAACTTGCCCTGAAAATGAGGAACTGATTCTGTGTATATGGCATTATAAAGGATAACATCTGCAGCATTTAATTTTTCTTAGAGCAGGGGAAGAAGAATTAAGAGTTTAACAGCTGTACTGAGTAAACTTGCAAGAACATGAGCTCTTAACACCTTTAAATACAGAGATGCTTACTTTCATAAATAAAACTGGTCTAAGAATGTCCAAAAAAGCCTTGAGAAGGTTGAATCACAATATTTTAATGGAATATTTATTATAATGAACTGATTTATTATACAATTTATCATAGATTGTTATTATTAACTTTGGAAAATGATTTTTTTGTTTTGTTTTGCTTTTTTTTTTTTTCTAGATAGAGGGCAGACCCCGATGTTACTCATTTAGTAAGATCTCTGTACATTTCAGGGCTTAACTTGACACCAAAACAGTCATTACTTAAGTGCTACATCCCACTTGTCTTGCAGTCGGACAGCACTTTAGCTGCTTAAAACCAAAACCCTTCATTCCCCCCTTTCCTAGTTATGAGCACAAACGCCTGAAATGGGATTTTCCACTCCTGCTCCGCTAAGAGGCTTAGACCTTTTTGGTATTATTCACCAATCTCTCAAGGCTCCACTTGCACACTAACGCTCGGACAACCCCGCGAGGTTTCACTGCGGCCTGGTGGGATCCTCCTGGTGCCTTTGGGGCGCTCCCGGAGGGGTTTTTTGGTGTTTTTTGGTGTTTTTTGGGGCCGTTTTGGCTGCGAGGGTTTGCGCTCGCTGCCGGGGAGCGGGCGGGGCAGCGCGGCTGTCGCCCTCCCGCGGCGGGACGCGGTACTGCAGCGGCCGCGCCGCCCCGGGGGAATCTCGGCTGGAGAAACCAAGGATGGACCCATCACTTCTCCGCCTTTTTTATTTATTCACCCTCAGAAAATGAAAAAAAAGAGACTGTTAGAGGCAGCTCCAGCAAGTTCAACGTTTCTGGCCTTTCCGTGATATGATGGAGAGGGACTCTTTACAAGGGCGTGTAGAGACAGGACAAGGGGGGAATGGATTCCAGCAGAAAGAGTTTGGATTAAGTATCAGGAAGAAATTCTTTACTGTGAGGGTGGTGAGGCACTGGCACATGCTGCCCAGGGAAGTTGTGGCTGGCTCATCCCCAGAGGTGTTCGAGGCATGGTTGGGTGAGGCTCTGAGCAACCTGGGCTAGTGGAAGGTGTCCCCGCTCATGGCAGGTTGTTGGAATTATATGGTCTTTAAGGTCCCTTCCAGCCCAGGCCATTCTATGATTCTATGGTTTTATGCATTTTTTCTGTATTGGTGCAGGTTGTGTGATATAATGCATTGTAAGTGGTGATTAATACTCTAGAGACCTATATTAAAAACACTCACCTTGATGAAAATTCATAATGTGCTGAAAAAATTAAAAAAGCATTTTTAAAAGTCTCTGTTTACTGAAATGTGACATTAAAATTAGCAAAGCAGATTTAGCCTTACTGCAAAAGCAGAATGATTTTTTACACGTCTGGATCAATTGGAAAGGCTGTTTGTGAACTTTGCATTATCTTTTGGACTGTAACAAAATGTTGGAAATACCCAAAGCTTTCCAAGTCAAGTGTTTCATGTTAATATTTAATATCAATATACATGAACTACTTCCCAAATCAATTTCTTCTCAACTCCAAATCTTAGGAGTTGAGAAGAAAAAAAAAAAAACCAACAAAAACATTCCCTCGCTGCTATATATACTGATAGCAGTAATAAGCTTCTAAAAGAGTCACGAGCTCTGACACTTAATCACTCTTTGTGATGAATGATTATTCAGAAGCGAAAGTCCTGCCACAACACACATTTCATTTGAGAGCTGTCGCTGCACCATGTACTCCAAACCTCAGTTCCACAAATTCACTATCCAGTCAGTTCCCTGAGGAAGAGGCACAGGCAAGGAGCTATCCTTGATCTGAAAATGTCTCTGTACTTTTGGAGCATCTTAAGAATAAAGGGGATGCTCAGAGAGATGTGGAGCTGCTTGCATGGGATTTGTCCCTGGCAGCTTTTGCCATCTTTTCTCTCGCCTGCCACCACGTGCACCACTTGGACCAGCAGCAGCAGATTGCACTTTTGTGGAAGCTGATGAGAAGGATTTCTGTGAGTCTGAACACAGAAGGTGCCATAGCAAGCATCATAAAAATCCCATACTATAAAAATGGCAAAAGATGAGGAAGTATGAAAAGAGTTAGTCAGTGATGCTAATGATGTCCGAAATTCTTCAGCAAAATCAGGACTCAGTACCTGCTCACAGAAAGCAGAATATGACTGAAATAAAGAAGAAAAAAAGGCTGCAATTTAAATTAAGCAAGCGACATCTTAATAAGTTTTGGGGGTTTTAGGGTTTTTTCCCCATTCATTCAGGTCATAGCTGGCTTTATGTTGAATCACCTTTTCTGAGGAATTTATTTCTGTGTGTGCATTTTTTAAAATAGTGTCGTGATTTGTCATTTGTAAGAAAAGAATATGGGTAAACCCCAAAATAGTGACCTGCAGCTGAGGCTGGCAATCATTGACATCTTAACAAGAATCAGAAAAATCCATGTTAGGGGTGCTTCCCAAGCGTTGCAGTCCAAGCACTTGAGTAATTGTTGCACTCCCAAGGACTGCTGTGTATTCTGAAGCTCATATTTATTTTGTTATTTAATTGAAAGTCATACCAATAGAAGCAGCATATTATGACAAGTTAATGTAGTTTCTACTGCACAATGTCACTGATCAAGTTGTTTTCATTAGATTTTTTTCCCTTAAAAATAGAGACCTATTTTGATGACACATCTTGTCTGTCATAACAATACAAGTTCAAGACCTGCTTTTCCAACTGTTTTCTCCTCATTTATGTAATAATTAAATACCCAAGTGTGCACTACATGATAGAAAATTTTAATCCTCTAATCTCTACATTTAATCTGTGCAACGAATTCATTGCTTTTTTCCAAGACTGCCCACTGCTTCCTACTGGGTGGGAATTGCTGCTTTTTGGAGCAGGGTATAACATTCTCAGGAAATTTGCTCCTGAGGAGTGGCCAGGTGTGAAATGTTGCAATAAATCTTGCAAACAGGCAACTATGTTTGTAATTGTATTTTAATCTGTGCATGCTCAGATTGTTCCAGTGGTTCTGAGCAATGGCTATGTGAGATCTCTTATTGACTACTCCATCTGAAAAATGTATAGGAGAGAGTATTTTTAAAAAAGAATATTGAAGAAAATAATTGCTGGGGTTCACTAAAATTAAAAAGTCTCACTGTTGTGAGATTAGACATTGTTGTGAGAATTCTGAAGATGTAATGAGCCTTTCCTATACCTCAACCTGTTCATCATCACACCAAATTCCTCTGAAGAAAAACAAGCCATAGAGTTGAAGCTTTTTCACTGAACATTTTGTTCTGTGGGCACTTGTGCAAAGCGTTGGCTGATATGGGACATACATTACGTGCTAAAGCTGAATATTCTTCGTAATTGAAGACAAAGCTCTTTTTAGAACTTCTCATCAGTCTCTGAAGAATGCTTTGTAGACACTGATGTAAATGTTTCCTGAGAACGGGGGGGAATCCCCCTCAAAAAAACCTCTCTGTCTGCAGGGAGAGCTCAGCCCAGCGAGTCAGGATGGGGATTTACTGCCCGGGGGCGGCGGTGGCTGCTCTGTGCTTTTGGGGGGTTGTTTGGTTGAGGTCTTTAACTGGAAGAGGTTTTATCGCGAACCCAAACCCACGGGAAGGACCTCGAGTACCGAACGGGGCTGCGCCGGGAGGGAGCGGAGGCGGCGGCGGGGGAGCCACGGGATGGGGTGGGATGGGATGGGATGGGATGGGATGGGACGGAACGAGAGGGGACGGGATGGGATGGACTGGACGGGACGGGATGGGATGGGATGGAAGAATTTCTTCTTAATATCAGATCTAACCCTTCTCTCTTCCAGTCTGAATCCATTCCACCTTCTCCTGTCACTCCATGTCCCTGTGAATATCCCTCTCCGTCTTTCTTGCAGCTCCCCTCAGGTACTGGAGTGCCACAGCTGGGTCACCTCAAAGTCTTCTCTTTTCCAGGCTGAACAATCTGAATTCCCTCCACTTTTCCTCACAGGAGAGGTGCTCCACCCTCATAATCATCTTCGTGGCCTCCTCTGGACTTGCTGCAACAGGTCCATGTTCTTCCTGGAGATGACTTCTCCTAATTAAGTACCTTGACATGTCTGGTGCCATACCTTCATTTATGAATTTTGTGGCTTTCTGCTTCAGAGAAACCTAAGCCTTAGTACACCAGACAGTCTGTAGCCATTTTTCAGAAATGAGCTCTGCTATGGATCTTAAACTAGAAAAAAATGAAGCAGTTGTGGATTGATGCTCAAAAACTGTATGAGACAGCAGCAATCCTCTAATCTGGTAGTGTTGAGTTAGCATGAATGATACTTGTCAGATGTCCCTGTAAATATGAGCTGACACTTGTTTGTTCCTTGCTAATTTAGGCACAAGCATTGTCTCATAAAGTTGTGCAATCCTTATTGGAAATATACAGGCACTTTTTCAACCAATAATGAGAATGAGAATTCATCTGCTCTTCATTTTTTGGTGTAATTATTTAACGTGTTCATCTGACATTTGGAAACTCTAACTGGAATTAGTCTCTCTTAAATGTGTTTGTCACTAAGATTTAAATGGGTTCCAGTATATTTGTTTCATGCAGTGGAGGAGGAGGAGGGGAAGTAACATTTGAAAGTTATCACTGCTTGCCTAAAAGCATACAAATGCTACCATATGTCCGGAGGTTTTGCATCATTTATTAAGATGAGAAAATAACCTAACCATTCATACTTTGAACAAGATATCTAAAAGTGAAGCAGTATTTCCCTGAGAATGATATTGTGCAGTCTATTCAGTGTAGGAGAGGTCAGACTGTTGATTATCTCTAGACACAATGTTGCCAAAGAGCAATAAATCAGGTATTTTTAAGCTACCCTGTGAACAGGAATACTTTAAGGTACCAGCACCACTTGCCTTTCAGACTTGACTGAGCAGACATATTTTAAGATGTTTGTTACAGTGTATTTTTAATCTAACCTGCTTCCCAGAACATTTAATTGTGGAGGCGTCTGAGTGGTTAGCTGTCCTGGACTTAAGTGCAGGACACTCAGAGCCTGCAGGAAATCAAAAGATTCCTGGGCATGGTGTATAATAATCCTGCCAAACTTTGCTGCATCTGTGTCACGGGAGGGCTGCTGTGGGGCAGGAAGGTGCAAGCAGAGCTCCAGGAACACCTAAATGTGCCACCTTCCCTTATGTGTAGATTCTGCATGTGCCAGAGTGCCCTGGGAGTGCTGATAATCCATATGCAGGGACACTTTGGCTTTGGGAAGGATTTAACCAAAGGATTCTCCTTGTGAAATGGAGCAATTCGGGTGTTGGTGCCAAGGGACATTCAATAACAGAGCTGATGTCTGTGACATGAAGGAAGGAAGATGTGCTGATCACTTTTTGTCTGCTCTTGGAGGGTTTTAGTAGCTGTTCACATGTGTTTTACCAGCAGAGATCTATGAATGGGATCTTCAGGCTGTTGAGCAAACAGGGAGCTTAAAGAGCTTTGATGAGGAGTTACCAAGGTGCCATTTTTGGGAGTATTGGCCAGAAAAAACACGGAAAAGACTGTGCAGAGCTCCCGGTCTGCCCATTTAATTGTAGTAATGTCTGTGATGTGGCTCCCTTTACAATGCAAGGTGGGTGCAGAAGAGAAAGGAAATGTTAGGGGTATAGAAGGAGGGAAATCATCCTTGTGAACCTGTCAGCTACTTCTGGAGCTTTCTTTTTTTTTTTGGGTGGGTTTGTTTTTGTTGGTTTAGGGTTTTTTTGGCTTGGGTTTGCTCTGCTGTTGATGATCCCTCCTACACACACACACACACACATCCCATGCTGGTCTTTCCTCTCCAGCTACAGGTTGATAGGATTTCCACAGGAGTGTTTCACAATTGTCCCTTAGTGTGTGGGGGTGATAATCAGAGAAGGGATGTTATCTCCCAGTGCCATACTTGCCAAGGCTCTCCCTAAGAAACCCTGTAAGCAAAGACTCAGCCAACACAACCTCTCATACAGTGGTGATTTCAGGGTGGATAACATGAGGATAAGGCAATCTCTGCTCTTTCTCCAAGTCCTGCCTAGCCAGATCACCAGAAGGTTTTCCTTAGGACAAGATAGCCAGCTTAGAGCAGAAGATTTAGTATTGCTGGAGTGCTTTTGGTTTGGAAGAGAATGTTTCTGTTGATCTTCTCCACATGTGTGCAGAGTAGTTCTTCGAGATGTCATTTGTGGTCATTTTTTGCTAGAGAAAAGGTTCTGCCCAAGCAGACTTGGTCACAGTCATGTCACAGCTGCCAAGGTATAAAACAGGGTGATGTACCCAGACCTGGCATTCAGGCAGGTGACAGGAGGTCAGCATTGTCCCTGCTTAAGCACCTGATTGCTGGGCAGGTCTGGGTCACCTGCAGCCCTGGTTTTGAGTCTTGCTTGGCAGCATCTGCAGAGGGGTTTGGGCTGCCTGTGGAAGCTCAGAACCATGGGTTAGGAGGTGAAGTGTCTCAGCTCTGTGCAGGAGGAGCTGACTCTTGCTTTGTTCCACATCTCAGTTCTAGGTGAAGTCTTACTGGGACTTCTCCAGGCCAGGCTCCCCAGGTTTTGTCAGGCAGCTCCTTGCAGGGTTGATTGTGCTGGCTCTTTTCATCAATTATGTCACACACAGGGGTTGGAAAGAGTGGTATTACAGACCAGACTCTGCTTTTTAAGGTATGTGTTGGCACTTTTGCTCAACATCTTTCAGGGACAGTCATGCACAGCTGCCTCTGGTGCACCCTGTGGGGAGGAACCAGTTGGATCCTAGGTTTTCCATCTGCCTTTTATCTTTTAGCAAGAAGCCTTACCTCAGCATCTCTCTCTCTTTTTTTTTTTTTTTTTTTTTTTTAATGTAGAATACATTTCTTATCCATTTTATACCTTTCTTATGTGCACTCCACACAGAAGTACAGGTGTGTTGTCAAAGTTTTATGCAGATTATTCAGCACAGTGAAGTAACTGCAACGTACTTTCACATGATTCCAGAGATGGAGGAATTCCATGCTGGCTGAGCAATACAGCATTTCTCAACCTTAGGGGCAAGGGAATTTTGTAAGGTGTTTTTTCTTTTTCCCTCAGTAATAGAGCTTCATTTGTTTGAACTTTAATAGTTGGGGTAGAAAAAGGCAACTGGCTACATCCCATTTTTCAGCTCAGAGAACTTACACAGAATTACTGCTTGTAAATTTTAAGTGATGTTTAGATTGTTAAAGAACAAAGTGATTAAATTATATTATTTGGATCCTCTGAAGTCTTTCTAAAGATCTGAGTGTTGTTTGGTTTCGGTACGCTTGCTTTAGTGTTTGGTTAGGGCTCTTCATAAACAAAATACAAACATTATCTTTATTACTCACAGTGCTGCTGCATATTTGCGGTTTAGGTTTTGCCAACTATTTGCATTGTATAGCCACAGACTCTGTCTGGGTGGCATAAACAAAAACAAAGCCTTTCTGTTCCTATCAAGACTTGTTTTTTCAATTAGGTGCATTAGTGTATCGTTAGGTAGAGAGGTAAGATTATGTTTGTGTGTGTGACTCTCCTCGAGTCTGAAGTGGCAAAAAACCACATCAGAATAGATTTATGTGTGTCTTATTAGCCGTGAGCACCCACAGCATGATTAATGCTCTGCAAGAGAGACAGGCAAGGCTGTCTCTGCCCCTAGAAGCTCGCAGTCTAGCACTGATAAGACTTGCCTTGTAATTTAGGAGGTGTGAAATTAATTTTGCGTTTATTAGTGTTGTGACCCTCCTCTGGATGCAGTTCTGGGGTGCAGAAGCTGTTGTAGGCACAAGAATCAGCCTGCACTGGCGTCACTAATCCGTGCAAATCAAATGCCTCCTGTTAACTCTGTGAAAGGTGCCAGACCAGGATTGTCTGTGCTAAGACTTCTCTCTCCTGGAGCATGCCTTGAAACAAATTTCAAAGAATGGGTTTCAGGAATTGCAGGCTAATTTAAAACTCACATGTGCATCCATTATGAAGTCTATACTAGTACAAAAACTCATAATCCTGGACGGCCTTTTAAATTTAACAGGGCAGGAATAAAAAATGCACTGGAGAGCAAGCATAGTTTGTACCCATGGCAAACTGTGCCTGTGAGTTTTGAAAGAAGGAAGTTCTATATTTCATTATGAGTGGTGTGTTATGTTCCTGACTACAGCTGCCATTTCCTCACATCCCCACACACTGCCCCTTCCTATAGCTTTTCTCCATAGGATTGGAGAAACAACACGTGTCATTGTAGAGTAATATTTGTTCTTCATTCTTGATGATCCCATCCCATGCTTCAAATTGTATTTGCAAGTGTTGGCATTTTCAAATGGAATTTCCCATCATCTTTTCTTGAACTGTTCCAGCAGTTCTGAAAATGTGAAGGATGTGTGGACTTCTTTGAAACCAAAACAGAATTTCAGTTTCCAAAGGCTATTTTTAAAAATATTTCTTAAGCCATTAGAGTAAATAAATAGTAGTAATATGTGTTCTAATTTAAAGCCATTGCATTTACAGGAGGTTTTCTACAAAAAATCTGTAGTGTTTAGATAAACCCCTAATGATTTTGCTAAGTGCATAAGTGTATTATTTTCTGTGCTTGGATAAAAATTACTCGCTACCCTTAATATGGTTTTGTAGCCAAGTGCCTAGATAGGAGATTTCTTTGAAATTTGTCACTGAGATGGTTGAGGAGAGCTGGTAGAAAAGATATGTTCTAGCAGCTACTTAAAAACCTCATAGATAAAATGTACAAAATTATATTGCATATAATAGTAATATTTAAAACATGATTAATATCTGGGACTGAGATGAAAGAGCTTTTCTGTTTAGTGGCTGAGAATGTTACTGCTCTGATCAATATTGGTATACAGTCATTTTTTGCCAAAGAAAAATATTATTTTCCTTTCTGCACCTTTCTAACAACTGCAAGAAATGGCAGCTATTTGCCATGGAAAACTGGGAATTAACATTACCAAGTGGTGTATATAGGACAGTCCTGTAAAAGTCCCTACTAAGCTCTGCCATTGTATGCCAAAATAAGGAGGATGGACATTTGAGAAGTTTGGTTTCTACACAGTAGTTGAGAAATAATTTAACCAGAAATGTAAAAAAGCCCAACAGCCCACGGCCTGTGGTAATCTGTTGTGTAATAAATAAAGATGACCACAGCTATGGTAAAAATGCTTATTTATCCTTCAGGAAGAGATATTAAGCATCTTCTCTGGTTAACTTCTGGCAGCTTGCATTTTATTTCTGCTTAGAGCTTATTCTTCATTTCAAGTAAAATTAGGGAACATCAGTGATTTTTGTCTTGAGGCAAGTGAGGGGGAATTCTTTGAGTTTGTGAATATAAAGAAAATAATTTGTATATTCTTATTATACCACCAGACCATCTCAAAATACCGGTTGCCACAGTGACACTCATCTCTTTGCAGGAGAATTTCTGTTGCTGTGTTTTGAGGGTCTTTCAAGGATTGTTGGAGAGTTTCAGTTGCTGTGTTCTAGAGAGTGATTCCAGCCTGTGCTGTTGTCTATAATCCTTCAGCCCTGGGTGGTTATGTCAAAGACATCTTCTGAGTTATTTTGTTCCCCCTCACATGTCCTGCATGTGAGGTGAGACTGTGAGATGCTGTAAGGCTGGGATAATCCACATGGGATGTTTTGAATCTGCCTCTCACCAAGCACTGCAAAGTTGTCTGGGCTTTTGTCCCACCTGGCAGAGGCTTGGGTGAGCCTGGGTACGGAGTGATGCTGATGGAAAAGGAGGAACAGCTTCCACGAGGCAGCAGGGAGCTTCTTGGGCCAGCAGCTTTGTGTTTGAGATGGTCAGAGGGGGTTTTCCAGAATGGCTGAGGGAATTGTCTTCCGTTTTCTTCCTTCCCCCACGCACAGCACTGGAAAGTCACAGCAGCCGCAGTGGGCTCGACAGAAGTTTTCTGTCTGTCTGGGAATCGTGTCCTTAAGGCTCGTGGTTCAGCTGAATTCCTGAACATGCTGTACACCCGTCCTTTATACAGAGAGTTTTACTGGGCACGTGCAAGAGAATTACTATGGGAAAGATCTGGAGTTGTTTAGGGGGAGGAATTGATTCCAAATGATGCCTTGCTGAGGCTTTATTGTGTTTCTCAGACAGGGAATTAAATAACATTTTGTCCATACTAGAAGCTTGGAGGCAAACTTTGTAGTTATCAAAATCAGTACACTAGTACAAAAATACATATATCCTTATTTATCTACCTAACTAGTAATTAATGACGCATGGGTTTATTCCCAAGTATTTATGTTGGCCTCTTTAAAAGAGGTTTTACGGTCGAATCCCTTTATTCTTTACCCAGTATCTCATAGTTAAATGGCTATTCCAAAGTGTAAAATATCCAGTGTTCAACACTCATTTTTCCATGACCTTATCTCACTCTTACAGGAAAAGACAAAGGGATATCGAGTGTTTTTCTGTTTGGTTTATTCACTAAATAAGTTGTCTTTATTAGAACCTCTAATAAAGCATCTGTGCTAAGGTGGTAAATTCCCTGGACTTGCATCCTTGAGCTAGCCCTGACTGAAGAGACTACATGTGGTCTAATATGTAATAATTTCATTATTAGCAGCAGTCTTTTTACCACTGGAGCAAAAGGGCTTCTAACAGATTAAGAAAGATTTTGTTCAAAGGTGCTCATCTTTTCCTTGTTATAATAGGGGAAAAAAGTAAAAGGAAGAGGAAAGTAATTGAAAGGTTTTAATTCCTGTGAATTTTTAAATGGATTATATCGATTAACAAAATTGCTGCATCTTACAGCAGAAACATTTTACAAGAACGCAGTAATTGTAATTAATTTTTAGTCTGTGCCACATATTTGATGATAGCTCTGATTCATGCTATTATATTCTCTCTTCCTTCACCCACAGCAAAACAAATTTAATTTGATTCATACCCTTACGAAAAAAAAAAAAAACCAACAAAATTACTCACATGGTTATGATTCAGCTCTTGGCATAAAATCCTGTCCTCCTCCATCCTCCCCTTCTCCCACCCAAACCTCCCCCACCCTCACCCACTGTATATTTATGTCACCGTAGTCTGAAAAAGTTGATTTAGAAATGGAGCAAATGAAATCCTTCTTCAAGCTGCTGTTTTACTTATGTTGATAAGAGTCTAACAAGACTTCCTTTCCACAAGTGCCATAGAGGCAGCAGCAGTACTCTGGTTTTCTTGTGACTTTAGCAGACAATAGCACTGCGTTGGTCTTGAGTTGTGTTTGATTTTAGCAGCTCAGCAGAGCTGCAGCAAGAGATGCTAAAACTGGTCAGGATCTTGTATTTATGAGACTATCTTTGAAAAAAAAAATTATTTGAGAAAACCATATATAGGGATTTTTTTTTTGTTGAAGTGGAACACCAGAAGACCTTACTTTAATATTATTTTTCCTTAATTAATCTTAATTTTGTGTCCTTAACAAGCTTTTCCCCAAGAAGAGATAAAAGCTGCAGTTCTTTCATTACACAAATGTGTAGCAGCGTGCCGTGTTTCCTACAAACTTGTGCCAGATTCCTCTGTGGATGGGTGGTGGAAAGCTCCTGTCTTCACCCACCGCTGGAAACACAAATGTTACAGTTCTGCCCATCATTGTGTCTGACAAGCCGTGTTCCCTGAGAGCTGAATGCTGAGCACAGCTCAGGTTCTGTGATCAGACACTGCCAGCATTCAGAGGAGATGTTTTATACATGAAAAAGAGATGTTTACAGAGAGCTGGAATGTAGAGGTGATGCAGTCCAACAATCCCAGTGGAAATTAGGAGCAGCTCAGTGCCTCTGAAAACTGACGTGTGTTATGTGTATAACACTGGGCACGGAGGGACTTCCTGCACACTGATGCTGTGAATCAGACACAGCAGGTACCATCACTTGCATAAGCTGGTGGGAAAAAGTGCATTTTCAGCCAAGCACACTAATACAGACCTTCCACTTTCACTAAAACAGACAAATAAGAGATACCTTAAGGGTAAATATCAAAAAGGATTGAATTTTAGGGTTTGTTGGTTTTTTAAGATTTTTTTTGTGTTTGTTTCTTTGTTTTGTTTGGCTTTTTTTAATAAAAAGGTTCTCAGAGCCCAGATCACTTGTTTACCCGAAAGAAAAATAAACAAACATAGACTTGCTCACTTTCTAGTTAAATGATGCATGTTTCTTTATACCTGTACTTACAAGCTTTACTTTTTCAATAATACCGACAGGGAAGGGGATCTTTAGGGGAGAAAAGAGAAAATTCATTTTTTTTCTCTTCTTCCTGACATCCTCTGCTTCTGCATGGTGCTATAAGGAAATGATACATTCACACGCATCCCTGGTCTGTGATTTTCCTGGTTCACACGTCCCAGTGGTGCTGGGAGCTTCCCCGTGGGCTGGGCTCTTCCCCTGCGGCAGAGGAGGGCCTTCAGTGCAATTAGCATTGAGGGTGGTGTCACTTTACTGGGGAGCTCACTCCCTTCCTCAGGGAAACACGAGTCTGCTTTTTTCCCCAGTCCTGAGATCTTCAGCTCTTCCACATCTTCAGTCCTGGTCACAAAGTACTGCTGTAAATGAACCTGACCTATCGTGACAGGTAGTCTTGCACATGAGGTCTCAGTGCTGCCTTTTCCTCTCCCTCTCCTGCCTGATGTGAGATGGGAACGGTCTAGCTTGGGCTGTCTAACTCCCCTGGGAAACAGGAGTCCCTGAGGTGTGGTGGCTGGTGGCCTTTGGCAGCGCTGTGGAGTGCTGAAATATTGACAGGATCAGTCCCTCCTGTCCATGTTGTCAGCTGGATGTTCCCTGTGTCCAACACCAGTGACCAGTGTCCAGTGCCAGTGCTGTCCTGTCCCTGTGTCCAACACCAGTGACCAGTGTCCAGTGCCAGTGCTGTCCTGTCCCTGTGTCCAACACCAGTGACCAGTGTCCAGTGCCAGTGCTGTCCTGTCCCTGTGTCCAACACCAATGACAAGCATCTCAAAAGCAATCAAGCAATTTATCTGTCATGTTTGGACCAAGACACAAAGGTGGCAAAGTCAGAAGAGAAAAATATTTGGGAGAGGACAATTGCTAACTACAGTAGGAAACTGCTCAAACAATAAAGAGAAACAGGTCTCCTGAGGGAATGGTCAGAAGAGGGAGAATAGGTGGGAGATTTTGTCTGTGAGGGTGCACAGAGCAGGATGAAGAAAACAGTGCCTTCCCTCACATGTTCCTTGTTCTCTGCCTTTCTGCTCTAGCTGGGTTTCTGTGTTAAAGCAGCCAGAGAACACAATAGAGGGAATGCAGATGAACTTCAGTCATGTCTGAATGGCCAAGCTCCTGAAATTAGAGCTGCCATCTCTGCCAGCAATTCAGTGATGCACCTTTCTGCATTCTCATTCTGCAGTAGGACAAAAGTCTCAGCCTCTGACCCTCAAAAAACACCACCCCAAAATGCCACCACCACCAACTGTACTGACTTTACCAAAAAGAGTATTTCTCAACAGTGAGGACAACAATGAAAGTGCTTCTTACCCCATCAGAAACCAGCTGCTGTAAGTTTTCAATGTTCTGTTTTTGCCACATAGAAGGTGACTGTAGGTGATCCAGCTCAGCACTAGGTTGGAATGAGATGCACAGTGTGCTCCAGGAGATGTGGCATGGCACAGGGAGCCAAGAGCTCCTTAGGTGCAGCTCACTTCCTGAAGGAAACTTCTGTGATGTTGGTCAAGACATTTTAAGTATTCCTGGCCTCTCATTTTCTAAAGGAGACTAAAGACTACCATTTCACAGGGATATTATGAGGATTTACCTTAAAATGTACTTCTGAAGTATTTATAATGGTTAATCAGCTTTTCCATTATGGAGTACTTATGTTATTTGGCTGGCTTCAGTCACACGAATTCACACAAATGCTATACATAGAATACTTTGGTGGAATATTCTGTGTTTGGCTCATCTGAGTCACGGTTTCCATTCAAAAAGAGCTGATTGTTTCAATCTAAATTATTTTCATGAAGAACCTCATAATAACTGCTTTGGGGAGAACTCAGAGATGGAGCATGATAAAATTGTTAGCATAAAATATCTCATCAGAGTCAAAGGCAGATATGACTGCTGCCTACCAGCGAGCTGCAGAATGGAAGAATGGGGGCATTTGTGACACAGCACAGGAAAAGGAAAAGCACTGTTCTAGCAAAGAGAGGACAATGCAGATCACTTCATGTTGTGCCAGCAGCTGGCCCTGAATAAGTTTAAGATGGAAATTTTGAAAAAAAAAAATGAAGGTCCAAACCATCAGAAGCGACTTCTGGAACAACCTTTCAATGGCAGGAGCTGTGGGGAAGCTGGAACTTTTTTCAAGACGGGGATACAGTCACATTTATGGAGTTCTCAGGGGGGTGTTGGCTGGTTTACTTTCCAGTTCCTGATTTCTGCAGCTCCACCTGTTACCTTAGGTCTCATATTCAATGCTGTGATCTATCACTAAAGTTCCAGTGAAGGTGGACAGTGTCTCTCCCATTTTTTATGTTAATAGAAAACCCATGGCTATTTTAGGAGAGATTTATTCACTGTCTGCTAAGAAGATGGAACATGTTATTCTCCCTAAACTAATCTATCTGTTATTTAAAATCACTTACTGGCGTATGTTCATAGACAAGATTTATAAAGTATTCTGATCTCTTTATTCTTATCAACTTTAAATCAAAGATAAAACGTACCCCCAAAAGCTTAAAACATGTGATCATTTTCTTTTAAAAAATTACAGTAGATGAAAAAGTGATACTGAGTTATGTATGTACACAGTGTGAAATTTTTATTAAGTCATCTGCCTTTAATTAAACATAACATCTTCTGCTATCCTCATGCTATTCTAGGATAGGATGTTTTTGTCATTTTATGGTTTTATTGGTCTATGGAATAGTCCAAAAAATTTGAAAATGTGGTTAGATTAGTTTTCCCTTGGGTTTGACCTCAGTAAACTTATCTTGTGGTCCAACTAGATTTCTCTTTAGTGTATTTGTTACCTCAAGACAGTTGTTGTGTGTTTAATTAATACAATGTGAAAAAGAAGAGGGGGTGGGGAGGGACTTGGGTGTTTTCTCTTCTGTGGGGGTTTTTCCCCTACCCCTGAGAGCAACTTTGAGTCATTCCTCTAAGAGATCCTACTCCCCGCTGCTAAAGAGGGCTGTTGTTCTGTGGAACAGGAGGGTGGGGGAGAGGCGACTTGAGTCATCTCGGCTGGTTTGTCCTGGCATAGGTTTCCTGCCCATAAATTTGGATTGGCAGGGTCTGTCGGTGGCAGGCAGCCTGGCCCTTGTTCCGGACGGCGTTTGCAGCGCCCGTGTGATGCTCGCGGCCGCACGTGTTTCTCCAGGGCAGGAAAACCAGGATGCAGCGTGGCTCGGTGGCATCTCAGGCGGGCGCTAGGAGGTGTTGGCCTGTGTTCCATACGGGTTTGTGGGCAGGTGAGGTTTTCAGCATTGCTTTTGAGCGAGCTTGTTTTTTTTTATACACTGTTCGTCTCTTCTCGCAGCAATTCCTCACAATTAAAACGTGAAGCATTAATTAGCGCAGGCGCGGTTTTTTTTTTTTTTTTTTTTTTTTCTTGCTGGAGCCTTTTCTGGCACGGGGGGCTGTTAATTGCTAATCGCTCAATAATGCCTTTCGCTAATTCCGGTTTTTTATTGACTCGTGTCATCCGCCGCGCGCAGAAGTTTTTTCAGGGCAGCGCCGGCACATCGCTCACCATCAGCCTTTGCTTTGCGAGCCGCTTCCAGCTCATACATGAAAATATATCTGTGTATGTGCGTGTATGTATAGGTAACAGGCAGGGCTTCTCTCGGGCGAGGCGGGAGGTGCCGCTTTGCGCCTCTGCCCTGGGCGAGGGGGGAGCGGGCGAGGCGATGGCCGCGGTGGCTGTGCAAACCCCAGCTCGGGGGCGAGGATTAGCGTAATGTGCGCCAGACATTCCTCCCGCGGAGATGCTGGCCGGTGCTGAATGCGGCCGTGTCTGTGTGAGGCGAGGGAGTTTCCTGCTTTAAATCACCGAGCAGGCTCCGGCTGGGCGTTCCCGCTCCCGCTCGCTGCCCTTTTTTTTTTTTTTTTTTTTTTTTTTTTTTCCTTCCCCCTCAATGAGTGTCCTTTGTGTAACCCCGCTAATTCAGAAAATTCTCCGCCGTAATTGGAACTGCCCCGTCACGTGGCCCGGGCCCGCCGATTGGCCGCCCTTAATTGGCGGGTCGCTATAAGAGCGGAGCGCGGCGGCGGCGGGCGCTGCTCCGCGCCGCTCCCGCGGCCTCGCCGGGCCCCGCGCAGGGGCCGACCGTCCATCCGTCTGTCTGTCCGCCCTCACCGCCCCCCCGGGGCTGCCGGGAGCCGCCTGTCAGCGGGGAGCGCCGCCGGGCCGCGGTGAGTGCGGGGCGCAGCGGCCGGGCCGCGGAGCCGCGCTGGGGAAGGCAGGGGCGCACCTGTGGGCCGCGGGGGTGCTGCCGGCCGCCCCCCTCCTCCTCCTGCGGCCCAGCGGCGAAGTTCCCCGGAGGTTTCTCGGAACCCCGTCTGGATAAAAGTACCCCTAGCACGTGTGTCTGCGACTTCCTCGTGGCGGGGAAACTCCTTTCTCTTTGCCCGGAGGTGGGAGCGGGAGCGCGGCGCTCAGGTGGGCGAAGGGAGGGTGCCCGGTGTGCCGCGGGGGGAGGACGGGGCTGCAGGCGCTGGGAGTTTGCTTTGCCATTGTTTTTCGTGTGTGGAAACTGAAGTGACTTTAAATCACGAGCTGAGCGTGATCGCTTCTCGTTCTGCGTGTTAAAACTAGATATAACTTCCCACGTGCCTGTTACTTAATATCCTCTCAGTGTTTAGGGGGAAAAAAAGTAATGTACTTAAGAGAGACAATTCTCTTCAAAGCAGAAATGTAGTGATATATAAATACTTATAGATATCGAGAATGTTAGTTTTTACAAGATAGTGTGATCCTAGAAACCATGTTACTGTGCGAGTGCGTATAAAAAACTCTTTCAATTATTTTTAAATGCTGTACATTAGCTGCTACATTGAAAACTGCCTGCAAGTCAGATGGGAAACAGTAGTGCCTGTAATACATTGTAGACCTTGCGTTTGGTCAATAAGTAACGAATGGATATATTATATGGAAGTTGTAACTTGTGTTTCAAATTTGCTGTTAAACTTTGTAAGCTTTATTTTTACTTTCTTTCTGAGCTGTAACTTGTTCAATGTGCACTTGGATAGATCTTTGGTTACAGGTTAAAAGGTGTCATGCAGAGTATGGTCTTCCCTGTTGGTTCTGATGCATAAAATGCTGCTTCTTAATTTTAAATCTCTTGCTTTCATCTGTCTGAGATCCCTATGTGAAGGTTTTTCCAAAAAGGGAAAAAAGAGACTAGCTCGTGTTGAGATTACATTTCTATTATGAAGCTTGTCTTGGTTGTTCAAAGGCCTTTCTCTCTTTCCTAATACAATTTTCGGAAGCTCTTTGAACAATGCTATGTATAAATATAGAGCTCAAGGTTGTTGTGTAGCTAAATTTATTGCAAAAACGAGTAGGAAATGTCTAATAAGAGCAGCAATAAAAAGAATAGATGGTGAGATAAGCGTGTCTTCCACAGGCACTCTGGCTTCACCATTCGGGAAGAGCGTAATCCAACTTCTGCTGGAGTCTCCTCCTTAGCTCAGGTGTGGCTGGGCACCATCTGAGGGAAATGTTCTGTTTTCAGGCTTGAGCACACTGCTCTGAGGTTCTGTGATTGTGCTGGGGCTGGGGAGCAGCTCCCTGCAGCTGGGTACGTTTTTACTTATAGATTTACCAATTAAAATTCCAGAGGAAGAATTCATAAGGTTAGCATTCTTCCCAGAGGTCCCCCCGCTCCCTTCCCCCCACTCTCCCAAAAATAAAAAGCACATACTACTCTGTTTAAGTAGTCAGTGCTTGAAAGAAAAATTTAACTGTAGTCGATTTGTTGTCTATTATTAAAATGATCAGTCCCCTCCCACTGGGTTTCGCTCACCTATTTTGAAATACTTGTATGAGGTGAGGGCTGACTGATTTAAGCATAAGCTGAAATTTTGAGAATTAAATAAACATGTTCCAGTCAAATTCTGTTTAGCTCATGTCTGTTACTTGTCCTTTGGTTTGTGTCATACTGTTGACTGTTCCAGTTTATTCATTAAAAAAAACCCCTTACGTTTTGTAGTATATGATCTCATGCAAAACCACATTTTACTCTCATTCTGTTAGTAAGTTTTTGCTGTCTGATTTCTGTGAGCATATATAATGAAAATATTTGTTTTAAAAAGGAAAATGCCTGGAATTACAAAATGCTTTGGGGGAATCTGAAATTTTAACTGGAGCAAGTAAATTTTGTTATGTGTCATAATAACAGTTCTTACTGATTATTGCAAGTGGTGTTGCTTGACTGATATAGAGAAGGGCAAACATGGGAAACATGAGGAATGCATAAAATCAGCTTTTTTTCGGGGGGAGGGATTGTTGTAATTCTGTGTCAGCTTAGATCCTGAAAGGGTTACATGGCTGGTTCACCTCTGTCCCTGATTTATTCAGTTGTTTGGTAGCACTTGAGCAGTGTCTGGATTCTGTAAAATATTTTGATTATGTAGCCAGCAAGACAGTGTGGATATACCTCCACATGTGTGATAGAACAGCACTGCATGGTGACACCCAGAACTGTCAGATAGCAGCAACTTCCAGACTCATTAGTTTGGATGTTCTTAGACCATGTGCTGGTGCATGTCACATTGCTCTCCTCTCTCACACATGACACACACCGACCTCCTGGTTGTCGACAACTTTTTGTGACTAAATGGGTTTTTTGAGTGGGAGATCAGAAATTGTTATAGTAGCTACAGTGAACCATGGAAATTTCAAATGTGTGGTGTGTACCACGCTCACCCTGTAGCATCTTGAACAGGTTGGGTTCCATGGGTCATTTCAGTGTCTGAATTGCACACATTCACACTCTCGAGTGTGGCAGTGGGGGATTGCTTTTGGCAGTACCATGGTTCCCTGTCTCTTAGACATTACTCTTTCAGCCCTCAATTCCCCAGGAATTGAGGGCTGGGTTAGCTGCTGCACTTCTAGTTAGCCTTAACTTAGGGAAAGATTTTAATAGGCAAGGATGCATGTTTCCAGTCCCTGAAGATAATGTTACATTTATTACATGGCAAAGGAAGGAGTTGCCCTTTAGATTACTTTTCTTCACTGCAGTTCTTTGAGCAAATTTTTCCCCTTTATATTCTAGTTGTATTGAGGTTTGAAAACTTGTTTCTTTATGGGGAATGTGTTCTTTACAAGTGCAGAAACACTTTGTTCATCTATCTGTAATATTAGTACTGCAGATAGTTCTTCTGCCCCTATACTTGTTAGAAATGCAGTGTAACATGATTGAAGTAGTTTTCTTTGGGGGTTATCATGTTTGAGTTGTTCTTACAAATTACTTGACACAGATGAAGAGTTGAGCTGGTATTACTTATTTGCTTGGGATTTATGAGAAAGATGAGACATCTTTAAAAAGACGTGTAAGAGATGTAGCAATTTTATAGGCTTGTGATAGGCTGTTAATATTTCTTTAAATGTCTTGTTGAAAATCCTCAACACCAATAAAAATAACTTAAACCTAAGCTGCTGCATGGACAGACAGAGGTGGAGTGCATATCTAAATTCTCCTGTCTCCTACATATGATAAATAAGATTTATCATTGGTTTCAGTTCATAATGCCAGAACATCATCATCAACTCATTTCTGTGAAGATCTAGTATTGCTCATAAAGGCTGATGAGCAATAGAGATTTAAATAAGTGATTTACTGGTACAAATAGCAGTATCTTAAAAGTTCAGCAGTCCCAGGACAGAAAGTCTGCCTTTATGGTTCAGCTGGATGATGTCAAGAGTGAATTGACTCAAGCAACCTTACAGAGCTGCTGGATGTCTTTGAAGTTGATGATGGAGTGGTGACCCACAAATTGTTCTTTCACTTTCACACCTTCTGTCTGGCACATAGGAGATTCTCTGACCATCATCCTGCCCAGATGGGTAGGCTGACGGTTTTCAAGCAGATCCTGATTGCTGTGTTTCTGACTTGTTCTCAGAGATAACTGACACAGCCCTGTTGTGCAACTCCCAGCAGAAAAGCTTGCCTTGTCTAGGCTTGCCTAACAATACAGATGCTGCTGAATCTGACTATTCCTGGAGATAAATTTGAACTGAAACTATTTGTCCAAGAAGAACAGTTTAAACCTCCTTTTCAAGTTTGTGTACTATTATATCCCCACAGTGTCTCAAAAGTCACATCATTGTGTTGCCTAAACAGAGATTTGAAAAGGTGGGACTGGGTGTGGTGCACAGGAGAACATGCTCTCCTAGAAATTATTTTTTTTTAGTCTGATTTCTTTATAAAGGTGAAAACTTCTGTCTTTGACTATAATATGCAACAGCCAGATATGCTGTTGTAAGCATCCAAGGTCAGGGAAGAAGCTGTAGTCATTCTTTAAAGAAAAATATACTATATTGGCATAGCTCATACTACATATTATGAGGTATTGAGCCAGGGAAACAAATGATCTGACAGAATTATTGCCTAGAAACACTGCACAAGCAGCATGTTTCTCAAAAGGAAATACAGACTTTTTGTATAGCCCTGTTCAGATTCTTCCCTACTTCTAAAATGTGCTTTATTTCTCTGTGACAGCACAAGTGAATGCTTGAACATCTCAGCCATCAAGAAGTAAGTTTTCTAGGTCAGCACTTACTTGTGGCTGTGTTTGTGTTGAAAGTTCTGGTTGTTCACAAAGATTTTTGTAGATGAGGGAGAACAAAACCCCCTTCATTTTGAATATGTCAGCTTTTTCTTGTGTTACAAGAGTACATGCTTGCTTTTAGTACTAGGCAGTGATGCAACCCTCCTAGTGAATCTGCAGACTGGAGTTATTCCCTGCATAATGAGATATCAAAGTCAACATCCTGAAAAAAATTGTTGGCCTTCTAATGGTCACTCTACACTCCATCTTTACAATAATTCTGCCTACTACATCTGTAATTTTGGGCTCCTTTTTGCACATCAGTTTGTGCTCTTGAGAAGTTATGCTTTGTAGTTATTATGTGATGAGATTTGTCTGTTTCATAATAATCTTGAACCAGATGTTTCACTTTTCTTCACCATCAGAAATATCTCCTATAAATAGATGCATAGTGCTGTTCGGTTTTGTAGCTGTCTTGGTCATGGTGAAACTGCATGTTTATAAATCAGTGCTCATTTTAAGAGCAACATCTGGTCGAAATTTTGTAGTCAGCTGTTCACACCTTAAGGAAAACATCACATATCTGGATGGCATGTGAATAATTAAATATTTGTATTTTGCTAATCTTTTGGTGCCCTTGTCTAACAAGTGTGGGGCTGGGCAACACACCTGAAATGATTTTTATTGGCAATGATTTGTATTCTCTATCTTCAGTGCAAATACTTGGAGTAGTTGTTCATTTGAGAGACCCATTTTGCTTTGTCCTTTTAATTTATATTTGGGGAGGGAGGGAACAGATATTAAACACCTGAATAACAACATTTAAAAGAACTAACTTTTATAATGCTTATGCCCAATACTACTTTAAATTTCAGGCTTAGTTAAAAATTATGATGTTGTAATTAGGAGGGCTCAGCATTTGAAGGTGTGCTTTACTGAATGGGATTTGAATGCTTTGAATGGGAGATGGTCATGTGAATGTGATCACGTGATATCATTCTTGGTTTTGTGTAAAAACTGGAGGTATTTGCCAGTATCTACCTGCAGATACAAAGGGGAAGCTTGTGTGCTAGCAAGTTAGGGAAAAAAGGGTGAAAAAATTGGGAATACTGACCATTCTGATTCAGGAGGAATCTGTGGAAATGAAAAGAATTGAAAATTTGATGCGTTTTGAACTATTTCCTGGATTCATTTAACTTGTGGGAAGAGTCAACTTACAGCCAAATCTTGCAAGTGGTAGCCAAATTGACTAATTAGTAAGATGACAGCCTATGAATGGAGGAGATGCTTATGTAGCATCAGCAAATACTTAACTCCTCAGACCTATGGCTTTGGTTAAGCTTCTGGATGAATTAATGAATATGTAAGTATTCATCATTAATGACTGTGTTTGTAGCATCACTAATCACTTATCAGTGCACAAGTCTTTGAAATTAGTTTAGCATGTCTCTCGTAAAGCTTGAGCATGTTTAGGTGCCTGATAAAGCACTGACTTCTCAATAAGTAAATGAGGGTAAAAGTGTTCTGCTGGATATGTTTTATGTGTGCTAATGGTAATCAATTTTGCACTGTGTTTACAAATAGACTTCTTTTTGGGAGCCTGCTCTTGACATAGTCCCTAGTGAGTGAAAAAAAATTAGATTACCATCAATAATTAGTGCTTCCAATTTACCTCTAACAGCAAGATCAGCGTCCAGGGTGCCAGCTCCCTAAGCAGGCAGGTATTTTGCAGGGATGAAGTGCCAGGGTTTGGTGGGCAGCAGCTGAACCAGGGGCTGAGCTGGAGCCCTGGCCGGGAGAGCTCCGCGCCTCCTCCGAAATTCCTCAGGGGAGGAAGGAGTGGACGGGAGGCCTCCCTCCCCACAAGCAGCTGTGGAATGAGGATGAAATCCAATGTTTATTCTTTCTCCCGGAAACTATAGGAAATGTAGCACTCACGTACATTGCATAATAGTGTTTGCAGTTGTGATAGGGAAAGCCTGAGGAGGGCACGAGGAGAGTGAGGTGTTAGAAACTCAGTGCTCTCAGGAACAACCACAGTATGGACTGTGAAGGCATTAAGCTGCTTTATCAGGGAACTGATCCTTGTTTAAGAGATTCTGAGCATCCTTAGAGGATTTTTTGCCTTCCTTTAGTAGGTGCCAGCTGAACTGAGCTGCAGTGCAGTGTCTTGGGAGCATCTGTTGGTGCAAGCAGACAGGAGGATGTGCCTTGCGGCTGGGGAGAGGAACTGGAAGTTGAGTGGCTGCTTTGTTTCCACTCTGCTGCTTAGCCCAGGCAATCTTTTGGTGGAAGCTGTCTGTGATTTATCTGTCCTGTAAAGGAGTTGCTCACTTGAGTGCTGCAGTGGTCCAGTCTCCTCCACTGTTGCCAGCTACAGGAGTGTAGCCCTGCTCTGTGATGCCCAGATGGCTGGGAAGTTGAAATCACTGATAATACCCAATCTTCGCACACAGAACATAAAAATGCTGCCCTTTGTCAGGCAGGTGTAGTGTGAGCTTGTCTCTCACTAGTGACACCACTTTACCTGGGAGATCACCTGCCTGTCTGGTCTCACTAAAGCCTTCTTTAGTACAGCAGCTGGAGAAGGCAAAAATCTCCTGTCACATTCAGAAAATCAAAGTGCTTTCTTCCCAGCTAGCTTATGGCTGTAGGAAGAATGAAGCTCTGAGGCTCTGAAATCCATATACAAACTTCCTGAAAATGTGCTGGTGTCAGGGTGCTGCTCCAGGTTGTAGCTGCCTCATTGGTTTTGTTCAGCTGTTTTCAGTAGGCTCAATGATGGGGAGGAATGGCTCGTTCCTAAATGTGGAAGGTGATGTCTTCCACTAGGTGAGTCAGTAATAGCAGCAGTAGGAGAAACCTTTATGTAAGAAGAAACTGAAATGTACCACTTGTTTCTTACACCACGAAAGAAAGCTCTTATGACTGTTACCCTATCTAGGTGTCTCTTTCTTGTCAATGATGTGTTTTAGTATCATTATTATATAACCAAAATCCTCTAAAAACATGTGTGGATCATACTGTAGAAAACAAGTACAGAAGGTGGAAATGTATTTGAACTAGAAGTCTCTAATTGCCTCTTAAGTATGAAGTACAATGGCATGTATTGCTCTTCTGTCAGGATTCATCTTCTTGCTTACCTGATCTGGTAGGGAGAGGGAGGAAAAAAGCTGTATTAGCCAGATGAGCTGTATTTTCCCCAAGATTTTCTGCATGTTATAGTCAGAATGCTCCTTAATAATTTGTAAATTCAGGGATTGACTTGTTTGGTTTGAACACCTCCAATATGCTTTTGCTGCCTGATAAATTTCCTTAGTGTAACTTTCTTATTTCGTGGCTGAGGTTAAAAGAAATGCTGTGGTAGAGGAGCAGTGTGCAATTCAATACCACAGAAATACACATCAATTAAAAGGTGCCTGGATATGGGCAAGGATGCTTAGCCAAATATTCATTTAGGGGAGGGGGGCGAAACCCCAAACAAAAAGTTTGTATGTTGTAGATAAAATTGCTTCTTTGTGATAGCCTGGAGAGCCAAACCCATGGGGAAAACTGTTCCTGGGATGTCAGGTAAATCTGCTTTTAAAGGGGTGCATTCAGTAGCCCAGTGAGATGGGAGCAGTGAAGGTTCTGATGGATATCCTGAGCAGCATAGTTCTGTAGTTAGACCAAAGGTGTTTTCTTCCTGGAATCCCACCTTTACTTTCCCTGATCTATATGGTGCAGAGCTGCTTCTTTGGCATCTTATGCTTGTAAGTTTAATTCCTGTGGGATTTCAGAGATGGGTCTTATGCTTCTGGGATGTGCTGATAATCAAAAATTGTTAAAAGAACTTGCTTAGCAGACACCTTGATTCAAAAACAACACACCCACTTCATTGTGATGCTATTCAGGGAAATGATTCAGTGCAGTTTCAGTGGGTTTAAACAATGGCCTAGTGGCACACCTATTTTGTAGAAAGCAGAGTTTTAAATGGGATGCCTGTTTTCTGCAAGTCTATACATAGCTAACAGCTGCAAGATGATACTCAGGAGTATATATGTCCTGTGCAGAGCTCCCCTCACTGCATTCTAGTTTCTCATGCACTGAAGACTGCTGAGTGAATTGGAAATATTGAAATGATTTGTTGGATCCTTCAAGTTTTGCTTTCAGAACTGTTTTATCTTGCAGTAAAACATAGCTGGGGCTGAGTTGATTCACACACACTATACACAGCCAAGTCCATTTTAAAAAGTGCACTTGGTTTAGGGTTTTTTTCCCCCTGCTCTACACACAGGCTGTAATAGCATAACAGCTTATTTATCTTTATTTCTTTGTTCACGGCTAGTTTGAGTTGCAAATAGTAAAATACTGTGGACAGCTCACGGTCTGGAGCTCAGCTTGCAGCCCTCAGTTCTGTGCATAAATTTGTGTTCAGAAGCAGGAATTGCAGAGCTGAGGCTGACAGTGAGTGGCGGGCTGCAGTGATAGAGATGTGTGTGAGCACACTTTCATGCTGAGCACTGGTGTGTCAAGGCAGAATCCCAGACTGGAGTCTCTCAAATTCCTTGTGAACTTTGCCTGCTTTATCCCTGCCCACGTGCACCTCGGGCACGCATCTGAGTGTGACTGTGCATGCATGGTACTGTACAAATGACTCAGTTCCTGTTCCTTTGGCTGGAGCTTCGTTAGGAGTTCTCAAAAAAGTATTTCAGAATGTGGATGTGGTCAACACAGTCATTTTCCAGGCATCTTAAAGGAAACCCACATCAACTGTGAAAGTGACCTTTTAACTCCTCTGTCCTGCCACTGTCAGAACTCAGGCAGTGCTGGATGGGAAGGCTGGTTTGCTTCCATCTACATCTTCCCTCACAATTTGCACTTCTTGCCATTTAGGTTAAGTGCCTGGCTATTCTTCAGGAGAATTTCCTATAGCATGTCTGTGTATGGCTGGTCACTGGTGGCACTGCACACGTGGTTAGAAACAGCTTCTGACAAACTTTGGGTCATATTTAGTTCTTCACCACATTTTAGTATTGGAAGCAGTTAAAGCCATTAGAACCCATCTTAGTTCTTAAGGCAGAATGTGGTGAAAAACACTTGTACTGCATCTCCTGGGGTTTAATATATAGCTTCAGCTAAGTAAGTTCTCTTGAAGGCATCAATTATTAAGAGTCTCTTTTTTTAAATGTCAGAGGGATTACTTTCACTGAAAATGTCTGCCTTGTACTATAAATCTCTGTCTATTTAGAATGACTTATTTTTCAGCAACTTTACCAGAGTCTTCCTGCCTTATACCATGGACTTATTTTTTTTACATATAATGTTTGTGTTTATGTGCACCAGGATCTAGGCTGTGAATGGCATTATCTCCAAAATTACTGTTTTAATGTATTTCCTTTACTGATAAGTGCAGCTCTGCCATCTAATTGTCATCTTGTGCTGCTGTTTGTGTTCTTGCAGTGCACTGGGTTTCCCAGCTATCCAGTGATGCTGTGTGAGGCATTCTGCCAAGAGTAGGGAGACGCTTCCCCTGGGAGCCTTTGGAAGGCTGCTACAGTGGGATGGCAAAGCAAGTCTCCAAATGGGAGCACATTCTTCATTTAGAGGAAAATGCTGCTACCAGATGATGGGAAAAAGCTTTGAACCTGTGTTGGAGTGTAGAATTCTCAGGTCTCCTCTCTAGAAATCTGTGCATTATTTACAGTGCTGACTGTGCTGTATAGGTACAAAACAATTAGAGTGGAAAGGCTGAGTTATCCACAACTCTAAAGCTTGTGAGTGACTCTGCTTTATTAGTAGAGCATTGAGCCTTCCTTACATTTGACAGAACGAAGGAATTTTGTTGCATTACTTTGTGTTCACATCAGTAGTTGTGAATCTCTTATGGGCAGAGAGATAGAAAGAAGATTTACTCTGAAGCTGATCATGCCATTAGCAGACACAGAATGGAGAGTCAAGAGTGCCTGTCATCCTTGCTGCCTATCAGAAATATTCATGCACGTGTTTTTGTTTGGGTTTCCCCACTCATCTTTTGAAAGGAGTGAGGATGAATGAGACTGGCTTTTTGATAGTAGTTCTTGTGTTACTGCTATGCATTACAAGCTTAACTAGACTTTACATAATGATTTATCAGTATAAATTTACCTGGCATTTTTAAAATGTTTTGATAATATTTAGACTTTTTAACAGCTGTTATGCTACAAAGGCAATATTTCCTTCATCTGATATTAAGAATATAATTATGCAGTGTGTGATTTGAATTTGAAATGGCCACATTTCTGTTCTGTTAAATTTAAGTTTTCTCAATGTCATCTTGACCTGTAATAGGAATCTAGTTCTAAAGGCTTTGCTTCAAAGATTAAATTTAATTGCAGCAATGCATCTGACACATTCCTGACTGTTCTACAGTATTTTGCAGTCAATGTTACTTTCCTTGTCCAGGTAAGCTTGCATTTAGATAAACTACTGTGCATGAGTATAGAACTTTCTGCCACTTATCTTCTGTGTTTATTGCAGAGATTGCTACTGATATTTCTCTTTTTTAGACCAACAAAATGCACTTATGTCAGTGTGTCTTGGAGCTGTAGAGAGAGGCCACTTCAGTTGTGAAACAAATTTCTTTTCTGCAGTGCAGTCTTTGTTTACAATACTGATGCAAACACACCTGAAATGGTTGGTCTGCATCCTCTGCTTGCTGATTCATACTTAAGCTGGCTTTGAGTTTTGCCCTTTTGAGGTGCTTGTAGTGTTCTGATGTACCCTAAGTCTTTGGGTTGTTTGATCATCCTCACTGTCCTGGTCTTTAAAACCCTACTTTAAGAGAATATTCTGCTGTCATCTGTTCATGCTGCATCTCTGATTATGAAAAAGCCCTTTTGGGCAGAAAGTTGTTGAGTTGGAGTAGATATGATTCAAAAATGCTCTGTTGTTTATTCTAGTGTACTGTGGCTAATCAGTGCTTGAATACCTTAAAATTCCTTGGAGTAAAGAAAAGCAAACTATCCCACAGAACCCTTAAAACTTCTCAGAGGAATAACCAGGACTTGTTCCTGCTCTGCAGAGGTGTTTCTAGGAGTAAGAATAGATAATGCTTGCATTTAGAACAGATGTCCTATTAAGTAACTGAATTTAACAATGGCTAATGAGCAGGCATTGAGTCAAACTGGGTGAAATAGGGCAGGTATAGCCCGGGTTTCTGTAATTCAGTCTGTTTTGCGTTGGTGTTTGGTGTTTTAAGCATTTTGGGAACCAGGAATAATGGCTTTTCAGTGGAGTTCTCCACTTGGAACCTGTAGTCATACACTCCTGAAGCAGTGCTTGTTCAAGCCACATCAGGAATGTCATGAGAAGCTCCAGTTAAGTCTGCTGTTGTAACACAGTGTTCATAACTTCAAGAGACCTTCTCAAATTGCAGAATGAGTTTAATCACTGTCCACTGCTACACACTGTAGTAGTGGGTGTTAATCTCAAAGCTTTGGTAGCAGATACTGTTTAATACACAGCTCAAAAGTGAGACCACCTTATGATTGCTGTGGTCTGTTGTTTTGTCATAGCCTGAACCTATTAGCAAGCCACACAAGATATGTTATTACTGATATTCCTTACTATCCAGGATTTCCCCTCAAGAGGCCTTGTTCTAACCCACTGGTATTCTTGTCCTTATTCTTTTTCTCAGTATTGTGAACTCCTGTCACCATAGTCACTGCCTGCCCTGAATAAATTGCCCTTCTTCATTTTAAGGTCACATTGGTGAAGGACAATATTTCTTCCTATTTGTCCTGGATGTACTTTTGAATTTTTGAGTATTCCTGAGATTCTTGAGGTATCCCAATTAATTGGATACTTGAGTGAGTTGCTTTTCTGTTCTTTCCGTCACATCTTACACAACAGTCCTGGGCTAATTTTTGTCTTTTTCTTGGAGATGGTCTAAAAACAGTCCATGTTATGGAAAAACTAAAAGATAATCTTGGCAAGATTCTGAGTGGATAAAACAGCCTAGAATTGTATCTACCATGAGAGAAGATGCTTCTCCAGCTGGTGCCTGCTCTATTCTGTTTTGTGGGAGTTATATCACTTGCACGGAATATTTCTAGAAGTTCAGTCTTCTCTTCCAGGCTCTGTATTTCCCCTTTTGAAAAAAGGGATAAAGTCAAAGTTAAGTTTTAATATCATAATGTGTTCACATGAATTTTTTGACCTGCTAAGGTTGTGTGTTTGTGGTTTTTCTTCAGGATCCCATTTAAGACTTACCCCAGACTTTTGTGTCTTTTTAGCATGGTTACTGTGACATTGTCTAGAAGTTTAGTGATTAGCACTCACTGTGTACAAACTGCTTTTGCACTGCTGGATGCAGCCCCGTGTCTTGGCTCCCTCTTAATTATCTGTATGGTGTCAAGCATGAGAGGGAGGCCTGGCTTTGACTTACACATGTCACTCAGTCAGTGGCCTTATGACACAGCTCAGCTGGTGGCCCATGTCACACAGTCCCAGACCCAAACAGGCCTTTCTGCTGGAATGCTTAAAGAAGGTAAAGCAGCACTGCCAGCCATCCATCTCCCCTGCCAAGGCACTTGTTGTCCTTGTTTACCTGATCACTCCAGTGAAATGTGTGTGTGTATTTGTGTGGAAGGGGCAGGGGATCTTTATTTAAATGGTTGTTTCATTAAAACACAATCATCTTTTTTTCCCCTAGGGATCCTTAATTCTCTGCATACTTTAAAACACTTCTGCTGGTCAACTTGTAAAGCTAGAACTGTGTGACTTCTTCCACAGGATTCCTGGGAGTACCAGTTTAGAATAAGAACCTTACTAACTTCAACAGCATTGATGCCACTGTCCCTTCCACATCACTATTCCTGCTTTCTCCTCAGTTAAATATAGAATATTGCCTATCTAGAGCTGCATGAATTGGTGTTTGTAACCTGCGTGTGACTTGCTGGTGACCATCAGTTTATGCAAATCCAATACCAGTAAATATTACCCTGGGTTCTGCAGAATAGATGCCTATTTTAGGAAACTTCTTAGTACATTGTACCTGTTGCTCTTCTGCTAAACATATTTCTCTTCACTGTTTATGGTCTAAAGGAAGAAAAGTCATGTGACCTGTGGGATAAACACACATTTAGGTCTCTGTGGCACAGTAGCATGCTGTTATCATGTGATAATCTTCAGGCAAGATAAAATGTGCCCTTGGATTTCAGATGTCTCTTGCAAAGCTTTCTTAATACTTGAAGAAATGCAAACTTTATTTTTGGTTGTTGAAAAGTGCTTCATCTTCTAAGCCATTTGCAGAACACTTATCTAAAACACCAATTCTGGTTTAATTTCAAATTTTTTGAAGACCTTAACTGCATCTGCACTGCAGTCTGGGCATTACGTTCAGATTTCCAGACTTCTGAGGGCTTTCATGTCCCCTGATGATTTTTTTTTGTGTCCACCTTAAGACTATGTGTGTGTTTTTGTTGAAGTTGTAGCCTCTGCATTTTCTTTGGCACACTTGTAACTTGCCCCCTTGTGTTTCCAGGGTAAAGACTGCTGCTGTGTAAGATAACAGTGATACCTTGTGTGGACTTGCTCTGTTTTTTGGGATGGTTCTAGCACCTACCAGGGGGGAAAGGTGGCTGTAATCCAAACTGCATGGCTTGGAGGGATTCATTGAGTTACCTCTGATCCATAAGGCACAATAATGTCCAAACCATGCTTGTAGTCCAGATTCATAATCCAACAGGATTAATTGGTTTAAAACACCTATCCAGGTAGATACTTTATTTTCTTTCCCCACTTACCCAGGTCTGCTTGGGCACCAGGGTTACTTTCCCTATAGCACAGGGAGGTGATCAGAAACATTTTAAGTTCTCAGCACAGATGTTTTAAGCTTCATTTTGCACTTGGCTGAAAAGGGAGGGGGGGGAGGGAGGGTGTATTTACCTCCCGCAGCTGAATTCACAGGAAGGCAAGTAGATGGTGGGCAACAGGACAGTGAATGAATTTATATTCACCACCCTCCTCTTGCATATTGGGGTATGATACAGGACCAGGTGGCTTTGCAACATCACCTCCATAATTGACTAATTAAGTGCCTTATTTTGTGAAGTTCAAGTAACACAAATGCTGTTCTCCTCTGAAATAAGTACTAGCTGCACTTTGAAGAGTAATTATCTTTAAAGTAGGTCCTTGAGAAGGATACAGAAGGATTACACTGTCAGTGCTGCGAGTTAGTCTTAGAAATTGTTGGCACTTGGCTTGTTACCCAACTTCTGGATCAAACTGGTATGCTTTCACTGGATCAAACTGGTCTCATCCCTGGTATGCTTTCACTTGTTTACTAGGTGCTTGCCATTTCATGTTGGTATTTTCTTTCCCTGATATTTTCTGCACCTTAAGTGTCCAGCATGAATAAATAACAGTGTCACTAAAGATGAGGGTCCCTGTTTTCCACGCAGACTGGGTACTATAGAGGGTGGGACTGTGTTGAATTGAATGGCAACAACATAGCAGGGCTTTCAGAGCCCAGCCATCAAAGATTATATGATGTAGGGGTATTGAGAGAGGTTTGCCTGAGTAATTTCACCCAGCATCAGAATTTATTAGTATTTAGTCTTAACTTCAGCTGAATCATACCTGCACTAAAATACAATCTTTTGTGATTACCCATTTATTTTCTGCTCATGTTTCAGCTGCATTGCTAGTCAAATTGGTGATATTTGGGATCTGGGGGTGTGCTGTGGCAAGGTGCATGCATGCTGTTTAAAAAAAGAGACTTGAGCCAGCTAAGAAACTGATAAAATAATTCTTTGATGGCTGTTGAATCCTTAACATCTCTACTATAACAATATTGATATGCTGTAAGCACCAGCTGTTTGCTTCTTGAATGGCTGGGTGGGTCTGTTGTGCACGTGTTCTACACACTGATGTGTGCCCAAAATGCTCCTGGGCAGTGAGTCTGGCAAACCCTAGTGGCACAGGGGCTGTGACTGCTGAGAGGAACCCAGGACACACAGGTTTTTTTACTCTTTTTTTTTTTTTTTTTTCACCTTTCTGTGCTTTGGCAGCCTCCTGCACTGTAACTCTGCCTCATGCTTAGAAATGTTTGGTTTGTGTCCATGCAGGCAGGTCTGGCTGTGGGTGTTTCTCTAATGCCTTTCGTGTGCACAGTGCTACCTTCCATATGTCTTGTAAAAAACAGAGCTGGAATCCTCTGGCAAGGTGTTTGTTTAACACTGTGTGCCTAAACAGAAACTTCACTGGCACTGTTTGCTGCCTTTATATAAAATTCTACCTTACTGCTCATAAAATCGTAGTTTGATGAATAAGTTAATTCAGTTTCTCACATTCTATTACCATCCAGAGGACAGTTACAATACACTGGGGTATGAGCATGCACTAACAATAGCTGACAACTGAATGTTACTCACTTGCAGAACAGTGTGGTCCTAATGCAGGCATTATAGAAATTTAGCTCATTACTTCCTAGCATACAGAAGCCCCTAGCTGAGGGACCCTAACTCATGCTTATACCTTCCATGAAAGTTTTGTGCCACTCTCCAAAGCTGCAGGCTTCATTATTCCATCAATTTCATGAAGAGTTTGCTTAACTCCTTATGAGACCTGTTTTATTATGGCTGTAAAATGTTGAAATACAGCTTGGCTTGGTCACTTTTTGCATGCTCAAATAAGTAATTATTTACATTATCCTTTACGAATTTCTGCAGCTAAGTCAGTTTCTTATCTGTATCAAAGCCTTCAAAGACCATGTCTGTGAGGTCAATGCAAAAATACGTCCTTTAAAAATTTGTTTGCATTTATCAGCAATCAAAATTTAAAAACAGGTTAGTTAGTTGGGCTTTGAGAATGAGAGTGGTTTTGCCTTTAGGAAGTTGTTTTAGCAGGCTGTGCCAACTCTGTACCTCCCTAGGCTTGCTCATACTAGTGCTCTCTGGCAAAGCAATTTAAGAAATGTCTTGGGCAGGATTTTCATAAATCTATTCAGCCCAATCAGAAGCGTCACTTAATAGAGCAATGTATAAATAGTGCAGAGAGTCAAGTGACCATCAGCTGGTCTGAATGGGTTTGACCACTACAGTCACAGGGTCTGAGGTATGCAGGAGCTGGGATCACTGAAAACATGCTTTGCTGCAGAGATATCCTGGCTCTGGCGTAATTATGTAACTGCAGAGGAATTCATGTGTGTGAGAATGAGTTTTAATTGGACACCTGTATTTAATGTTTCACCTTCTGTGTCATTACCGTGGGCTTTTAAGAAAGAAAAGTTACTGCCTTGATTAACTTTGCCATTTTGTTAAGTGGTGTGTATTGCAGTGCAGAGCTGAGCTCCACCATTATGCATTTCCTTTATAAACTCTGTGCCTACTCGTTTGAAACAATGCACTGATCTGTTTCACTGAATTCAGAACTTAAGACAGAATGGCTCTCTGCCTAAGTTCATATTAGGTAATTAGAAGTTCTTGGCATGCTTAGTAAATGCTGAAATTCCATTGTGTTGTGCATTAGGCATGGGGAAATATTTCTTCAACTGCAGTGCCAGTGCACTAAATTATGTGTTTTGGCTGTCCTTGGTGATGGCTTTATTAAATCTCAGCAAAACTGTCAGCTCTGGACTTGCAGAGATGCTGCCTTGCTTTTGTTTGGGAAGTTACTGAAGCTGGCATCCAGGTAATGATTTTTTATTATTATTAAAAATATCCAGCTTCCCCACTTGTAAATATCACAGTATGGATTCTAAACAAACCAGTAAAATGGCACCTATTTCTTTGTGTTCAGTTCACTTGACGCCAGTGGCTCTGCTGTCCAGGACAAAAACATTTTACCAGATTCAGTAGCTTCATGGGAAGAGCTATTGTCCAAACACAAGTAATTGGTATTTCCCTCTTCCTTTCCCCACCCACCAAAATATTTGTACTGAATAGCTTTCCCCTGTTTCATTACAGATTTTAATGTTTGTCAGTGCCATCCCTGTGCTTAGAATGTATTAGCCCATGATGTGACCCTCACAGCAGAGCTGATTGTTCCCTTTCCTAGCAATTCCACATCTAGACCTTTTAAAAGTTACATGTTTAATCCAAACCAGAAAAACAATGGTGGCCTATGCACCTGTTGTGTTTCCTGCCCTGATTGATGCACTTGATCATCATTCAATCATATTAAACATACCTGGATTCAGCAAGTAAAGGTGTGAATCTGTTAGGAGGTGATTCACAAGTTTTCTGATCACCTGCCTTTATATTTAATGCACAAAACACATCCAGTTGTTTGGGGATTTTTTTCCTAATTTTAGCATTATATGGTGATGGGCTCGGTTGCATCTTGCTTTTTTTGGCAACAAACCTTTATATTAGAACAGTTCATCAGTGTCAAAAGCTTTGCCTGTTGGATTTAGATGATGACAGATGGTGGGCTTTTTTCAGTAACTTGGTATTTTTTGCTTTCCTGAAGCAGTGAGACTCCTGTCTGCACAAATACCAACCCAGGCTCTGCTCAGGATTATGGTACAGCTTGAGGCTTCAGGTTACATATGTGCAAAGAGCTCCTGCGTCTCTGAGGTGTTCACAAACCTCCTCCCTTTCCCTTCCTGCAGGAGCTCTGAATTTGAAGTGGTCCAACACTTTGTCATCTGAGGGGCTGGACTTTTTCCTGCTGGGATAAAGTTGAGTGTAATGCACACCCTTAGAGGTCTGGGGGTCCTTACAAAACTACTCAGCAACTGCCCCTCAGCATCACCTGCCCTAAAACAGGGGGTGGTCTCTGGGTCCAAGGCTCTGCTCATCCCCTCACCTCACTTTTCCTCTTACAGTTGCAGGGGCTCTGGCTAAAACACACAAATGACAGAATAGTGGATAATGTAAAAAATAATACATTTTTTCATTAAGATAAAAATTTCTAATTTAAAAATAATACTTGTACCACCAAAAGTCTCCTAATGGTGCTGTCTGAGCCTCTTGGCCTCTCCTTGAAGACACAGTGACCGTGCTGTCTCTGGCTTGTTCCAGAACCTGCTTGACTGAGGATGGGAAGGGAGATGTTTCCTCTGAGTGGCCCCAAGCCCAAAGTGCCTGTGGTGGAAATTTCTGTCTCCTTGTTTCAGGAGGGATGATCCTTTGCCTCCTGAATGCTGCTGGGCCCTGGCTGAGAGGGAAGCTGGGGGTGTTGTGCTCTGAGGTTGGAAATGGTTTCAGCTCTAAGCTGCAGCATGGCGGCAATACTGCCGTGGGTTATGTTGGCTTGTCTTGAGGAGGATTGAAGCCAGGGAAGGGTGGGATTATTGCCTGCAGAAGGAGGGAGAAGTGGACAGGTTGCAGTGAATGAGTTGCACAGATCTCTGCTCCAGCAGAGAAGAGTCGAATTCCCAGCTTCAGCTCCACTGCTCTCGTGCCTCTGGTACCTTTTCCCGGGAAACCTCCATGTTCTGCAAGCTCCAGAGTCTGGCATAGGTACAATGGCTAAATAATGTTTGTTCATCATTAATAAATGCTATTTGTGAAACCTTATTGTGGAAAAAAGTTCAGCAGTGCCTGCATGGTTATATTACAATGGGGGTATAGTGACTACCACTCTTTTCCAGAAGTGTCTGACAGCAAGCTGTTCTCTTATTTCCTTTGCAATTGACCAGTCTTGAATCACTGCTGATATTGCTGTAATCTAATCAAACTTTAGTGGTAAAACTGCTCAGAAATTATTAAAAATACATAAAAATTCTTACAGTCGGTTTTGGTTTTGTGTTTAAAAAGAAGGAAAAAAAAACACTTGGCAGGTTGATGGATATTAAAATACTGTCATTGAAGTCAAGGGTCTCCCCAGTTCCCAGATAAATGTTTTATTTAAACATATACTTAAAATATTTAATGAGCAGTTCTAATTTGATGGGCATTTTTTGTTTGTTTTTACCAATAATGACATTTCTTGTAATGGAAATCTTAACACATGTAAGCCTTCAAGGAGTTACCTGGAGTACATTTCAGCCACCACTGAAAGCCAAGCTGGGCATGAATCCACTGGGATTTTTCTCAGCTGTGCTGCACTGTGCTGGGGCAGTTCCTGAGCTGGCAGAGAGGAGCGCGGATTTCTTCATTTAACAACAGAGATAGAAGAATTTCCAGCCACCACGAATGGGAGATTTTTGTGCAAAGACTTGATGTGCTGCACTGATTTCTAATGGAAACTGACTCTAAGAGTCTTTCCTTATCTCTGCTAAATTACACTGGAGTTGTACTTGTTTCCCCACTGCAACGATGGATATGTTTTCCCATTCCACAATTGCCTTTGTGCCTATAAATTTACTTCTATTTACTGAATGCCCTTTCTGACAGACTAAGAAAAGCCTGGTTTTGCATAATTCATGGTTTTTTTTATGTCATTTTATACAATATTATTGGAGGATTAAGAAGAAACTTACCATGACTTTGGTTCTGCTATTATTCTACTTCGCATTTGTGAGCAGTTCTTATTATTTGCTTTTTGGGGGCAGGTCTTTAGTAATACATGGGGATGAAACAGTTTATTTCAGAATAAAGGTGTAAGAACACTGTGAGTGCTGTTTAACTCTAAAAGCCAATGACTGCATACCTGAGGTGACTGTTCTGGCAACACACTTCTCTGTTTGCTGTCCACAAGAAGTCTGTGTGATACCAATGGTGGAAAATTCTTTATTGATGAAGGCTAATCTACAGAACTCTTTCACATACTGATTTTAATTTTTTTTCCTGATTGTTTCTGCAGGTCGTTTTGGATTAATGCTGTGGATCAATCAACCCAGAACTTGTAGTTGCCCATCAGTCGCTCAGTAGTCAGTGTAGATTCTGTCTTTACAATCAGCAGCTACATCTGGCTACTGGGTCTCTGATGACATCTGCTACCTCCTGTCTAGACTTTTTGTTGGTGTCTTCTCTCCTGGATGCAGAACAAGTTCACAGTGCAAACAAGTTAATGCCTGAGGTGTGGCCCCAAATAAAGGATTGGATATCTGTTGGATCTGCTTCACAGTGGGAATCAGATTAAATACCTGGATGTTGTGGCTTGGAAAGAAACAGCCTTTTCTGTATCCTAGTCCTGGGGCTTACAGTAGTCAAAACCCATGAGAATATTTGCAAATTTGAACTAAGAAGATAGATGGACTTCACTTTTTTTCAGTGAAGGATCTTTAGCCTCTTCTGCAAAGGGAAGGTGTTGAAACACCTTTGCTGATTGCATACCTCCAGTGTGTTAGGGGAGGAAACTGTACTGTGAACTGGCTGTGCACAGCTGGTTTTTGTCAGTTCTGTGTGAAGACTGTCCAGGTTTGGGGCATGAACCTGGCATACAATGTAGATTTCTGTGTTTGTTAAGCAACAGCTACATTGTCTGCTGGGTTTCCAGCTGCCTGGAAATACAAAGTGGAGGGTTGTCTACAATTTTTTTCTTTTTTTGGTCAAGTTACCTCCCTTCTGTCTCTGAGGAAGACAGTGCAATTCACGTCCAGTTGCTGCCTCCCCCTCTCTTCTCACACAAGGGATCCAGCTGGTGTCAACTAGAGCTGGGAGACAGGGCAGATCTGAAATTAGCTGAGAGGATAAGACCTCAAGGAATTGAAGTGTAGAGACACCTGAGCATGAGTAGATGTCAGGCAGAAGCTAATGGCTGCTTTCTGGGTAACCATTAGTTTCCCTTTGTGCTTCACTCTCTTTTTTTTTTTTTTCTTTCAAAAATCTTCAGATGGAAAGCTATATATGTGTGTGCTGTGCAGTTATGGAATTATTTTTGGAGAAGGGAGTAGTGGGGAGCTATTTATAAGCCTGACCTTTTTTTTTTTTTTTTGAAAGTATGCTGTGTATAGTGTGACTTATATGCAGAAAGTGCCTAGAAATAATTGGGGAGGAATAAGATAATGTCTTGAGTGCTGATTCCAGCTGGATCTCTGTCATTTAGTGGTACCAAACCTAATATGCTTCACTTGTGCATCATATCCACCAGGCAGTGAGAAAAGGACAGTTTCAGTTTGAGAACATTAGGCCTGGAATAGCAGGGGGCTGTTGTCCTTCCAGACCTGGTCTGCAGTCACTGCAGTAAATGGGGAAGCTTGTACATCACGTGTCTGTTCTGTTAACCCTTCACTGGTGAGCTCTGGGCCTTTTCCCCGTGGAAATCAGGACAGTTGTGATGGTTGCTTGGTGTGAAGGAATGGATGGTTTGGCTAAGCTTGTCTGGACTTCACAAAATGTGATTTTAGATCAGCAGGCATCCAAAACCCTTCCTCTGGAAGGGCAATACTCAGGAGGCTGAAGGGCTCTTGAGTGAGTGTTCCTGTTGAAAACTGTATTTTGTTAAAATGAATAAAGCTTCTCATGCAAAGAACTGTGTGTCTTTTCTTGTTTTTTATATCACTTAGGTTTTCACCAGGTTGTTTGGACCTATAAAAGGATATAAAGCTGTTCATTACAATGTCTAATGTAGACAGCCCCTCAATACTTGTCAGCCTGACTGTTCTCAAAAAATACACATTCACTTATGCATTTGTACCTTAAGTAAAAATGTACAGACAATTACCAGCAGCCAGTATTTGGCACAACTAATCACTTCCTATTGAAATAACTGTGGATTGTCTAGATAGCTTTGAAAACTGCTTGTTAAGGCTGAACAACTATTTATCCTTTGCTTTATGTTGTTTTCCTTGGTGCCAGCCTGTTGGCATCTGCATCTCTGATATTGCAGAATGGGTAGGGACTTTGATGTAGTTGGGTCTTTTTCTTAAATAAACTGGCACATTCTCAGAGGTGTTAGTGATGTTTCATTCCATAGAACCTCCTGAGTCCTGACCAGCATATGCACAACTGTTCCTAAAAGTGGTTTTGTGGCTAATTTAGCTTCAGCAGCATTAAGATATCAGCAGCTTTTATAGCATTGCTTTGTTCCTCTGTTTATGGTTGTTCACCTCGACCCTTAAGGACTCATGTCAGAATAAGGTATGTCTGCCCCAGCTGTGTGTAAGACAAACACCATAAAGGATTGAAGAGCAGATCAACCTAATGTTTAGCATCAAGCCCCTCTCGTATTCAGTTTCACTTCCCCACTGTGTTTCAGTTAAACTTTACCATGTTGAAATCCCCTTTGTGGGCAGGTACTTCTGGTTCCTCTTATTTTTCTGTCATGCTACTTGGTTTTGTATATGGACACCTTTAAAATAAAAAAATTAAAAAAAAAAAAGGAAAAAGCCCGCACACTTTCCTTTGTTACTTTACTCTATGGTTCTTACTTTGTTTTCAGTGTGTAGCATAGCTAATGGAAGCATGTAAAAGTGGTTATTCTTCCTACTGTGATATTTATTTTTTTCTTTTTTTTAGTTCTTTGTTCCTTCTGTATGGATTTCAGTGAGACTGGCATAAGTGCATGACTCTTCCTTCCTCTCCCCTGCTGAGGGTGCCTTTACTACTCCTGGTTAAACTGCTGCTAACTGCAGCCACAAGTCCTCCTTCAGCTTCAATGAAAGAAACTGGATCCTGTGACATAACAATTTCCACCTGTTCAACCTTAGTGAGATTCTCAGAGTTTGCATTTTCTGTGTGCTTTTGTGCCTAACAACACCCATGGCTACATTTTCATGATGTTTCTCTGCTGTGATGCTCACCAGTGTGAGACCTGGCTAAGGTGAAGGTTGTTCCTTAGGCAGAAAAGTGAGACCAAGGCTCTTGGCTGGCCAGAGCTGTCCCTCTGTTTGCTCTGAGGGGGGTGAGACAAGTTTTGGGTGTCCCATCCCTGGAAGTGTTCAAAGCCATGTTGGAAGAAGCTCTGAGCAACCTGGGATAGGGGAAGGTGTCCCTGCCCGTGGCAGGGGGTGGAATAGGATGATATTTAAGGCAGTAAATGGTGAGAACATGACTGCTAAAAATCTTGGTTATATCCCTTCAAAATGCAGAGCTTGGAGTTTGGCGTTCAGACTTGATTTCCCCCAAATGCCCCCTCTTTCCTGCCCAAGCAAATAATGGGAACTAAGATAATAGTGGCAGTTGGGTCTGTTTGACCTGTAGATTGAAGAGGTTCACAGTACTTTCCTAATTTTCTATTTTCAGTTGCATCTCAGTTTATGTAATATCTTCCCACACTGATATTTCTTCTCATCCTCTGACTTGCTTTTAGAATTGACTTGAATATCTATTTAAATCTTAATAGCAGGAAGAACAATATTTTTACTTTCTGGCTCCAGATAACTGCTAGGAAAGCCTCACTGCCTACTATTTCTCTATTCTGTGACAAATACTTCTGTAGACTCTAAGCTTTGTTTTCTTGGCTATGTTTATTCTTTCTATGCAAATCAAGATTGAGAGGGTACATTTAGCCCAACCTTGCTGTACTTGCAGCATATCCTTCCATATCAGTACATGGTAGCAAAAAATACATTCTGTAAGTTTCTTAAAAAAAGAAAAAATCCAAACAACCCTGCAGTCATTAAGTTTCTGAAATGGTGATAACCAGTATAAAACCTGAGACAGGGACACCAAAACTCAAAACCATGATTTTTGTAGAACAGAATAATGAATGGGTTGCTTTAATTGCCCAAAAGTGTGAATAGCCATTCCTAATGGGAGAGCTCTATCCGTTGGATAGGTGGCTTGTAATTAAACTGTGGAAACCTGTAATTTGGACTTCTGTTGCTGTCCTGGGTAATTGAGCAGATTTTGTGTCTTGTGCACAGCAGCTTTTGGGGCCTGTGTGGCTGTGGCTGTTTTCCCAGCTCCACTCAGCACAAAGAAATCCCCTAAGGAGATACCTACGGAAGGTCAGGGCAGAAGGAAGGTGTTGAGGGTTTTAGAGCAGTCCCTTGGAGACCTTCCAGCGGGTGCATTTTCTTTCCCTCAGCATGAGCGAGCATTGTCCAAAGGCATAAACACACCTGGGACTCCTCACCAGAAGTGCCCTCTTCACAATGTGCTTTGGTGTCTGACTTGAATGATGTCGGTGTGCCCATGCATTTTTACTCTGTAAATCTCCCACTGGTCTCCTGAAGTGGTGTTTCAGGCAAAATGAACAGCCCTGGCTCCTTTGTCAGATATCTCTGGGCCTCTCACGGAGGGTTGTAGCACAAATTCTGTGGCACAGAACTGCTTGTGTGCATCCTACAGAGCCTGTCTGCCTGTGGGGTTGTTTGTGCTGTGATGTGTTGCTTTGTACAATAAACTGAAAAACGAGACCTTGGTTGTGGGTGTTTGCAAAACAAACCTCTGCTGAAGAGGTGTTTAGCTCAAGTGGTCCTTGGCATTGGAGAGCCCTGCAGTTTCTGAATCTGTCCTGTCCCTGGCTAGCCAGCTCCTCCTAAAAGCAGCTAACCAAAACTGTGGAAAGCCTTGAGAATCCAGTTTAATGCTGACATTTTTCTCCTACTGTGTGGCTTTACAGTTCCTAGTTGTAGCCCACAGAAAATGCTGAATTGTTTTAGGAGACTGCTCCAAGGCAGTGGGGTGGCTCTGTCTGGCTTGTCCCTGTGTACAGCAGCAAGTTTTAGTTCAAAGGCTTTGAAGAGCAGTTGCTGCTCCTACACATTAGCAAACTTTATCTTTTCAAGTTGGTAATTTTTCTATCCACTCTGAAAGTCTTGTTCTGTAGGTTGCTAAGTAACACCCGCACGTATTTAATTTTCCATGTGCTCTGAATGCCAGTCTTCCATGCAAAACACCTTTCCAAAATTAGTGTCTGTCAAGCTCCTGAAAGGTAGTGGTGCTGTGATGCAAGTCAATCATGTTGCCTGCTGTAGGTGTTAATTCTCCCATCTAAAGGCACTTGCAGAATCACTAATATGGTGAATCTCCAGTTCCTTTTAGCTACAAGAAAACTGCATCTTCTGAAGTACTTGCACACTAATTCCAGAAAGAGAAGTGGATTGCAGGGGGCACACTTATAATATCAATTTGTTCATTATAGTGATAACATATCATTTAAAGCTTAGGTTTTTTTAGAGTGTGGAGTTCAGAAGGGACTTGGACTGAATCATTAGGTCAGTAATTTCCTGTGCTCCAAGGCTGGCTGACCACTGACTGGGCAGGTGCTGAGGACTTTAGAGGGGGCAGGCATCATGAAGATGTGAGGGAAGGGTTGATGAAGAGTGTAGGAAACTTTCCCTTTCTTTTAACCTGTTTTATCTTGCAGAAGGAAGGATTGGCTCTGCACTTTCTCTTTCCCCACCTCTAGAAATTCAGTATACTGTTCCACTGGACTTATGTGGAATGTGGACACCACACACTTCAAGTATTTTTCTTCCTGTTTGCCTGTGAGTGTTCCCTGGTTGCTTGTATAATCTGGGCTGAGCCTGTTCTAAGATTTTGAAAAGAATATCAATGCTTGAACAGGGCACTGTGTATGCTGAGACCAGGAGCTGCTGTTCTTTCCTTGAGCACACCTTCTCTGTTCCATGGACTTCACACAGCAGAGTGTCTTGTACACTTCCATGGAGAACTGAGGATAACTGCAATTACATGCAAAGCATCTGCATAAAAGACATTATAATCATGGCAGCACAGCCAAAACTACCTGAACTTTGTAGCTGCAGCAATGAATAAACCAAAAATGAATTAATTTTAAAATAAACAAACTTGCCACTGTGTTCTGTAACCTCTGTGGGCCCAGGCAACTGCTGCAGAGCACTGTGGCAGCGTTTGTCATGGTTACTAGACAACTGACTCAGGAGATGTAGCATTAGGAATTGCAAAAACCCTTCCTAATGTCTCCCTCTATTTACTTACAGACAGATTAGCTGGCTGAAGATGTGAGAGTGATCCCTACCTGTTGTTGAATGGCCAAAATCTGCAGTGCTCTGCAGAAGGTTCTTGATACTTTCTGCCACCCAATTCCTCCTGGCTGTGACAGCCACCCCGGGTGTGACTTGGCTGCTGATGGATGTTTTAACTGCTCTCAGTTATTGCTACACTGGCCTCATTATCAGTCCCCTGAAACTTTTATGCCCTTCTCAAAGGCTGGTGTACTCCATTTTTTCCTTCACCTGGGGTGAATAATGCTAAAAGAAGGATTTGAGGTACTGGTTAAGAGATATTTCAGAAGCCAAATTTTCATGGAGGATTTTGACCTCAAGTGAACTTTCTGGTAATTTAGAAGGACATGGATTTACATGGTGGAATAGGCTGCCAAGACCCTGGGTTTCTTTGTGTTTAGCAGTGTTACGAAAAACAAAACCATTCCAGTGGCCAAACTCCCTTCAGTTCTCCCCTAACAACAAGGAAAGGGTGATTTAATGTGTTCTCTTGGATTCAAACTTCTGCTCTGTTGTGGGACCACAAAAAAAAGTTGCTGCCCAAGAATGCATGTTTTAAGTGTGTCAGACCTTCATCTGCCCTGCAACATCCCTGTTTCTCAGATGCAGAGTTTGGGCATAGTGAAATTAAAAGCCAGTCTTTCTCCCCCCCCTTCTCCATGTGAAAATCAGATTTGAATGGAAGTCTGAAATGCTGCATCTCCTGAGTAGCTTCTCAGCCCTGAGGGAAAAACCTGCAGAGAACTGAAAGTCATTGCTGTCTTTATTTAAGAGAAGTTGGAAGGCAGAGGAGAGGATCTGAGTTTTGGAAGGCTTTGAATGCTGGTCAGAAGAGTGAGTTCTTGTCTTTACTGACACAGCCTATATAAATATGAATATAACCCAAGGAAGAGAACCACCCAAACTTATTACCTGTGAATTGTCCTGACCCCTAAGTTTTAGACTGCTGGGCAGCAGAGGGGTGCATTCCCCTAATAAAGTAACATTGCTTCAAATAAGTGGAAGTTCATACATCCAAAGAATAGAAACAGAACTGTGATGTGGTGGTCAGAGCAGACAGGACTGAAATAAAGGGCGGCTTGAGGTAGGACACCTGCTCCTTAAAAGTTGATTGAAGATCATCTGGCTGCAGCAGCCCTAGGAGCAGCACTGTTAAAATGGTGTTTTGCTTCTCAAGGACCTCCTCCTAGCAGTGCATTTTGTTTTCACCCCTGTTAAAGGACGAGATGAACTTGGTCCCAGTGTTTGTAATGAGAGAGGGCACAGGACTGGAATCTTTCTTTCTGCTTTCTCATGGTTCTCTGAACTTTGCTACTTACTCCCTGCCCCAGAACAACCAAAGTGGGAGTAGGACTGTTCCTCCCCTCCAAATGTAGGCTAAAAAAGAGACTAAACCTGAAAATTCATCGGATTCTTAATCAGTTAAAAAATATATGTGAACAACAGTATTAATTTTGTCCGACTCTTACACGCCACACAGTCTCAAGAAAATGGAATATAAAGTTCAGACCTCAGCAGATAATGCTGCAAGGTGCTCTCAGACACAGCTGGTGCTTTGGCTGTCCATAGCTGGGACTCCAGGAACTCTAATTGGAGTTTATTAGGGTCTGGTGTACAAAGACAAGCACCTCTATGGGTGTTCATTATGTGTAATACTCTCAGAACAGGAATATAAACTCTCAGAAAGGGATTTAACCACAGTTAGATACTTCCTTGAGTGCTGTGTTGACATTCATTGTTTATCTGTTCAGACTAGTCATATTTGGAAACACTGTTCTATTCTGACATATGACTTTTCCCAGGAGCAGCAAGACTCACAACGAAGATTTCACAATAAAGAAAATTCTGTTCCTCTTTGTGGGAATGTTATAGTAAAGCCATGACAACTCATTTGGCACAAGATTGTTTTGTGTTCAGCAAGGATTCCCCCTCCCCCCCTATCCCTACACATTTTTGATGTGTTTCTATGTGTTGGGGATTTGTTTTGATTTTTTAAATATTTTTGTGGGGTTTTTTTTTTTTTTTTTTTTGAGGAGGGTGGGGGTGGATCATTTTACATTTAGCCTTCCAGCCATCAACTGAGAAACCAAACCCTGCAATAGGTATGAAGAACCCGAGTCCAGGCTTGTGTGTTTCAGTGTCACCACCAGCAGTGGAGCTGCTCCTAATTTATCACCACATGAACAAGTTCAGCATCAGCCCCTTGGGATCTGCTCAGCTGGTGCAGCACTGGAATTACACATCCTGCTCCAGGCAAAGGGGAATCATGGTGTGAAATATTGAGAGGTGGCACAAATCCACAGGCAACAGCTTAAATACCAGGTAGCAATTCCAAACCTGCATGACTGGAAAGGCTGAGGTATCTGCAGCAACCTGTGAGGCCAGTAAAGATCAGACACCAGTTTTGTTCCCTGGCTCAGTGTTAATGCCATATAAGCCCAAGGTATATTTGGAAGTCACTAGTACTTCTGGAGGTTGTATTTCTGATGTCTGAACTTCTTGGACTTTTTTTTTTTTTAACTGCAGTGCGCAGTGTTGAAGTGGAAATTATTTTTATGATGTTGCACCAGATCTTTTTCCAAAGTACAAGGCTAATTAACCAGGTTTCAGTGAATTACACTGGGGATGACAGTCTAGCAGCTGAAAAGTCATTAGGCTTTTTTGCAACCTTCCCTGGAGATAAAGTGGTTATTTTGGGAAGAATACACATATGGTGAAATCTGGTCCTCAGTGTAGTTCTTGGAAATCTTCCTCATGATCACAGTTTGCACCCACCTAAAATTCCTGAGTTATAAAGAGGGCAGCATTTTCCTGCTCAGTGTTTACTGCCCCATCCAAAAACTCTCACTGTGTATTTAGGAGCTGGAAGAACCACAAGGTTACACTTTCAAAGAAGAAAGGAGAAAGATAGAAGGTTTTCAAAGATGTGAATTTATGAGGATAGCAAATAAAAACCCAGTGGCATTGCCACTTCTGAAGCATTTCTGAAAAAGCTGGTAGGCCAGCCTTAGCCTGAATGTGTTTGCTGCATGCTGCTGAAACTATAGTTCAGGTTATGTTGCTGTTACTATTCTAAACCCTAGGAAGTGGGTGTTTATAAGTGCAGTCAACATTCCCTCTGAGCAAAAAGCTGGCCTTAAAAGGGAGTTGTCCCAACAGCAAGAAGGATTATTTAAAGAAAAGAAAATGCTAAATTTTTGCTGTTCAGAGAAAAAAAAAATAAAAAAAGAAGAGGAAGCAAACCCAGGGATGGAATATTACAGCATTGCCCACACACAACTTTTTTCTTTTCTTTAGTGGCTTTTATCCAAGGCCATTCAGTACAGACAGTGATCGTTTGTGATGGAAAATGAGTAAAATGTCTTTTTTCCGCGCATTTAATTAACTTGTTTAATTAGGAAAAAATACAGTAGCAAATGCACAGAAATGCATTGTCACTGATAGCATTATCATATTTTACTGCTCACAGTCACTAAAGTCAAGAACGTGTTCCTGGTGTTTCACTTGCACCTCTGTTTTGTTCAGTAGCTCCCAAAGGGTTTGCTAGAGCACTGGAGAGAGAATGGCAGTGAGTCAGCCCAGGGGATACCCTCCCAGCCTGCCACTGGGAGAGAGGGATGCTGGCTTGAGCTGAGATGGAAGGAGGAAGCAATTAGGGATGGACACTCCTAAGGCTACAGGAGCCTGCTGAGACAGCACCTCCAAGCAAGGTGTCCTGTGAGAAACAACTTCTTACTTTGAAAATTTAAAGAGGTTTATTAAACCTTAACAAAAATACAACAAAGGACTACATAGGGAAAAATCCACAGTGCTGGGAACTGCCCTCGTGGACACCACCTGGCCGGTTCACCCTCAGGATGGATGCTCAGTCTTTTATAGCCCTGAGGTTGCATCAGCCAGCCCTGCCCCTCCCAGAGTCTGTCAGTCAGCTCTTTGCCATTTATCAGTGGAAACTGCTTTCTTGTAACTGGATTGGAGATCAGGTGTTGCCATGCCCCCCCATCCACAGTGCTGGGAACTGCCCTCGTGGACACCACCTGGCCGGTTCACCCTCAGGATGGTTTTTACTTGTCCTAGACAACCCAGGCTGTCTGATGGCAGCAATACAGGGGGGAAAGGGAACCATGGGGAGAACAGAGGACATCTAAACTACAGCAGCATAACTATACATCACTAAAGTTTTTTTTAATATTTACACAATAGTCATCCCTTAACTGCGAGAGCCAATCATCTCATTGTCCATCCATAACAATCCTAAGTCACAGTTTAACAAAGACATGGACTGTGACACAGTCCATAACAGGGACTCATAGTCCACTCAACTCTGCTCTAGACCTGGCTTTATTTAACATCAATAAATCATATGATTTCTAGAGTTCTCCAGTTTCTGTGACATCTACTCTTCTGCTTTCAGGTCCGACGCCTTCTGTCCCTTTTAATCTCTCTCCTGTGCCTCCTCTGCACAGGGATATTCTTAAGGCACCAACTCATTGACAACAGAAAGCAAAGCCACTGCTGGGATTTCTCATTCCTGACCAGAGCTTGTCTTTCCCTCCTCAGCTGCTTTTTGTGGCAAGATGCTGGCACTTTCTGTCAGGTTCTTCTGGATTTCTTGACAAATTGGGTGCAAATGAAGTGCAGTGCTCCAATGGTGTGGGTGTGCACATATTTATACATCCAGGTATCACTAATGCATGTGTTCTGTGTGACAGGGGGAAGCTGAGGAGCATCTGCATAGGATAACCAGCATGTAATTCCTGTACTGTACGTGCATTAAAATTCTGGCACCTGTATTCCTCTTAACACAAAATCTCTCAAGTGAACCTTTTGAAGAAAATCATGCTTTAAACCCTTGGGATTGTAAAGCAGGAACAAGCCTTTTTTTTGTCCTTCTGAGACAAGAAACAAAAAAAACCTCTTCAAATGATAACAATTTATCTTAAGATGTATTGAGAAACATAAGGAGGCAAACAAATGAGGCAAGATTTCTACAAAGAGGGCTGCAGCCAGACCATTTGTACTGCACAGTAAGAAATGCATATAGGGCTCCTTGTGTCTGCAGGTTGCAAATCAGTCCCTCATCTCCTGCCTCCTGCCACTCCAATCTGAGTTAGCATCCAAATCGTTTAGGTTGTGTTCACCAGTGAATTTTCTTTTTCCAAAAGAAGAGGGAGAGCTACAGCAGTCTGTGCTCAGAGCGTTCTGCAGCACCAGCTCTGGCACTGCCAAACCCAGGGCTCTCATGTCTCAGCCTTACTGTGGTTGTGCTTTGGCTGCAGTTCACTGACCAGGATGGTTCTAGCAGACAGGACAAAAACAAGGTGAAATGCAGCCAGGGTTACACAGCTGACCTTGGTGAACTGCTGCAATTAAAGCTAATTTGTTGTCTCACTCCTCTGTGCCATCTTTGTATCACGGTGCCACTTGGCTGCAGAATGACGCAGTACTTGGAACTCTTGGGTCAGGTTGAAGCAGCATGAAAGAATATTTGTGTCTGTGCATTGAGGTTTCTGTCTACATTGGTTTAAGTTTTATAAACTTTTTTTTTTTTTTTTGTGCTAGTCTGCCCATCACAGTACATCATCATTTTTGTTATTCTCCCCAAATCTGTGAGAATAAGGACTGCTAAGCCAAAGAATACCACTGAACAGAGAAAAAGTCTAGGTAAGAAATGCCTCAAAATGTAGAGCTCTCAAAATATTTTCTCCTCAAATATTCAAAGTGAGGACATTAAGGTGGAGAATTTGGGAGAGGACTGCAAATTTCCTGTGGTAACTCACAAGGGGCAAAGTTGGAACTGCTACTTCGCTTCTACTCTTTTATGATCAATTGTGATGTAAATGCTGATGGCTGCCTAACAGGCAAAACAAAGTAGGGAAATGATGAGTCATTTGTACTTGTAGTTTGTCTGAACAAGTAATGTGCAAGTCAAGTTTCATTTAAGAGCAGCAGAACTTTCCCCCAAGGATTACCCTCGCAAGGCAGGGCAGTGGAAGACCGAGGAGGGCTTTGGAACTGCAGCCATGAACAGACAGCCTCTCAAACAGACAATTTCCATCATGCCAAGGCTGCCCAGCTGCAGTGCCCACTGTTCTAGGGACACTGAAATACACATGGCAGCAGCCTTCACTGTATGATGTGTAACACAAGTGGATGTGTACACAACTGTATGTTGTGTTATGTGAGTGGAATTGTTTCTGTTGCTCTTCAAGGATGTGACCATATTTCTCCTGATGTGGGAGAATACATCCTCCCTATGGAGAGGAAGCACCTATACCTCTCCAGCAGCTGGGAGGAACCGGCTGGCTGACCTTGCCATCCAGGAGTTTCAAAGAAGACTGTCTCACTTCCCTCACACCTCATCCTGCTCCCAGCTGCAGCTCAGATGGCAAAAGCACCTTTAATATTTGCCTTGTAAAACAGCATCTAAATTACCTCTCTATTGATTATCTTATGCCCTATTGCAGTTTTTGGGGGGTTTTTTTTCATAAACAGAGATCATTTAGTAAAAGGATTTTCTTCAGCAGCAGAATACTTTCCTTCTCCACAAAAGAAGAAATGTCTATACTGGTAATCCAAGATGCACCACTCATTAGGAAACTGGTAGCACAACTCCCAGTGACTTCAGCAAACCCAAAAAGGAAACCCACAGCTCATGGAAATCTCCAAAGGTATCTGCGGTGCTGTAACATGAACCTAACTGTGACATCCACGCTAAGTGTACCCATCTGTAGCTCAGAAATATTGTCCTTTTCCTGGCAGCTGTTCCGAAGGCTGATCTGAAGCCTGGTCCAAGCTGCCTGCTGTCATCTGCTGGGATGTTATTGAAATAGATGCATGGGAAACAAGTCATGGTTGTTCAAACCAGCCAGAAACTGGGGGAAACCAATTTCAGAAGCCAAAGTGCTCTGTGTGTGTGTGTATATATATATATATATATATATATGTATATATAGCAAAGGTACAGTCCTTTGAAACTGTGAATAGGATACAGTTGGAAACGTGCTGCAAAGGGAACAAGAACACAGCACAGTCTTGCAGTTTTGAAAACTATAGTTTGAATAAGTAATCCAGTTCCCAATTCAGACCTAAAATAGCCTTCCTGTTAGTGCAGTGCTGCAGTCTGTCACAGTTGGCAGTGAGAGTTTTCTCTTTTGGTTGACTTTAGGTTTAAGTAATAATAAGAATATGCCTGAAAGTGCAGTTTCTCTTCACAAAAGGCCTTTTTTGCACATTATTTATTAAAGGGTGGCCCCATCATTTCAATGTTGTACAGTTACATATTTTGGTAAATTTCCACCCATAATATGAGGTGCCATTTGAAACACAAGTGTGTTTTCTTCCTAAGTTTTGGTAAATGTATCTTGGACATCTGCTCTTCGTCCCAGAAGGTAATTTTGTACTTAATCGCCTGGCTAATAAAGATTAAAGGTCTGATTCAGTTCTTTGTTACAACTGGTGCCATAAATCAGTAGGAGCATTACTGACTTTGGGCTTTTTAAAATTCTGATTCAATTACTAAGGAAAAATTTAATATTACTTAATGAAAGCAGATGCCAGGTAAAGCAGTGGGAAATGTCCTGTTATTCACTAAACAGGGCTTCAGTGAGTCAGTCAAAGGCTCTTGGAACAATTTAGAAAAAGTTGATGGAGGAACCCTGGGAGGTTTGGATGGCCCCACCATGGCTGAGCAAGCACGTACAGTCAACCAGCATCAGCCAGGAAAGAACCAGGGCACGTGAGTAGCAGAACCAGCTCTAAACCACATCTGGGGATTTCTCTGAACAGGCATTTAGTGAGACAGAACTGCAGTGTCAGCTGTGGGGCAAGAGATGGGCCTTGGAAGCAGCAGGAATTATCAGAAGTGTAGCTGATCCCAAGGTGAACCAGGAGCAGTGCAGCAGGGAATCTCAGCCATCAGTGTTCACACATCTGAAATAGAAAAGTTCACAGGAAAAATTGCAGAGATCAATGTCCAAGCAATCCTGTGCATGATGTATCAGTTACTTATGAAGGAACCCACTTCTTTTGCTGAATTCAGCCAGACATGTGAAACAATCCATCCTATTTCAAATGAGTGGTTGGATGGATTAAACACAAATGTAATTAGCTTTTTCTCTTGTGCTTGATGCTTGTCATTTAAAATGATGAGGAAGCAGGAGAGAGCTCTGCTAAAAGCCCACTGTGTTACACTTGTGAAAAATGCCTGGCTGTTCTGTTTGTAGCCTGCTCCATAGCTGTAATCTTCAGCAGCCAATAAGGAACTTCACCATCAGCAAAGCTAAATAAGAACAATCTAATCATTGTGTCTTAGCATTTTGCTTATTGCTGTAAAAACAAAGTGCTCATATTTACTTGTGAAGGATCTGGAGTGCACTATGGGCTCCTGTGACTGAAGGAGCTGTCCTTCAGTGTAATTTAAACTTCCTTGCTCATTCATAGCCACAACCACAAGGTTAAACTGACCTTCTTTGTTCTTCGGAGTTTCATCCCTGAAAAATGCACTGAATACCCACCAAAACTATGGATGTTCCCTTCACATGAATTTTAAGTCTAATACAGAACCCTGTCCCAGGTATGTGACTAATTCTTAGTCACATTAACAGAAGTTTTTCATCTTGAATAAAGCAGTTAGTATCCTTCCCTCTCCTACCATATGACAGATTTTTCTCTTGAAAACTATGTCCTAGTGATATGAAAATGAACATATCAACCTCAATCCTTCTTGATGACAGTGCAAACACCCAAACCAAAAGAATGAAAAGTTTGGAGGAAACACACACTGACCTCAGACCACTACAACAGAGAAGGAAAACCTTGCACGAGATGCCAGAGCAGGCCTGGTGAAGGGAGCCAAGAGCTCCAAAGAGAAGGTTTTGTTCTCTCTGCTCTGGAGTGTCTGAGGTCTTCCAGCATGCTTCACCCTGGGAAATGCCAATTCAGGAGCATCTGACACAGTGGAGAATTTTTGACTGTGAGAGGCATTAAAGTGTTTAGAGAAGCCCAGAAAATGATTTTGGGACTTGGCAAACACTGCTCTAATTTCTTGCTCTTGAAGCCTTGTGCTGTGGGATGAGAATCAGAGGTTCACTAACAGCAAATCAGTCCAGTGGCATCCGATTCCCAAATCACACAACTGAGTTGCAACAGAAATTATGGATTATTAGATAAAGACTAAACTCTGAATAAAATCTAAATATATATGCAGACACATGGATACATAACCTCAGAGAGGAAGCTCCTGTTCTGGCTGTACTGACATGGCCCATTAATGACAGTCAAATAGAAAGGGGAAACAAACCCATGACAAACAGGCTCATATTGGTTATTTTCAGGCCCCGTGATGTAATACCTTTTTCAGGCACTATCGCACAAAGTTTCTCTTTCTTGAGTTTCTTTTTCTCTAGAAGAAATAGAAACTTAGCAAGTGCTGTAAAGCAGTCAGTCAATGCTTGGATTGTGTCCAACTCACTGAAGCAGATGAAAATGCATGGGAGAAATGAGTTGATTATTAGAAAGTCAAGCCTTATAGAAAGTAAAGGGAAATATCAGCAGCTATTTTAGACATCCATGCTTACTCTTGGTCCTTTAACCTGATTTTTTTAAGGCATGTTAAACTAAGTTTGAAATGAACTTATCAGTTACATTGCACTGCCAGTTTAGCGTCAATAGAAAATTCATTGTATCAGAGACAAACTCTTCATGTTTTTGGGTTTTTTTAGTAATCTGGAGTAAAACCATGATCCATCTTCCAGAGAGGTGAAGAATTTTTTTAAAAATTGAGAAGAAAACTTGAAATGCCATATACTTATGTTAGTGAGCTTTGCTCTGTGACTTACAATTAAAACATTTGAAAGTAAATGATAATGAAATGGTCTTGGAATACCTCTAAGCACCTCAGTGTCCTCAAGAGGTATGTGTCCTTAGATGTGTCACTCAGTGCAGGAGAGCACAGAAGTTGTTCACAGCACTGACCTTGCCCTGTAATGCTACATTTGCGCTCTTACCATGAGCAATATGACTTTTCTTTCTTTCCTCATCTTTCTGGTGCCAATTTCATAGTTAAAGTAATTAAGGCTACACCAGGTGGTACTGGAGCAACCATTTGAAAAACAGAGTCTAGCTCTGGGTATGCAATAGGTGCATTTATCAGCTTCAGCCTTGGTAAGTGGACAGATAAAGCAGAAGCCAAATCCTGAAGGTCCTGGCACCTTCACTTCTTAGCTGTGAGCTCACAGAACAATTTTTTGTCTAGACTTAGAGATCCCAGCTCCTCTTGGCAGCTTTTTGCCCTTGCTCCATGCAGCACCTTTCCTGCTGAGGTGTTACTGGGGTGTGCATTAGCTTGGCCACATAGATCAAGCTCCCTACCCAGAGCTGCAAGGACACCAGGATGAGGCAGGCAGGCTACAGCACAAGCTGCCACCAGAGCAGAATGATGAGAACTTGCATTCTGATGGTGAACAGTGTGTTAAAAACCCATGCTGGTACATCTTCATTGCTGCCTTCAGTGCTGGCTGGCACAGACATGCTGTGCCTTCACTTTATATGTAGATGGATTCATTCCACATCTCCCTTCCTCCCACTGGCCCTCCCATAACACAGTAGGATTCTGTCACACCCTAACATATTTTTCTCCCCATCCTCACGTTTTTCTTTAAAAACACTCATTGCAGGGAGTGGTGGTGCTGAAGCTCAGTGTTACACCATCTGTTTAGCAATCCCAGCCTGGTTTCCAATAGCCCACCTGAAATGCATGGTTACTTCCAGCCTTTCCTTTTTCTGGCTGAGCAAGCCACCCTGCTTCTTGCTGGTGTCAGCAACCACAGCCTCTCTGAGCACATCAGGGTGTGGGGAGAAGGTCTTGTTTCACAGCCAGCACTTGCAGAGTTTCTGTCAGCTTCCACAGAGCCCAGACATCACCCAGGATATCCCTGCTTCCCCCACAAAGGGTTGCATAAGCACTCACGTAATCCCTTGGTAGGTGGTAGGACTGGCCCTCCATGGCCACACCAGCTCTCTCCAGGCACAAACCAGTCCTCAAGCACTGCAGGGATGCACCCAGATCTTGAGTTGCCTGGTTGTGGAAAGTTGACCCTGGCTAGATGCCAGACACCTACCAAAGCCACTCTGTCACCCCCGTCTGCAGCTGGACAGGGGAGAGAAAATATAATGAAGGTTGATGAGTTAAGGATCACTCACCAAATATCATTGTGGGCAAAACAGACTCAAATTAGAGATATCAGTTGAATTTATTGCTGACAAAATCAGAGAAGGATAATGAGAAGCAAAATAAGACCTTGAAAATACCTTGCTGGGCTGCAGGTGATCTCTGCATCCCTGTGCCCTCCTGGGCTGCAGGTGATCTCTGCACCCCTGTGCCCTCCTGGGCTGCAGGTGATCTCTAGAAGCTTCTCAGAGAAACCATCCCTGTAGTTCCCCTGCTTCCAAAACCAGGCCACACAAACCCAGTACAGTGGCAGTAACAGCAGAGCAAAATTTGCAGATGAGGAGCTGAATGTAGCACTCCTGGTGATGGGACGGGGGAAGGAAGATGAGGGCTAAGCAGTGACCACAGCAGCCCATGCCCCAGGAACCATGCAGGGTGTACAGCAGTGGTGCCTGGCAGCTGGAGCTCCTTTTATTCAGCCCACACTGCATAAAATAAACCCTGAGGAGATATAACATGGCCTTGTCCAGGAAAGCAATGCAAGGCAAGACATCAAGAAGAACAACCCCTCCATATGCTGAGCATCTTCTACAGAATCCCCCATAGCCTGGCAAAGTGTGGTGCCACCCTGACCCACTGGCCACAGCCAGACAAGTCTCCAGGTGCTGGGCATCAATTCATTCTGAAAAATGACTGCTCCTGTTTTAGGACCAAATATCCCTCTTTCCCATTAATGCTCTACTGTTGGCTCCGTCTTCTGCCATCACACGCCATGAAAACCAAGCAGGAAAAAATAAATGTCAAGGAGAACTTAAAAACATGATATGCTAATTAGCAAGTGTTCTCAGAGTGTTAGCCCCACATAATAACCACTGACCTGTTTGGGTATATTTTCAAATGCTCTTTCTTTTTTCAAGTTGGCTTCTTCTGCAGCTTCGGATTAAGCAGTTGCCTAAAAGCCTTCATTGTAAAGCATGCCTTGCACTCACCCATCTGGCAACTTTATGTTGTATAATACAAGGGAGTGCACAGTATGTGGCATAAATTACAGACAAGAAGAATGAACAGCACAGCATGTAGGGTAAATTAAAGCAGGCATTCTTCATGGCCCATAGCAGAGAAGGACAGAACAATTTTGCATCATAAATACAGGAAAAACATGTGTTTTCAAATGAGAATTTAAAAAAAAAAATAAATAAGATATGCCCTCAGAGGCAGGCAGCTTGTTCCTAGAGGCAGCAGCAACCATGCAAAACCACATAAAGGAGTAAAGAAAGGCATAATGGTAGATAACAAGAGGTAACAGATTGCAGTAGGAGGACAAAGAAAGAAACCAAATGCTGAGATGGAGCAAGCCCCAGTGGACTTTTAAAAACAAGAGTGCAAATTGAAAATGAAAGGAGCAGAAAGCACACACAGATCAGAGGATGAAAACCATTCCTATTGGTTTTTTGTGGCATGAGCATATGTAATGCACACTGTTTGTTAGTGACATTTCACTTGACATCAAAGCGTTCATAAACAGGATCTCCTGACCATGGCCTGGTGAACTCAGCGTAGTCCCAGGAGCCTTCTGCTCTGAAGATCCAGAAGTGCTGACCATCCTATGCTGCTCCTCACCCTTTGGACCATTGTGTGGGCCTGTGTGTGTGTGTCTGTGTCTGTGTCTGTGTGTGCAAAAATGCCCACATAGGAGAGAAGTGGGAAAAATTGGACAAAGTTGAGCCAACTCCACTTGCTAGAAGCGCCAGAGCTTTTACTCTGTGCCTGACCTCTCCAATCCTGGGTGTCTCACTTCTTTTTGTGAGCTTCCACAGCAACTTACACCAACCTAGAACACAGTCTTTCCTCTTCCACGGTCCTGCCATGGCCCTTCCATCGTGCCAACACTTGTGCCTGTAGTGCAGCACTGGGAAAAACTTCAGGGAGCTAACTCTGCTACACCAACCTCACCAAAGGAAAGAGGGGACTAGTTTCAGATCAGTGCTGCTCTTCTCCTTACTGGAGTGGAGTTACTCAAATTGTGAGCCAGTTTAAGCCACTGAATGGGCAATTTGAGTTCTGGGTTGGAGGTGCAGGACCATGGCAGCTTCAGTTTAGATGAGGTTAAGCTGCCATTGGAACAGTGCTCTGGCTGTTTTCCTTTCCCACCCTGAGCTGTTTTTGTCAATTTAGAATATGTTTTTCTCAAGGCAGGGAGTGTTTCCCATTATATGTTTGTGCATTGCCTAGCAAGTTGGAACCCTGATCTGAGGTGGAAACTTGAGGCCCCACCATAGTACAAATAATAAATGTAACACAGTGAAGAACAGATGCATTCACATATGGTGCTTTATAATTCAGACAAATAAAAATTCTTATGTTGTATGTTAAAATAATTCTATATGTGCCACAGTTAGCATGAAAACTGAAAATAGAAACAAAGCCATGAAGAGTCCAGGCATTTAGGAGTTCATACCCTACTTCTGCATCCACAAACACAGACTCTGTGGCCATCCTCATTGCCTCATCATGCAGCAGTGCCCTGTAACTTTAGGGTTTTCCAGGTTGTCTTTTCTTTTAAGGTTAATTTCAGAATTCCTTTCCAGTCTACTCAGGCATCTTCCCAGCCAGCCAGCCCCTCCACTGCACATATGGGGCTGTATATAAAATATCCACAACTTTTTCATTCTGCATCGCTCCCGAAGAACATACCATTTTTGTCTTCTTGAGAATGTGCTCCCTAATGGCAGCATCCTTCTGGGGCAGTTTAAGTTTCCACTGGACTCTGAATAGGGATTATTGTGACAGAGGGTATTTTCCTCTGCTGTGCTGGCATTGGCAATAATGGTAGCAACAGCTATTTGCAAAGAGGAAGGATATTTGTGGCAATCTCTGGCATATAGTATTATTTAACTCTTTCGGAAGAGACACCTTCCAATAAAAGAAAGAATGACTTTTGAAAGAGTTACAGCCATATAGTCATTCTGAGTGAATTATATGAGTCAGGTTCTCACAGGTTAATAGAGATGGAAAAAAAATCTTAAAGTGTGTCTTTATTAATTTTTTTTAATCACACTAATTCAAACTTTGCTATACCAATTTTCAGAAGATTTATTCTGTATATAACAAGTGCTGCAGATTTTGGAGGGTTGTTTTACATTATTCAAAAATAATTAAATGGTTTAATTCCTTTTTAAAGCACCAAAATCACATCAGGCTTTAAAGTCATGAGCTTTGCCTCTATAATTAACATTAATAAATACAGACTTAGCAAGGCTGGCTTTCAAAAGCATGATGCATTTCAGGAATACAAATTTGCAAGTACAAACTGAAGACACCAAATGCAGCATTTCTGACTTTTCGATATCAATTTACTTATTTTACCAATTTGCTTCCTTGCTAATCAATGAAACCCTAAGGAAAAAAAGCATTTTGGACAATTGCCAAAAGTATATCTCAAGGGAGCATAAATCAAGGCACTAGTCTTCTATGCTGAGCATTCATTAGTAACTAACATTAAATTGAAGTGAACCTTTTTACAAGCAAGGAAAACAGGCAATCCTGGAAATTGTTTTACTAGCAGCTCTTTATCCCACTTTTTCTTTCCCAGTCAACTGGAGGAAACACAGCCTAAGCAAAACATTTGGCATTAAAGATCTTACATAGTTTCCACCGTATTAATAGATCTGGAAAATGTGCAGAAAATAATATCCATAGAAAATGTACATAGGGCCAAGCTGTTGCCCAGAAGCAGGACATTTACTTAATAGGTGTAGACACAAAAATTAACATTTCTACATCAGTCTCATCTATCAGCTTGAGAAATCCATTCTAGTAGATGCCAAGCACTGACCATACAGAGGATCACAAGCAGTGTTTGGACTTCAGCGTCTTGACAATAAGAGAGAGCTGAACAACATGAAGTATTTCTTCATTCAAACCAAGCTGGTTCTTGCCAGTGCAGTGGGGTAAAACCCTTGCCATACTAAGAGATTAAATAGTTGCAGAATAGGGCCGGGCTCCCTCCAGCCAGTTTATGAACTCAGAAGTTTACTCAGGTTGCTGGACCAGTGCCAGTTTACAGCTGCTAATGAGCTGATCCCCACAATCTTTTTCCTTTTAAATCAGTCAGAATTAACCAAGATAAACTCTTCAGCCCTACACTACTGGTTGCCTGAGGAAATATTTTGAAAGGATTCTTGCCTAAAACGTCAATATCTCAGAAACTAACTTCTGGGCATATATTTGGTGTATTACTGGAATTGGTGAACATCCTATATAATATGAGCATGTTCTGCATCCTATGTGAAAAACCATGTAGCCAGTAATTTTCTGGTACTTTTGGAACAGCTCCTCACTTCACCAACAAAGTAGTTAGCACTCACTATTAGAAGTGCAATCATGCTGTACTAGAGTTATTTTTCCTTAATTCTAGTGTGCAAAAACTGGCAACTTTACCTTGGCAAAGGGCTAAGTTCATCCAAGCTTGCAGTCTGTCTGTGCTTTAGCTCTGCTTAATGTGGGGAACACCCTGTTCAGCACTTTGGGCCTTTGTGGTGTCCACCAGCTCCATGTCAGTAGAAGCGACTGAGAACAGCTGATGGGAGGCTGAGCAGAAATCAACCTCATTGCTCCAGAGGCATTCCTTAGGGAGAGCAGACTCAACTGGACCTGCCCAATGTTGCTTTCTCCCTCTGTCTTCCCACAGGGAATAATTGGTTGGATTAGTGAGAGGCCAGGATGAGAAAAAAAGCAGGTCATACTCTAGCAGTGAAGACTATCACCACCCACTTGTCACTCATCTCTGATTTTTCTCACAACCATCACCTACAGTGAGAAGAATATGGTGTCTTTTGGGCTCCCACTCCTATCCAGCTGGCTTATCCTTTTTAAATTCTCTTTCTCTAATGATTTTAGCTTTCCCCCCCCCTCTAATCTTGGAGCCCTTTTTTTGACTCAGCACTGATCACCACAAAAAAATGCAACAACATAACTTCCTTCCTCTTTTTTCTCCCATTCACACAGTGCTGGCAGAGTTTCTCAGTGCTCAGGATCTGGTTCATTTGGTGACCTCCTAGTGAGTCACCAGGAGCACACAGTCACAGCCACAGCCCTCTGAAGGCACGTGGTGACCTGCTCCAGCCCTGCAGAGCCAGTGGGGAATGACAGGACTGCAGTGGATGAGTCCACAGCCAAGGAGTCAGCAGCACCCTGAGAGCCAGGAGGAGCTGTGGGCAGGCAGGAGCTTCTTGCCTGAGTCTCCTTGGGTGCCAGCAGCTGGCTGGGCATGGAGAACCCTGCTGGCCCTGGGTTTTCACTTAGTTTTCCAGCTGTGAGTGTGCAAGGGCAGTCAGTCTGTCTGTGAGCAGAAGAGCAAAGAGCCAGAACACGTGCATGTGGACAGGGCAGAAGAAAAGGGGGTGAGTAGGGGGAGGGAGTTGTTTGCAAAGAGAGCTCAGAACCATGGTTATGTGTTTGTACACACAGGGAGAAAAAAGAGACCAGCTTGTGGACTGGAAGTGATGGGAAAGTTTTGCAGTTTTGATTTTGACAGTTTTTCAGAAGATAGCTCACACTTCTTGTGCCGTTCACTGAGGAGCTGCATTATTCCTTTTCCAGGCTAGTGCTTTGAGAAAAGCCTTTCTGTGAATTTTTATGGTATTTTTCTACTCACTGTGGTATTCACAGATATGAAGGGAGGTGGGAGCAGAGTGAACAGGCCCCCTAAATCCATAATCACTCTGAGCAATCACATTCATGAATGTCACCATTGATAAGTACAGTGTGTTGTACAGCCAGCCAAGTGTTACCCAAACACAGAGCATTTTCATATGACCCATCAGAGCTATAAGGAGACATTTTGATGCCAGGAGTATGTCCTCCACTCAACTGACTTCTCCAACTCCAAAACTTCTGGCCACCACTATCACCTTCAGGTTGTCTGCTTTGCAGCCACAGCGACAAGATGTGGTACTGATCTGTTGCTTTTTTCCCAGTTCAAAATGCCCCTTTAACCCTGGTGTTCTTCTCCTGTCCATTGAAACCTTGCACCCTCCTGTAAACCAAGTCTTCCCTTTCCTGGGAATGAGACCTTGGTCTCATGTTGCAGCCTATCCAACTTGAACAAGTTCTTCTTGCATGTGTTTGTTGTGTGACAGAAGACATCTGAAGCATCTTCCAAACATAAACAATCGGCCTCTTCCACTGCAGTCAAGGGGAGGTTTGCCAACAGCTGTACAAAAATTGGGCTCAAACTCTCATCTGAAAGACAGATGAATAAAAAATGCAATAGACATTGCTGCTGAAAATAGATAATTTCTAATTCCCACAGCTCTCTTTGTGGTTTAAAATAAGCCTTTCTGCATTAAGACTACAGTTTTTAAACTAACAAAATTTTAAAAAACTCTGAAATGTTCTTTCTGAGTGTTGTTTCAATTACATTTCCATGAGTCTACATGCTTTTGATGTGTGAATTTCCCCATTAGATTCAGATTGCTTTGGTTTGGACTCCATCAATGAGGCATACAGTGGCAGTGGGATGAGACCTCATTTTTACATCCGAGGGACCAAAGGAAATGAGTCAGCAAATTGGCAAGGTCCTATCTGATTGCAAAACTGCTGAGCATGATCAGTCCTTGGGATTCAATACCTAGCCCCTGCCTTGCAGCTCCAGATCAGTCTGCTAAGGGATCATGGTTTCAGGGTCAAGAATGAGTAGGGAATTTTATTCTGTGTGCTATCCTAGTCTCTAATACATGCATTTGTAGGACCTGACTGTTAGTTGTTATTAAGAATATTTTTTACTCCTGCAATTGAATCAGCTGCTGCCTGGAAGCATTATATTTAAGTAATGGATTGTTGTTACTAGTGGGTTTTGAGCTAAAACAGATGCCACCAAGATTGTTCTGGCCACAAAGAAGCATGTGGAGGAAATCATAAAAAGATAACTTGGAGGCGTAGGACATGGGGTAGCCTTTCAAGAAGCAACAAGTTGTCTTCTTTTCAGGGTAGGACTTCACCCATTTATGAAAATTACTCTATGTTTGTGCTGCCTGTGACTGAATTTGATGGTTCAGGAGTTTTTTCCCACTTCTGCATTCCCTGACTTCCACCTTAGGTGTGTTCTAAGCCTACGTAGTGCAACAGTGAGCCCCAAACAGGCTCAGATGCATTAAGCATTAATTTTGTTTCTATTCTTCATGCCTCTTTCTAATGTATTTCATCTGCTATGAACAGCAAGTGTGAACCACATTGAAATAATGAAATGTCAATATGCAAACAATACCATTTCTCAGGGACAATGCAAAGGGCAGGAATATAAACTTAAGTCTCAAAGGCAATAAATGCTCCTAAATTAGTCTTGAAAAAATGCATTTCATCTGCCTAAAACACATGAAAGTTTACATATTTTGGTATTATTTACTCTTCTTCTCTATTAAATACATAGTGATTTTCTGATTATGGAATCTGTCTAGGGAAAGAAAGTAAATTTGTTCTAAGGGAAGCACAGTAATTGCCCCTATATCTCCATTCAACCATTCTCCAGTTTTTAGTGTCCAGACCCTCTTATTATATTATGTCTAAATGAGGCTGAAAATCTATTCCTTTGGGAATTTGCTAGTGATTTGGTTTGGAACAGGATTTCATCCCAGGAATGCCCAGAGCCTGGCAACTAATAATGACTGTATGTCTCGGGCTTTCACCTGCACTGGTTATGGGGGAGCTAAAGTTTTGTATACAAAGCAAAAAGAACTGTTAAAATTTTGATTTCCAGTGCAAGTCATCATTTACCATATGGTCAGGTATTTACCCCAGCTCCGTGTTGTTCAGCAATCATAGAGGTTTGCGTGGGGTGGAGCTGAAGCAGGGGGTTGTTGTTTTGATTTCAAAGTCCTGTGCATCAAACTGTCTCTAAACTGCTGTCATCACAATGCTTGTGAACCAGTCTGCTGTGTCAGTCTGACTGGAACCAGCCCCCAGAAACACTGTCCTTTATCCTCCTCCTCCTCCCCACACTCTGGCTGTGTGTCCTTCAGAGCTGGGATGGACTCTGGGACCTTTCATGCACTGCCCCACCTTACCTGACCTTTGAGCAGACAAGACCTGTCAAACCAAGCACAGGAAAGACAATCAGAGAGCTGATCCTAGTAGTTTCAACTTCGCTCCTACTTTCAGTGGTGAAAAGCAAGTTTGCCTCTCAATAGTTAGGCTACTCAAGTTGCTAGAAAGGCAAATAGCCAATAAACACCCACTGGCCACCTCTACGGGGTTTTATGTTGTTGTTTGTCATGTATTTCTGCGGCTGGTACTAATTTTCAGTTTGTCATCCTTTGACTCATAGAAATTCTTCCCCTTCAAAAAGGATGCATCTCCCTGCCGACCACGGAAAAAATGTGGCATGCAATTCAATCCTTTCCTGATAGCACCGGAGACGAGGAGAGGGCAAGTTAGAACACCATGATGAGGAAGTTTTGTCATTTCCAGAAGGAAGCATGATTCACTGTGCAGAGCATTTTTGGGAGCCTGAATCAGAGCTGTCGAGGAAGTCAGTTCTTGGACAGTTTAATGTTTATTTTAACTATGACTTTACCGGTGAAACGTGTGCCTCTCCCCACAGCCAGTGGGTATGGAGAGATCAGATAAAATGCCACCGAGGAGCAGGCAAGAAGATTGCCAAGGAAGCGACTTTCAAATGTTTCAGATAAAATGAGAAGTGTCCCAGAAAAATCTGTCCTTAAACGTCATTGCGAAGCAGCACTCTCCTGAAAGCAGATTTGAGGGAGAAATATTTTCTCACACTTTTCCCGAGCACAGCACAGGCAGTGGGAGGGACCTGCAGGGTGGCCATAAGGAGCCTGTGAGGAGGGGAGGGCCATGCAGTGAGCTGCAGCCGGGCTCCTTCCCAAAAGGTCTGGAATTAGTGCGCTAGCGGAGAGATGGCTTCATTAGTCATGGCACAGACCTGCTAAGTAAAGCTATCCGCTATCCGCAGAAAGAATGAGTTGTGTGTGTTTGTTAGCTGCCAACAGGCTGCAGGAGAAATTCTAGTTGTTGTTTTTAACTGCCTATTGTACCCTAAAAGAATCACAATTTGATTAATGTAGTTTCCCCCCTCTGCCCACCGCACACCCCCTCAGATGCACACACCACAATGCAGGAAACAAGGTTAGTTTGGAGTGTCTTTCCCTCATCTTCTCCCTCCCCACTTCCCTTCTTCCCCACAGGAAAGATAAAGTCTTACTAGCAAAGTACACATCTGGGAAGGGTCCTCAGCTCAGGAACTGGGCATATTCCTGGACTACCACAACTGGTTTGGAGCAGGTGGCCAACTACGCCTTTTCTCCCCAAGTGTAGATTAATAAAGTGAAGAGAGGGAAGAAAAATCTATGCTATTACTTGTGAAGATTAGCAGACTGTTGATGTGTTTGTGCCTCCAGGGATGTGTGTATATCACTGAGGTCGAGCAGAGGGAACTGTCAAGATATTTACTGTATGGAAATACATGCAAGAACCCAAAACATAGTGTAGGAGGGCGGTGTTTATAGCCTGTACAATTATATAAATAGAAACTATCCTTCAAACTCACTCTTTGCACTCTGTTGCATAGGGATTTACATTTCTGGCCTCATGGATAAGGAAAGACTGAGTATTAGGGAGAGGCAGTGTTCTTATAGGATGTGGAAGGAAATAATGGGATACACCGAGCATGCCTACGCATCCCTGGAAGACGTCACTCTATCTGGGAGCCAAAAGGTAAGGGAGTGGGTTTGCTGACTGTGACACATGGTGGGAGGAGATCTGAGACACAAAGGAGTCATGGGTGTGAACCAGGAAACAGGACCGTGCCCACCCAGCTTTTTTGTTTGCTTGAGGAGGATGTAAAATATGCTTACACCAGTTGTGCTCCAGCTCCAGCGCTAATTGTTAACAATAAAAGGTCACCAGAAAACAATTGCTGGGAACCAGAATTACACAAGGGGCCTGGGTAATGCGATCACTCCTTCAGGAGGGAATGCCATCCCGCCAGGGAGCGGGTGCTGGGAGATCCCTGGGAGGACTGGCCAGGTCAGCCCAGGAAGGGAGGTGCACCCTTGTGTCAGCCAGACCTCCCTCCCCAGCTCCCTGCTCCCAGACAGGCACCATGCACCAGGCAGTTTCAACCTTATTTAGCACCTATTTTAGGGAGTTTAAATGCAAGGTGAAGGGCCGCTCTTTTTCCTATTATCCTGGGAGGAGAATATAGGCTTTGACATCCCTTCCTGTGGCAGCGTTGGGGTTTGAGGGGTCATGCTGGATAGGTTTGCACAGCAGAAACAAGGACTGCCATCTGAGGGAGGGCAAGATGAGCTGGAAGCAGCATATCCCAGAGGAAAAAGAGGGAGGTACTGCTTGAGTGTGTTATTCCCTCCCAAAATACGTCTCTACTTCATGGGTGTGAGTACTGCTCTGGAAGGAATTTCTAAGCTAGCATTAAACTCATCTGTGTGAACACAGCGACAGCTGAAAACTCCTGCCAGCATGCTGGATAAGTATTTTGACAACCCATCCTGTCCCAGCTCTGTGCTTTTGTGGCTGTCTGGTCTACTTGCACATGCCTGCTTGTGTGTTCAGCACACCATGAGGTGAGTTCTGACCATCCTGGTTATTCAGCCTCCAGGACCAAAAAAATTAAGGGATGTCTGAAGCAATGAGAGATGCTTTTAGGCCATGTCCATGCTGAGGAACAGCCTGAATGTCAGAGAGGAGCTGAGTTCAGGCCATTTTACAGTCAGTGATAGGAACAGCCACAAAAATGCCATGTGGATTTAGAAGCATTCTGGAGCAGACTCAAACCCTGTCTGCCCTGCCTTCATTCCACATTCACACAAGTTCAACTATTGCTAAATGGTCCAAAGATGTTTATTTACCTTTTGCTATACTTTGCCCTCTGAGAAGTTGCATGTGTGTCTAGCCCACCCTAAACTGAAATGCTGAACCCTGAGCTTTCTGTTGCTGCATCCACCCAGAACAGCACAACTTTGTTATCCCCACAGAGGCTTCCATCAGCCACAACCAGCTCTCCCCCAGCCCTTCAAATCATTTCCTGCAGACAAATTTTACAGCCAGGGAGAAAGAAAAGACACATGTGAAAAGCAGTCTTTGGGAGACAGTGCACAACTGTTTTCCCGTCTTCCAGTGATTGAACATGTCTGACAGTGCCCATGCTCTTCTGTTTTGTGGTGGGGCTCAAGTTAAAAGAAGCCACTGCCAAAAAACATTTTCTCAACAATTGTATCAAGTCTAGAGACAGAGGGAAAGAGGCCTCAGATGACCAAGTAGCTATTTCATAGGTGTTCAGTATAGAAAATTTCTCAAGAAAGATGCAGGAATAGCAAGACGTAAAGCAGGATGGGGATAATAACTTCTTGAGCAGCTGAAGGACACTGTGAGAGATGTTAGATGATTTATGTGAGGAGAGCTTGGTAAATTCTCAAACCTTCCCACATGCTGTTCCCTCGTGTGAAGACTTTTGTGTTCTGCAGACAAGGAGAGCTCTAGAAGTGACAAGGTGCATCCCTGTCTGGGACTGAAAAGGGGAACAAAGATTAATTCAGGGCCTGGTTCTCACTGAAAACATCATCATTATAACAAGGCAAGAGGCCTTTAGTTCTCTTTGAAGGGATGCCAGGTATGTGCTAGGAGCTGTTGGAGCATGTCTGGGATTATTCAGATGCCATATGCAGGTCATGGAGTCTGGGCACTGTGGTGTGCCCAGTACCAGTGCTAGAAAAGCCCTCAGGAGTTACAGGACCCTGGGTGCTGTAGGTGTTTTGTCCACCTATGAATCCAGCCCCATTTAGTTCAGTTTGGTCACAACACAGAAGAAAGTTGCTGATAATCTCATGAGGATCCAGAGCATTGTTGCAATCCCCACAGGTACAACATAAATTACCTGTGGGGGGAAGGACTGGAGAAACTGCATCTGCTTACCATAAAAAAAAAAAAAAGAGATAGGAGTGAATGCTGAGAATGTTTTTAACTCAGCCCTAGCCTAGCTCAAAACTAACAAGCTACACACCCCAGAGGTATGTGAGAGAGACCTGTGAAACAAAATCAAGCCTCAGGCAACAGCTGAATCTATAAGGGTTCACTACCCACATCACCTTTTATGCACTCATGGTCCACAGCAAAATGCTGAGAATGTTTTTAAATATCTGAAGGGTTACTACAAATAGCAGAACACAGATCCTGTGGTGAGATAGAGAGGTAAGGAGAGGCTTCAGCTGGAATAGGGAAGATTCTTATTAGACACCAAGGAAAAATATCTAATCTTTTTGATAGTAAGATTATGAAGCCCTGTAATGGATTGACTGGAGAAATTCTGGGTCTCCAGACTGGGTGCTTTTAAGAGTAGAAAAACAGCAGCCAGGAAGGACAAGGATGTAGCTGATGCTACCACGGATAACCTCCTGAGTTCCTTCCATGTAGTACACAAACTGAAGAAGAGGAAGGAACTATTTTCCGAGTTGTCCTTCATTCAGTCCTGTTTCTGCCTGTATCACTTTTCACTCCAGCCGCATTTAAAATGAGCAAAATTATTCCTCTGTTAACAAATGACTGTGTAGTAAAACCCAGGAGTTAGGAATGAGCAGGGCTTGAAAAAACAGAGGATATGAAAAAGGTATACTTTTATTATGGTGACTAGATCCTCCTTTTTCATAGAGCAGGTCTGATTTTGTTCATTTGCTCTCAGCAAGCAGAGTTAATGGTCACTGTTTTCTGTAAAATAGAACTTCCATTACTGAAGAAAAAATAATTTTATAGCACTCAGTCTTCAGCCAATAAAGTTTAAAGGCTGCATGAGGAGTTTTACATTTTGAAACATTTACTTTTAAGAGAACTATAAAGATGAGTCTTAATGCCCAGATTTCTGAATCAATAAAAATGTTCAAATGTCTCTGTCAACAACATAGAGAAACTGAAGCCAAAATGCCACTAAACAAAAGATAAAATCTTGGATAAAATACCCTGGCCTTTACTGTCATTTGTGAGAAGTGCTGGCTCTTCATATAGAGATATGAACAAAAAGTGAGTCCTGCCACTGTGACCAACGGGTCCTTGTGAAGTGAGCCCAAAATAGACCAGTTAAAATAGTGCAGCATTTGCTGTGTGCGCAGGACTTTTAGCACATGCTTTTGATGAGATCTTTATGACAGTAAATGTAGATACTCATTGTTATACTTAAGGTTGAATTCCAGCTTTTGTCCTAAATCCTTCCTCCTTGTCCTCTCTGCTGTATTTTTAGCTGCTCAAAACTTTTGGAAGCAGTTCCTTTTGTGATTACAATTGTCACGTTTGCTTTTATCACTTCCTGGTAAAAGAATCCATGTGATTGAATAATCTTTTTTTTTTTTTTGTTTTTCCTACTTGTTTGGATATCCCTAAGTTGTAATTTGAAACTCAGCCCTAGCCTAGCTCAAAACTAACAAGCTACACACCCCAGAGGTATGTGAGAGAGACCTGTGAAACAAAATCAAGCCTCAGGCAACAGCTGAATCTATAAGGGTTCACTACCCACATCACCTTTTATGCACTCATGGTCCACAGTTGCAATAGAGATTTCAATGAGTAATCTAAAATTGGAAGGAAAAAAAACTCCCAGGTTCAGCATGTTAAAAGCATTAACGTCCTGGAAAGTGCTAATGTGACTGTGGATTTGAAATCTCACACTCTCTTGTCCCAGGAGGGACATGTACATGTGTGCTCTCTACTGACCCTTAGGTTTGGTCCAAGGAAATGATGCCCCATTCTGATGGTGCTCATAGATCCTGCAGTCTCAGAAACCTTCCTGTCAGTGGTATAAAATTAGGGGACAAATGAGTTGAAGCATGATGATTAATCATGACTTGAAATCACCATGTACACCTGTTTGCAGGTTTGGCTTTCCACCGTTGTTTTTTATGTGCAGGTAGTGTAGTGTGTGCTCACCGAAAGCCCCAGCCTTCAAGCAGGGTGCCTGAAGGAAAACTCTTTGAGTAACTGCAGAGCCAAACTTTCAGCAAAAGGGAGGTGTGCTCCCCACCACAGAGATGTCAGCGAGAGCATCACAGACAGATTTGCTTAACCAAAGCCCCATTTAGGAAAAAAAAAAAAAAAGCATTATTAGCATGTGAAGTTTTCTGTTATACAGAGCCTGAGGTACAGTCCTAGCTTTCCAGGGGATTGGGATTTCAGGACCCTGAAGGAAAATGAAGTTATAGTTTTGTAGAAGCCATGGTCTACAGTGTAAGCAGCTATTGAAAAATTTTTGTCTTTCCTAGGATGATGTGGGGAGATAGGGACTGCAATATTTATCTAAGACATAAATGTGTGTAGGCATTTATATCTCAGTGCAACCTGTAAGGGGAAAGCAGCCCAGCCTAATTCCCTTCCTCAGGGCAGAGCCTGGTGTGTGCTGCCTGTCCCATCACGTGTGCAAATCTTCATGGACAAACAAGAACTCTCTCTGGCTGGAGAACAGTAACTTGCAATGCAAGGCATGCCAACCTATGTCAGCAGTATTGCTCCCCTGGCACTGCTCCTCCCCATTAATTGTAGAGTAGAAAACATTCTTCTTCAGGCTTTTCCTCTAACTACCCCAGTGTGAGAGCCAGGAACTGTGGACATTTGTGTGGAGGGAATTTGGCAGCTGAAACCCGTGGAAGCCTGGCTCTGGCAGGAGCCTTTCCAAGACCAGCATCTGGACTCCTGGTTAGCTTCCTGACTGATCTGCTGCCTCAGACAGGATGCCAACCTCGATAAGTGCACCAAACATAAGGGGAGGGCTGGGCAGAGGCTTGGACATCTCTTCTGGTTTAAAAATAGCAGAGCAAATCCAAAGCACATTGGTAGAAAGGCTGTAACTTCAAAGCTCAACTGGAAAGTGCTTCCTCCTGATGTTTGTCTTGCAGATTACTGCCTGGGTTGAGTTTCTGCCTGTCTCTGCAGCAAAGCTGCAGCTGCAACCACACTTACACAAAGAGGTGAATTTGAAGCTCAAACACAAGACCATTTCTGGTGCACAATGAACACCTTGGCTCAATTTATGGGGGCATCTGTGTCAAAACTGTTGTGATGTTTGCAAAGCCCATCAGCATTTTGCTTGTCTGGGTGAAGATGGTAGTTCTGTGTGAGCTGTTTTCCTTGTTTATGCCATTAGGAGAAGCCTTGTATTGGCTTTCCAAAATAAAAGGGAAAAAAGGTGCTGTTCAGGTTACATCTCAGCTGTGTGCATGTCTGCATGTATATGGTATACCGGGAGTGTGCACATGTGTGTATAGGAGAGCCTTTCCTTCAGAGCTGACTCAGAGATTACAGGTGACTGCAAAGTTATTTGGTGCTTCTTCCACCCAGAAAACCACCTGCCAAGCTTGGATTCTCCCTCCACATTAGCCCCTTACCTTCTAGAATATCACAGCTGTGGAGATGCAGAAGCCAAAACACTAAAGAAAAGGGCCTAATGCAGGTGTTATTCCAGCACCCTACTCCTACATAGGGCTTGTACAGCCCAACCCATGCCTGGCTTTCACCATCATGGTGTTTTCAAACATGAAAATGTGACACGGCTTCTGTAACTTCTCTGGGACCAGAGTCAATCATTTTCCTACACACCAACACTTTGTACATACACAGATGAAAACATGCAGGTGCTTGCAAACAGTATAAACATCATCCAGCACACCCTTTATACAAAAATCACCCACTTTGTTGATTCACCATTTCTCTTTTCACCACAGGGAAGAGTAACACTTTCTGAATAACAGACACAAAGTATTTTGCAAATGGGAAACAAGTGGCATCAGATGAAAAACTCTTGAACAATTGATTCCTCTTGTCCTTCTGCAGTTCTTTCTTTCCATTAGCATTGTTACCCTGTCATTCTTTTTTAAAGGTGAGGAGGAGAACAGAAGAACAGCTAAACCCAAATGCAGTTATCCACGATGTACACTGCATCTTGAGAGTCCTCAGTACAAGTACAAACAATGTTGATTTCCTGCCACAACAAGGTAGCAGGGAGGTGTGCCAGAGGAGGAAAATGATCTTTTTGCAAAGAGAAACTTGTCCAAGACAACTTTATTACCAGACATAAACTCCAGAGAGTTAAAAAGCTGCTTTTAAAAGATGATCAGGTGCAGGGCAGAAGGATTAGGTCAGGACTTAAAAGCTTTCCTCCAAAATGTGGCAAATAGATTCTGAATTCTGATCGTGTCTGCAGTGTCAGCAGGTGACTGATTCATCTGCAGCATGGGAAGAAGACTTTTAACACTGTCCAGACAAGGGATATTCCACTGCTCACAGGACACCCTGGCCTACTTCAGTCACTTGGCAATTCTCATCAGGCCATGAAGGCAAGTTAGTCATGCTCCTGTTCACAAAGTTTCTGACACTTCTGCTTTGCAGTAAGCCATGAAGCCTCAGAGAGACTTTCTGCCTTATGGGTGTCGTGCAACGAGTGAGACTGTAATATCTTAAATTTTTTTTGCAGGTTTGTCTGATAAGTGGGTGGCAACAGTTAGAGGCCAATTTGTGCTTTTCCATCACTCTGTCTAGACATATTTGCAGGGACTGCTTTGCCTAAAAGAGGAAAGGGTATATCATATATTACACAATAATAGGTTATTTTTACTTGTAATGCATTAAGAGGCTGTTTTCAATCAGAAACCATTTGATATGAGGGTATGTTCTGGACGATAAATGGAAAAAGTGGAGCATATCCTTTTTTTTTTTTTTCACACAGCAGACAATAGCCATATTTTCCATATAGACAGGAAATGGCTTAGTTTTATATATAGAAATACAGTCTATTTTATATGCATACATAGTGTATTGATTTATTTAAAAACTGTCACTGTAATTGGTTGAAGCTGCAAAATTGATACACACCTATGTAAATACTTCAGTGCAGCCCAGAAAAGACAAATCTGGAAACTTTAAGTGGGATTCCTTGCCACCAGACTCTGAGGGCACGACACTCATGGTGTGAGGGTCATGTGCTGTTCAGCAGTCACTCAGAGCAACCAAATCCACTCTGTTCAGCTTCTGTGTGTCCTAACTTACAGTCCTACTTGATTCCTACAGTATCTTCTCACAGCTGTATCTTCTCACCACCCCTCCATCCCACAGCTCCTAATGGGGCAGCAGATTTTGTTCTTACTGGCACCACAACCACTGGGGCTGGCTCCCATTCTGGCTCAGGGCTGTGGAGTTCTCCAGTCCCATATTCCCTGGCTACCTGCCACTTCTTTTGGCTGGAGCTGTCCGCTGTCCTCTTCTGTCTCTGGATTGGAAGATGCTCTACATTCCTCAGCAGTGGGGTGTGTCCATAGCAGAGCACTTTTCTGCACAGCCACGTATGGTCTGTAGCCACCTTTTCCCCAAGGGAACAACACACAAAAAAACCTTTCCTGAGAGGGGCACAGTTCCCATGCAGCAGCTCCGTTTGGATTTCGGGGTTTTTTTCCACATCTTTGTGCTTCTGTCCCTGAGGACATGAACACTAGGAAGCTGATGAGCTGCTCCCAGGTTTCTGGAGTCCAGGCTGCTTAAGGAGTCAAGGAATCCCTGCTTTATCGGTGCTGTTCTGCAGTTCAACAGAGCTAAGTCACTTTTTGACTCTAAAGTCTTGCAGAAGATATTTGGATTGTTTTAAGATGATCTTCCACTAAGCTGAGACTCCAGGAGTTAGGAAGGTTAGGAGCTACGTGTTTAAAACTGTGTTCAGTTCAAATTGGATGAATTCCTGCTCACCAGACTATGATTCACAGTCAGGCATTATGGTCAGATTATTTAATACATTAGCAAAAGTGAACTTGATGGACATAGCCACCAGCTGGACTGTGATCTGATAAGGCAGTCACAGAGAAGACACAGTAATAGGCCAGAAAAAAAAAAAAAATTGTTTCTTTCAGGCACTGTAAACAGATCTGTGTTTACTTTATTGCAAAGGGTTTTTTTTTTCTGTGCTACCAATATGTAATCTTTCACTTGACTTAATATGTGTTTGATATTGTTTTTTTGTTTGCTTTTACATATGCTACATCCCTTAATGGGATTCTTCAGCCTTGTATTTTGTTCCATGTAGATAACAAATTTCTCCAATGCTTCCCTTTAGATTTCTCAAGCTCCACATGGCTGCACTGCTCTTTTCAATACATTTTTCCCCAGCTGTTTTTTAATAAGGCAAGAAGTACAGTAAGAGCACTTGGCTACTTCCTACTGCAACCATTAATGGCCATGGTAGGCAAAGACTCACAAACCCTGTTACAGATAAGAAAATAAATCTCTCTCTACCATGAAGCTGTAGTGTAAGGACTAAAATACTCTCTAAGCCGTAAAAGTTGAACTTGGAGTGAGGAGAACTCCAGCCATCACCTTACATATTTCATTTGTTACAGGCCATCTGTGTGCATCATCAGGGATCTCAGGAAAATATTACTCAGCTGTCTTTTATCTCTGTCTAGTCTAGCTGGAGCGTGGGTAGCAGAATACAAAGAAACAGGTTCCTACCCTCAGCCTGATGATAAAAGATGCTGGTAACCTAATGGAAGCAAGTGTTCTGTATTGATTAATAACACAGGGCTATAACCCGCTGAATGTGCTGTGCATGGAGCAGAGTTTGGAAAACAAGTAATGAGTTTCTTCCTTCCTAATAAGCTCTTTATTAGTTGTTGAAGTGGAATGTGAGAGTAGAAAGTAAAGCTCAGGTATCAAAAGAAGTGGTGATGACGGGTTGAGGGGGGTCACTTGTGAAAACAGTGGAAATCAAATCAATTAGGCCTGTCAGCTGGAAAACATCATGGGGAATTAACACTTGTTTGTCTGGATTCCTGCAGCCTGCACAAAAGTGCACAAAAAGAAAAGTGTATTCAAGTAACAAAGAAAGTGTTGTATTAAAACTGTGGTTTCACTAAAGGAAGAAAAAAGGTGTTGTGTTATGTAAGACTTACAGCCACTGACAGACGAAATGAGTTAATAGGATACAACTTTAAAACCAGCAATGAGCTTTTACCCTTCAGAAACAAATGCATCTGCTCAGCAGCAATGGAAGGAGGTAAAGGTATCACCTCCTTGAGCTTTAGGGCTCATAAAGAGTAGAACCTGGCAGAGCCCTGCTGAAAATGGTGAGATTTTTCCTGGTTACCATGAAACTGGAATTACAGCTGGTGGCATAAATGGAAAAGGCATGCAAAAAATCCAGGGAATATTTGGATCACGGGGCTACAAAGGAGGGAAACACTGGGGGCAGAGACCTTCTGGAGTCTTTGGATGTCAACCTCAGTTCTGGTTTATTTTGCTTTCTCTCACCTCAAGTTTGAAATATACTGAAAGGCCCTTCCCTCTACTGAAAAAGAGTTGTTTAGTTTTGTTTTGTTTTTCATATCACACTCCAGGAGAGCAAAGATGGTGCCAGGGCAGTTACAACCACAGCTTCTACTGGATCAGTGCCTGGCTGAGGAAAGCAGGAATTCAGGTCTATGGTCTCCAAGGCCTCTGACTAAACTCGTTAAAACTTGGACACAAAAATGAAGCAGTGAGATGCACTGGCCCTGTTCCCTTCTCCTCCCCTAACTGTGGCAGACACCAGGGAGTTCCCCCCAGCCCTGCCCCTGGGGCTGCCAGAGGGGTGACCACCCTGGCCACAAGGCAGGGATGCCTTCCTGCATCAACCTGGACTGTGCAGAGCCCAGACCTGGTTACCAGAGCCAGGGGCTCGAGGCTACCTGCACACAAAATCAAGCCCAGCCTGCCAGATGGACTGATCTCATGGGTGCTTTTTATCACTGGTTAATTCCTGTAGGTTCTACTGAGACACCCCAAATTGCCAAGAAATACTGCAGGAATAAGCAATAGGATGAAAACGTTTCAAGAGCTTGCACTTTTGTGAAATAGAAGGGGACAGTGAATAACTCCTTTATCTTTTAAACTTGTGTTACCATTATTGATTTTCATTGCTGTTTTTTGAAGCAAAGTAGTTACGGTAGCTTTCAAAGTCTGACTGGATTCCAGAATAAAAAATGCAATTGTTCTTTCCCTGTTCCCCTGTTTTATGCACTGACTAAACATACACATTCTTGGCACACAACGCAGCCTTTAAAGTGCACAATTTTTAATGCAATTAGAAAAAGAAACAATTCCAAATGACAGGAATAAATTAAAGGAATGGCTTGAAGGTGCAATCACAAATGGCTTAGTACTTTTTATTCGGAGGGAATTGCTTAATGAAAAACATTTCTACTGACTGTCTAGCAGTTTTTGAATCACCTTGTCCAGTGTTTCAAGAGTCATGGCCATCCCTAGCTGTAGTTTGAATTATTTTATTTGTAAAAATGCATATAAACAATTTTTTTCCTATACTTGGGTGAAATAACAGGAGAGAAGTATTGTTTAAATTTTGTCTTTGTTACTCCAGCCATTGAAAAGCCCTGGTCACTCCTGCTTTCACATATTTTATTTCACAATGAAGTTGGGATATTAAGTCAACCAACCTACACATTTCAATGCAAATAAAATATAACAAAGCAAGAGCTACTTGTTGCCCTTTACAGATCAGTGGTAGGGAAGGTGTGGAAAGCTATTTGGAGCTCCCCTGCTCACCCCTGTTAACACATGCACGCTTCCTTAAAGGAGTGATTACACCTTGCTGTTGGCAGTGCAAAGCTTAGTAAATCTTTACATTTTCACTATGAAAGAAGGGAATTTCCTCTTACTTCTGTGGGCAGCCAGCCAGTGAAAGGTGATGGGAAATACATGACATCCTGTTCTGTCTACCTTTCATCTTTCCTGTTCACAGATGCATTTTGAGCCTGACATGCAGGTGTAATTAAAAACAGGTTGATGCCATGCACAGCTCAGCAGATGCACACAAAATTAGTACCTGCTGTGAATCCAAGTACTTTAGCTTTTATGAAGCAGCCAGGCATTTGCAAATTGTCTCTTGTAACTGCAATAATACGAACATAAGAATAAAGTGGATCGTGTGGCTTTCACTAACACAGAAAAATGGCAAACACTTTCCTCATTAGTACTCAAAGCAATGTAATCCTAACTATTCATGCTGATGGTTTTCAAATAAGCTAACACTTATGCACTGGTGCATTTCACACTTAAAAAAGAAAAAAAAAATCCCTCTTTTTCAACATTCCCTGCTCATGTAGGCAGCAATGCAGCACTCGTATTCTCCAGCTGGCCACTGCTGTGCTGAGGCTGGGAAGGGCTGATGCTCTAGTCACCCCCGTTTGCCACGATCTTTAAAAGCACCTCTAAGGAGGATTCAGTTCTCCAGCCTACTCACTGGAGGCACTGTGCTTGGCATGCCTAACGTGGCTGCCATACCTTCTCTTCCCTAAAAGTCCAGTCAGGAGAGGGAGATGCAGGCAGGAGGTGCTTGCTCTGCAATTGCCTGGTCCTGCCCTGCTGCAAACGATGAAGAGACTCTTGCCAGGAGGGGATTCCAGGTGAGGACACACACCAAAGTGACAGGGAGCAGAGGATGGTGCCATAAAATTTGATGGCAGTGGAGCTTTCAGCTGCAGTACTTCACAAGGATGCCACGCTGGCTCCTCCCTGGCAATTGGCAGCAAGAAAAACACAGTGAAAGGAAGATCCATCTCTTGCCTGCCCCACCAGCAGCTCAGCCAGGATTTGTTGCTTTCAGTACTGGGGCAAAGCTGGCTACTAAAATTCTCCCCACCTCAGTTTAGTGATCCCAGACCATGAGTAGGAGCAGTCCTTCACCTCTGATGAGCGCAGCAGCATAAATCTGTTCAGCTGCACATTTCAGCTCCATGGTGTCAGACAGGCATAATGAGAGCTCCAGCGTCCAAGTGCCACCACTCCAGTCTTACAGCAGTGCCACTGCCCACGCTCCATGTGAGTCAGCTGTGGGAGGGAAGAATTAGGCCCAACATGTCTGGGCTGAAGCAATGATTTAATCAAACTGCTCCTTCCACCTCTGACAAGTGCCTTTTTATGCTTCGTGGTGCTTAGTTTGAAGTTGCCAGTTGGAATTTTTCACACCTGTGGTTTATTTAAGTCCTTATTCTGCTATAGCTCTACACATTTGAGACAATAAATGTGTCCTGTAGAGCTGTGAAGTATTAGGTGAGGGAAACATTTATGTGCAGGTGATGGGAATAAATGAATGATACAGGCATTGCTACATTTTCTATTACTTTCCAAATACAGACAACTGCTACCCATGACCTCCTAGGTCAGAAAACCACTTTTAAATGCTGTGAGGAACTCCTGGCAGAGTCCTCAAAGTATTCAGTGTGTGTTCTGGCTATTCATGCAAGAAAATTTTTCATACCACTTATAAATATTCCCAAGAATGATCACATGGGCCGATTGTGTTCATCAGGAACACTTCATAAGAGAAAAGGAATGACTTCAATTTAACGCAATCACACCTGAGATCAAAATCTACTTAACAGAGAGGAAATTAGAAAATATTTACAGAACAAAAATTCCAAAAATAAATAGAAAACTCCCACTGGGAGGAAAAATAAAAAAAAAGCAGGCAATACTAGATCAGACTGTAGGAGAACATTGCCATACCTGAGAAGTGGAGTTACTTTGTAACCCAGAATTATTTTAGACAGTACAGTGGGTTTATCAAGACTTTAATCAACAGGTAAGCAGGAGATGATTTTTTTTTCAATGATTAGACATTATTGTAATAGTTTGTTAATCATTCATTTTCAAAAATCCTGGCTTCCTCCAGCAGTTTAAAGTTAACCAAAGAATAAGCAATTGTATCTATTTAAATTACCTTGCTTCAGACATAGTCGAGTTTCCATTGTCAGGGCAGCAAGAGCCAAACATTTCCAGCTTCTGTTCTCGGCTGTAACAATTCAAATTGATTAGTCCAAAAAATTTTCAAAAGAACATAAAAATAAAGCAACACGTTATATATTTTCTTGTTATAGCATCTTCTTTAAAGGCATTTTATTCAGAACAGCTGTGTCCCCACTACTTTCCATCACTGTCCTGTCCATCTCACTTGCACTATCAAGATAAATGACTTTTAGATATACATGGCTGGACCTTGCATTTAAACAGGCTCTAATCCCCATGGCCAGAGATACCATGAATAACTGAAATACCACCGAATGAATAGTTTCACTAACCGTGTTTTGCCTTAAATAATCAGAGCACCTGGTAGATCCACACACATTTAATTAATTTGCTGTTTGCTCCATTGCATAATTAACCATTTAATTTCATTGCCCTCTGGTTTTGCTCACTAATTAATTATTTCTTGCTATTTCATCAATCGGCTACTCATACATTTCTTGCTTTTCCAGGTAGTGGGTTTACCTTCTTCTTTGTTATCTCAGCCTTCCTCCCCTTTTTGTTCCTGCCCAATTTCCATTCCTCTTTCTGTCCTTTCTCAGCTGTTTCTCACTCTTTGTCCCAGCAGTGGAGCAGCCCAGTCCCCAGTGGGGCACAGCCACTGCCCCCAGACAGAGGGGACCACGTTCAGGTGTTGGACAGGGTGGGGACCTTACTGACAGAGCAAAACCTGTTTGGAGTGTGATAATCCCAGGACACAGCATCATCCTGGCTGCAGATGATTCATTTCCAGTTGTTAAAGCAAATGTAGCTGGACTGGGGAGACACGATTTAGGACAAATGCTGCTTGCAGTTGTTTGAAATGGGAAGGGTTTGATGACTTGGGGATTTTCTATTCCTAAGACAGGAACTGCTCACTAGCTGATGTCTTAAACCTACTGTTAATGCTTCATGGCATCCTGCAAGGTTACTAAAAAGAATGCTGTATGAACAATATAAGAAAAAATTATCTAGGAAATTAGCTCCTGTGGGTACACACAAATCTTAGCTGATGCCTAGAATACAGATTTGTGTCCTCGTTCCTCTATGAACTGGTATGCTCATTGTCCAATCTGGGTTCACTTAATTCTCCCAGAAGTCTTTAAAGCTATTTCTACTAAACATTTTGGATATTTTTTTTCTCACAAATTGCTTTAGTGAACTTGCACTCTCTGCTGCAACCCATTCAGTCAGCAAGTTTTAGGAGTGCAGTGATGACTTTGAATTCAATCTCCTGATGTTGGGCTCTCATTATCTAAGTGTAGCCGATGCTTTTTATTTCTGTGAAAGCTTGTTTGGATTTCTGTCTGCCCCACTGTGCTCTGGTTTAGATTTCTTGTCTGAATGCTGTCCAGAATTCAGTGCTTACGCTACCATTCACCATATCACTTTTTGCTAATTGCTCCCATATTTGAAGAAGTCACGTGTGCCAAATTGCTGGATTGTGACTGCACTCTCAGGCGGCTTCTAGCACCTCCCTAAAGAGGCAATTAAAACTCCAAACCATGCAGGGACAGGAAAATTGCCCGTCAGAGGCTCTGGGGTCATCCGACATTCCTTCAAAAATGTCTTTTTTGTGCGTTTGACCTTTCTAAAAGAGGGAATATTTGTTCCGCTAAATTTTCCTCTTTCTTCCAGCAGACTGAAAGCCTGTTTTGGATGGTCATTGCTTGAGAGGATCGGGGAATGTTCCCTCTGATGGATAGGACGGTTGTGGCAGCTCTGCCCCGTGGTGGTTCAGTGAAGCACTGAAGTCAGCTCTTCATTTCATGGATGTGAGGAACACCGCTGACCTCAGCAGGACTGCATGCACCTCTTGATCCTGTCACTGGGAAACTGGTCCCAGAGACAAAGAAACAGCTCAGCTTGAGCTGAATCTGCAGAAGAGATCAGTGTGTAACCATGTGTCTTGATGAATTAAGCAATTTTCCTTGAGATTGCTCCTACAGGTTGATACCATTCTTGAAAAAAGGGCAACACAGAGGCTCTGGAACACAGAGCAAAGTCAGGCCTAGTTAGTGCTCAGATCTAGTCCTAATTAGGAGCTTTTTGTTCCTATTACCAAATAAAAGGAAGAAGATTCCTTAATTCAGTATTTTACATAACAACAGGTGAATGTAGCAGGATGAAGGCAGATGACATTTCTGGAAACACAAAGAACCTCCTGTGACTGAAGGAGCATCATTAAAAGCAGTAAGAATGGTGGTTTCAAAATCAGTTGAGAATATTGGATCACACAGGAATTCATTTGGCTTAGCTGTAATAGAGGAACTAGTGGGGAAAAAAAGACATAAAATTTCTTTCTGCCCTGTGCTGATGAGAATCACTGAATAGCTCCACATCATGTCCTCGATGATTTGGGAAAAGCATCATTAATGCTGGGTGAGCTCTGAGCCCCCGAGCACCCAGGATGGGTCACGTTTCCTTCATCTTCCAGAGGAGCCTCCTCTGGCTGCAGGGGGACACCAAAAGTCCTTAAATGTCCAGTGAAAGCTTCTCCATATGAAGCTTCAGTCATGTTACACCTGAACACATGTTTTTGGACATCTGTCTTCCATTGAAAAACAGAAGGCTGAAAAATGTTTCTGAGTCTTTGGAGGGGAGAAGGGGAGGGAAGGGACAGAGGATGCAGCTTTTCCAGCATCAGGATCCTTGAAGCAGTTCTCCAGCGGGGTCAAGTGTCTCATTCTTTCTCAAGACCTCATTTTTATGCTGCTTTATATTTACCCTGGCCCCTTCCTACACACAGGGAGCTGCTCAGACTTGGCAACAGACACATGTAAGACAAATTGTTCAGTACTGGGTAAAGAGCTCCATAAAACCCCAACAGCTCTGGGTGCTCTTGTTTGCACCTTGGCAAAATATATATATCTATTCACCCTGAAGGTGGGACTGACAATAGAAAATCTTTCCATAACGAGGAAGAATGCCTTCAGGGAAAGGGGGAAAAGCTGTTTTTCAGCTAAAATATTCCACTTCTCAATTTTGTAAACTGATAAAAGCGTGGACAGCATGGACACTCAGCAACTAATGGGAAAGGTGAGGCTCTTCAGAGCTCAACTCGTCCCATGGCAGCAGAAATGGCCCTGTTTGCCAGGTGCCAGCCAGCAGGTGCAGAATGTCCCAAGGCATTCTCCCTCAGAGGGCCACCAAAATCCTCAAAGAGCACAGCTCCGAGGGGTCAGCTACGCCTGAGGTCCACACATCACCCTCAGGTGTCTAGAAATGTTTGGTTTTTGTTTATCATTTGGTTTTTCAGATTCAACCCAAGTTTGCCAAATACTTGAGCAATTTCTTTGTCGCTGGGGCCAGTTTGCCAGTGACAGAGGAGAGGAGCAGCAGTGGCTGGGTGACCTGGCCCTGGAACAGGCTCCATGCAGGGCTGCCACAGCCAATCCCTTTGGCCGCTGCTCCAACAGCCCTGCTGAGGAAATGTTGAGGAGAGAGGAGCAAGTGCAGATTTGTCTGGGTTCAGTGGCTTTGAGACAACACCTGGCAGCACAGACACAAAAAGTTGGCTCTGGCCCACAGCAAGTTCTGAGCTCTCCCAGGCAATGGGTATCTTCCTGAAGGGATGTTTTTGGCATAAGGGGAATGTGGATGGAAACAGCTCTGATTTAAATTGCCTAAAGTAATATTTCCTGGGGAAAATAACTCCCAGTGAGGGTTGTCTGCAGCCCTGTTGAGGGAGATGCCTCCACTTAGGCAGAGGATGATGCTGTGCATGGTTCCTCCATAGTTTGTGGCAGATTCTTCCCTCCCTCCCTGCCCTGGCTCCTCTCTGTCACCTGGTCATCAGTCCCAGGTCTGGTTTGCTTTTCTACCCTCCCCCTGCCAATTCCTTCCTCTCCTGCTACTCTGTACCAGCAAATCAAGGCAGGTGAATTGCTGAATTTTACAGAAAATGGCCACTGGCACCGCACCAGGGACCTCCCTCACCTCTGGCTGCACTCAGTGCCTGTCAGGTCTCTGGTGAGGGTGGGAGGGGGTTGGGGGGAGCAGCCAAGTGGAGTGCTTCAAGCTGTGAGACATTTTCTGTTTATGTTGCAGGCCAAACCTCTTGGATTTGAACCAGAATGGCCACTTTTTTTTTTTTTTTTTTTTTTTTTTTTTTTTTTTTTTTTTTTTTGGAGGCAGATATGTCTGTGGAGAGCAGGAAAGAGTAGCACATATCCTGGTTGTGGTGTTCTCTCAGGGAAAACAATAATGTGAGGCAACACACTCCCTGCTGCAGGCTGCACATTGTCCTGCTCCATGGGAACAATGGCTGGGACAGCTGGCATTGCTCCCTAAATGAGGAACAGCTCTCTGGTGCAAATTCACCTCTGCACCACCAAAATCACCATTGCCACGCTGCTTCAGATTTTCCTTTGGAGGGGCAGATTGCTCAGAAGGAAGTAGCAAGGCAAGCCCAGTGTCATGTGGAATAGCTGAAATTCCTCAAGTTCCTTTTTGCCAGGATTTCAAGCTGTGAAAGACACATGATCTCCGCTGCTTGAGACTTTAACTAAGGATTTTCCCCAGCAGAGATGGATAGGTAGCTGTACAATTTTTCTCTTTTTTTCCTACATCTGAGTTAAATCATTGTTAAGGCCTGCATTTGGAAACAGTAACCTCAGATGGGGTTTATCAAAAGGAATATATGACTCCTTACCCTTAGGAACTGATCTGCCCTATGATCACTTTTAGAGGAAAATACAATTAATTCAAATTTTTTCACCTTTTCTGCCATTCACATTGTTCACAGCACCCCATGAAACTAGGGGTTGAGATCCAGCGGCCTCAGACCCCTTATTGCTGTATTTGGTCTCAGTCAGGGGCCAGTAACAAGCTGTATCTATAAATCTCTCTTGTACGCCTATAGCAGGAGCTGCTGTCCATTTTCACATTGATAGGGGATGAAGTTTAAATACTGAACAGCTTCATGCTGATATTCACTGATTCATCAGAAGCAGATGAGGTGAGGAAAAGAGAAGTTTTATTCCTTGCCACATCAGTGGTTTTTTAATTGCCCAGCCCAGTCCATCAGGGGGTACCTGGTTAACTGAAGAGGCATTGCCATTTGAGGGGAGAAGAAGGCTGTCAATAATTTGTGGACAGGAGTGTTGAAACTGCCTCTTAAATAAAATTAGAGATCAGCAACTTTTGGGGAGGGGGCGAGAAGATTTGGATTTGAGAAAAAAACAGCTGTAGGAGGCACCAAAGGAACATGGTGTAAATGCAGGTTAGCGTGATTTAGCAAGAAGGCCCTGTGACTTTGAGATCCTTGGGAGACAATGGGGTGTAATTTACTTTAATTTCTTTATCACTCATGTCTTTATGAACCTTTGAAATTCTTGTTATCTGTTCCAGATTCTTTTTTCCCAGTTAAGTATTTCAATGAACTTAAGATCACAGTTCATTTCCAGATCATTTCCAGATAATTAGCAAACAAAGGCATTACACATAGAATTCCTTCTCCCTGTGTGTCTGGAGCACCCACACAAAGAGCCAACACCTCTCTGCAGTGTCCAAAGTTTCCATTTTCCATGCCTTTGCTTCCCAGGGCAGCTTGAGAGCTGATAGTGCAGGGACAAGAGGAGAGGAAGTGTTTCCAGGTGACCCCATGCTGACCAGGGCGGTAAGGAACATCCCTTCACCTACAGAATGTTTGCCACAGATTTCACTCAGGGCCAGGATTTTACTCGGGGTCTGTCAAGGTCTTGCCTGGCCTGTGGATTTGAGTGTTTTCGGAGCACATTTACCGAGCGTGAATGACCAAGTCAGCAACATGCAGCTGCCAGCTCAGCCATGGGAATGCAGGATGAGCTCCCTGCTGGGTAAAAATAGGACAGGTAAAAGCACAAGGTACCACGGTGCTGTAGCAGTTATTTCAATTTTACCCAAAGCTTTGAATGCAGCCAATTACTGCTGGTGAAAAGCAGCTCTATCACCTCCATTTGAATTTTTTTTCTTCTTCTAATGCAGATATCTACAGCTTTGTATTATTGCCTTAATTTTGGAAATGAGAAAGGAGAAAAGAGAAGGAATGACACTTGTCCCTGATGATACAGGCATTGTCAGACCCATGAGGGAGGCTCTGAAATTCCTCCTCTTAGTCTTGTTCTCATTCCTCTGGGTTATAAAGATGTGACAGATACAGTACATGTTCTCTTCTTACACTCTGCTCAGCAAAATCAGACAATTAGGAAGACTCCTTGAACATGAAAACTGAAGACTGAATGATCCAGTAATGTAGTATCTGCTGTTTTCTTTATTTTTTTTTTTAATTTAAAAAGTGTTTATTTAAACTATGAAATAAATTGTCTATTTGTTACCAGGTTAACTGTTATTTCATTTCCTCAATTCTTCTCTCTAAAGGCTTTTTTTCCTCAGCTTGCATTACGTTGGATAACGTTTGGAATTAATATCACATAATGTTAGTCTAAAAATACATGTACCACTATTATTATCAAATAGAGATAAGTGTGTGTTGCCAAGTAGGAAAGAAAGCTGTGAAATATAATGCCATGTACAAGTGTTTTTTTCATGATCTTCCAGAACACGAAGGATAGGCATGGGCTGCCAGATACTCATTTCTGATGGATAAATGCAACTGTGGTTTCCATAGCTATGCAAGGTTTTGTACAGCACCCATCACCACGGTACCTAAGCATCTGCTGCTGCTGCTGCATGCTTGAGTCCATAGAGCACTGAGAGAATTAAATTAAATAAATTAAGAGAACATCCTTGAGCCTGGCCACCCAGAGTGTGGAGTGACTTGGGCCAGGTTCACCTGTAAAACAGGTTGTTTGTTAATCTGTCTTTTCACAGCTCTCCAGTTGCTCAGCTCCTTGTTCCGGTAGCACCTTACAAGAAAGGCATCTCCGTGTCTCTCCCAGAGCCCCAGGACAGGGCTGGTCAGGGCAGAGCCACCCAGGTCCTCAGCTCTGCACCAAGTCAGACCAAGGCTGTTCCCTGCAGTTTCACTGCCTCCTTTAGCACCTGTGGATCCAAAGATCCTTCCCACTTGAAATCATAAAACCATATCTATCAGTGAGGTTGGAAAATGCCTTTAGAATCATCCAGTCCAACCACGAACCCATCACAGCCAAGTCCATCACTAATCCATGTCCCTAAGAGCCACGTCTCCAAGTCTTTTAGATACACTCAGGAATGCTGACTACCACTAACCTGGGCAGTCTCTTCTAGTGCTTGATAACCTTCCTTCAGCGAAGGAATTTTTCCTAATATCCAATCTACACCTCCCTTGGTGTAACTTGAGGCCATCCCCTCTTGCCTTATTGCTTGTTACCTGGGAGAAGAGACCAACCCCACCTGGCTCCAGCCTCCTGTCAGGGAGCTGCAGAGAGCCAAAGGTCACCCCCGAGCCTCCTTTCCTCCAGGCTAACCACCCCCAGCTCCCTCAGCTGCTCCTCACCAGATCTGTCTCCAGACCCTTCTCCAGCTCTGCTGTCTTCTCTGAACACGCTCCAGAACCTCAACATCCTTCTTGTCTTGAGGGGCCCAGAACTGGACGCAGTATTTGATGTGAGAATTTTGTGTCTGGGATCACTTTTAGCGGTTTTCTTCCCTGGTCGTTCTAGCTGAAGATCTCGTATGAAATTGTCAGGCTTCCATCCTCTCTGCACTACAGGAAGTGTTAAGTGTTGGGAATTTGGCTTTCCCTGTGCAGCTGAGATCCGTCTTTGGTGGGATCCCTCTTTGAAGATTTATTCAGCTTTTTCTTTTCTCCAGGAGATTTCCTTTATCTTTAATCAGGGAGGTTTACATCTTCCTTTTACCAGACAACTGGTTGTTCTCTCCCTTTTAACAGCACAAATATTTCTTTGGGATGGTCTGATGCAGTTTTTATTGGCTCAAATATTAAATAATTCCTGTGCTATCTCATCCTTGGCTTTACTTTTTGATGATGCAGATGCTCCCCATACTTGGAAGGCAGCATTTGAACTCAGAGCAAAATCTTCCTCTAATGCAATACTCAAGTTGTATAAGAACTTGTGCATTGACAACTCGATTTTATGCATTGGGAGCAAGAGAATCAGGGGTGTAAGCTTTTAACTCAGCTGTGCCTGAGACCAGGTCCAAGAGCCACAAAGAATTTTCAGGCATTAATAGGGCCTGAAGTAACCTGGTCCACAGGTTTTTCTCTGAGGGAGACTGAATACAGCTCTACGTGAAGATGGGAGGATCAGGTCTTGGAAGGTGAACAGCAGTGTCTGTGCATCACAGTCCTTAGTGACAGAATCATAGAATGGTTTGGATTGGAAAGGGCATTTAAAGGTCATCTAGTCCAAGCCCCTGCAATGAGCAGGGACAGCTTCAACAAGATCAGGTTCCTCAGAGCCCTGTCCAACAGGAGGTCACAAATTCACAGATCCTTTCAGACTAGCACTACCACTAATGAAGCAGTACCATCAGCCCTCAGTACCTCTTCCTTCACCCACACACTCCTTCTACTTGAGCTGCCACAAACCTTTGCACCAAAGTGGTTTGGAGAAGTGGAAAAAGTCAAAACTAACTCATACAGACACTTCCTTTCAAACCTGTCCAGTGCCCTGCTCCAATTCAGGACACAACATGTGCTTGAGAAAGGAGATGACATTAGGCTAAAAACTCACAGCTGGGACTGGAAAGCTTCATTTCTCCCGACAGGAGCCCTGGCTAATTCCTGGTTTAAGGGAGTTGTGAAATTGTGCCATTAAGGATGGGTTAATTGGCTTTTGAGTGCTGAAAAAAACCCACTTTTTTTTTGCTGAGCTAGGCCAAGTGTTTCCTCATTAAACTCTGTTGTGCGACTCCATCTTACTCTGGATGTGTCACATTATCAGTCTCCAGTTCCAACGCTCCAGTCTTTTCATCCATGTCCTGCAAATTAGCTGCAGGACTTCAGGGGATGATTCCTTATCCAGCCCTTTTGGAAGGACATCCATTTTAGTGGGGAGAAATTACACCAGGCATTTGTAGTACCAGGTTTTTTAGCTGACCCATTTCCTCTGGTTTTCTCAGCACATTGTCATTGGTTAAATAAAACCTCATTATGAGAGCTGGATCCTCTGATTGCAACGATCAATTTTGTATTCATGGATTCCTTTACTGTTTTCTGCAGTTCTTAAAAAGTCTGGCTGAATGAGGGGCAGGAAAGGGAAATCTGCAATGCTCTCTTTCAGACTGCACTAGCAAATACTGTAAAAATCAGATCCTAGAACTTTCTGTAAAATCAGATGTTTTTGAGAAAAGCCTGGAGCCTCTGCTCACAGTCCGAGTGGGTGGATGTCCTGCAAGAGCAGCAATTACTGTACAATAAACTAGTCAACATGTCTTGTGTAACTAGCATGAGTGTTTATTATAGGAATATCACCCGTGCTGACAGATCAGGCCAGGAAAACCACGCTTCTCCACGCACACACGGGCAGACAGGAGGGCTGTGAGGATGCTCCACATGAGCACCCCCCAGCTCCAGCTGAAATCATGCTCCTTTTCTTTCACTCAGCACCCACCACGAGCCTGGAGATGGCTGATTTCGTGGGACAAATGGAAAGGGGACCCAAAAAACCAAATTATCTTCTCAACCCTCTGCCTGCCTCCCCCAGGGCAGAGACTGAGCAGGGCAGAGCAGCCGTGGGCTGTGGCAGGGGGTGACCCAGCTCTGCCTGTGCTGCTGCAGCGCTGGCACAAAGAGCTGTCCAGGGCAGCAATGGCCCTTCCATGCACTCCATTGTACTCACATCCCCTGGTTTGCTCATGGGAGGGGGCAGAATCCCTGCTTGCCACTTGAAATCTCACTTGAAACTTGAAGGGATGAGTGGGAGAGAGAGAGAGAGAGACTGTAAAATAAGCTGGCATTTAAATTTGTCAATTAAATCCGCGAAGATTCATTACCTTGGATTTTTGCTGCATCACTCCCTTGTTTTCCTTTTTCAATGCCTCTGTCCTCTTGCCCTCTGCAGGTTTTGCAACAGCCTCCTGTGCACACGCTGCCTTACAGAGCACCACAGATAATTTTCTGGTTTTTATTAGCTTTCCAAAAACACATGTAGCTGGGCTCCTTCACTTCAGCCCCCCTAATAGGGTGTCTATTGTAAAGCTAACTTTTTCATTCATTTGCTGGTAGTGGGAATATTTCCTTTGAACAGCAGACATGTTCTGCTAGAAAAGTCCCTCTGGGAAAATATGAAGCTTTGAGAAATGTTCTGTCCTCCCTCAAAGAGGTCCCATCTGAACGCAGACAACTTCTACTGCAATTTAACTATCAATAACCACCCCCTGCTGTAGCAGTATCTGCTGAAGCACCGAGCTCTGCAGCCATCCATAACTTCCAGTGAAATGTAAGCAATTAACCTGATTTTAATGTTAGGCAGGTATGTTACCAACAGTCATCTGTAATCCTTTAACATTCTTGTCAGTGTAAATCACCTCGGAGGCAGGGCAGCCCCCTTCCTAAGGAATTTCAACAAATGCTGAGTTACTAGTCAGGGAGCAGAGAAATAACTTTTAAAAGGAATATATACCTCAAGATTTTTCACTAAAAAATCCAAACAAACAAAACACAAACAACCCAAGACAAATGCCTTCATTTAAAATTAATTCAAAATGTAAAAAGGTTTGGTAATACAGCTGCCCAAGAGAATGATTCTAAAGAAAACCTTTATGGGATATTTTTTTTTAAGGTAACTAAATTTCATATGATTGCACATGATTAACTAAATATTTCTGCAGATTTGGAGTCTGAAACACATTTCTAAATTTGAACCCAAATATTTCAGTTGCTCAGAGACCATGTAGGTGCATGGGATCCAAGTAGGTTCTGGATGAGGGAAAGACAAAAGCTTTTCTTTCACTCACTTTCCAAATCCAAAATTCAGGCTTCTGCATTTAGGATCGAAACCCCAAAAAGCATTCTCCTACATGTTTGGGCTCTCCCAGATGATGCCTCCAGTGCACAAGGGTGCACCAGCAGCACACAAATTCCCACTGCATGCACAGCTCCTCTCCCACTGAACCATCCCGGGGAGCTGCTCCTGCAGAGGGAAGGGATCAGGCCCAGCTCTATTTTCAGTGTCACCCTGGCAACCGCTTTCCCCTCCATCTGGATGTCACATCAGAAAGATCCTGCCACCTCTGAGGTTCAACACGAGCCTTACAACTTCTGGGGAGGTCTCACAGCCCCAGCCCCAGCCCCAGAGACTGAAGAATATCTTGCTGCACACCTCCCTTCTGGAACTTTGGAGTATTTAGTTATCACACATAGAAAACCAAGAAAATAGGACATAGTTATACTTTAAAAATTGGAAATTGAGAGGATTAATTTAGGGGGGGTTGTGATTCTAAGTTTACTCTGGATAGTGGAATGTCTGAGATTAGCAGTATTGCCCCAATTTAGCCCAGAAATTTGAATTTGTATTTATGCAGCTAATAAGAGAAATGGATTTTTTTTGTATGTGTTACTGGGGTGCCTATGAGGGAGCCATATAATTTAGCCAGCACAAATATCCAGGTTTGTGGGGTGGGAGTTAACCTTTCTGGCTGGACAGGTCCCCCAGAGCAGTGTCTGCTCACTCCCCTTGCCCAGCCAGCCCCAGCACTTCTGCTCCTGCATCCACCCACAGCAGAGCCCAGTGCTGGCCACCCTCAGCCCTCCCTTCTCCTCCAGTGCCAGTGGCAGCAACAACAACACCTCTGCAGGCAGGTGAGAAGAGAGGGATTCCCCTGGCATTTTATTCTACATTTATTTTTGCTTTGTTGTTGTGTTGCTGATGCTTCACAAGTCCCAGTCCCTCAGAGCATCCCTGGCTTGTAGAGTCACACAGGCTGGAACACGTCTGAGGCCATTCAAGATACAAGGACTGATCCTGAGGCAATCAAAATCACAAAAAAAAGATCTTCACTTCTAATTATTTTCCATGGCCAGAGCTGCACAGTGCAGAGCAGAGAGGACAGCATATGGCCTCTTTCTGAGGCAAATGTTGCAGCTGCCCATTGCACAACCTTGAAGTGCTTTCCACCCAAGCTGCTCAGGGTGTTTTGGTCTTGTTAAGTACTATGATGCCCATTTTAAAAGCAGGCAACCTGTGGCCCATGGGGCTTCCTACAGCCACACAAATTGCCTAAGATACACTTCAGACTGCAGGAAAATACCATATGCCTTCAGTGCTGTCTTTTCCTCCCATTGGCTGTTCTTTCGTGCATATCTGAAAGAAAAAATAGAAAAAAAATTACAAAAAAACAACCATAACTCCATAACTTAGGCAAAGCAATTATTCTCCCACGATATCAATGAAACACTCCCACAGTCCATCACTGCGTCCACAGCCTCCCATCTGCCACTGCTGGCAGAGGAAATCAGCAGTTACTGGAAACTCCAAGGAACTGTGCAATACCAGAGGTGAGAAAGCAGTGTGTGTGTCTCTAGCTGCCTATAAGGACAGGGACAGGAGGAAAAAGTTCTTTGCTTTTAATCCACTGTGATCTCTGGCCAAGTTGCCAGTGCCTGGGAAAGGAAAACTGACATTCCACTTCCACAGAATCACCACGGTCACTCCAGCTCTCTGGAGCTGCTTTTGCCCATCCTCAGAGACACGGAGAAGTGGGACAAAAGCAGGGTGGGTGGGAGGAGGATGTCTCAGACACCTGAGTGCAGCTGGGGGGTGCCCAGCTGGCAGTGACTGCTGCTAACAGCAGGTGAGGGAGCCTGTGCTGTGAAGTTCTACTCCTGTGTCACTTGTCAGGGGCAGTATTTTGGGCCAATGTAACAAATAAACCTCATTACAGGTGGATCTAGAAGACTGATCCACATCTAAGCTTTCCATGACCATGGAGGAGTCTCATCTTCCATTCCCATTCAATCTTTGAATGTGGGTAGCCTCTGGATCAGATACAAGTGCTGTTCTAGACCAAAACTTTACCCCTCTCTCACATCTTGGGGAAAAAAAAAAGAAAAAAAGACAAAATCACCTTTTAGAGAATTAATTTACAGACAGATTATTGCTAGTAAAGCCAATAGAATCTGAGTGGAATAGGAGATTAAAAACCCCCAGAATTCTCTTGGAAGTATTGAAAAAATATCCTAAATATAGAAAGAAATTTCCATTTAAGATGACATTTGAGATTCACGGCAAGAAAGAAAACAAACCCAAATCAATCTTCCCTGTAAGATCATCAATACAGTTGCTCCAGATTAATGCTGATAGAACTGAAATCTGCCTTCCACCCATGTAAGAAATCTGTGATTAGCAGGTGGGAGATCACACACAGTTCTGCAGAAAATTTATGTATTAAAAAAAAAAAAAATCAGCAATGGAACAGAGCTGGTTGGTTTCCCATTCTGGGTTTGTTCCCAGTAGCACTTATGCAAAATTGTGGGTTTTTTTCCTCCTTCAGGCAGATTTTGGTTGTGTGAAGCAGCACAACTTGCCCTGGAGTGCTCTGCAGAGCAGCAGCAGCTGCCTGCCACGAGCTGCTCTTCTGCAGGTCCTGAGCACTGCCACAGCCAGGGCAGGAGTGAGCAGCATTCAGAGTGAGATGTGCCACCCCTTGTCATGCTGCTGGAGGTCGGGAACATGTGGAGGAACATTTTCTTTCCAGCAGAAGCAGATGGAAGCAGGCACTGAACGAGAGAACGTTTCTGATGTGCTCCCACCAAACCCACTGAATGTCTCAATACCAGGATTGCGCTGAATTTAAAGGAGAGGGAAAGCAGTGGAAAAGCAGAATGCCTAAAGGGTCTATCAGATCTGACACTCCAAAAATATGGGAGACAAGTGGGAGAAATGTAAGCCACACTTCACTCCATGTCTGTAACCAATGAGTGCTGGTGAAAAAGGACACAGATCTTGCTCCTGACAGTAACTGGGTCTGATACCTTTGATGTATTCAAGTTTCCAGTTTCTCAAGCAGAACAGGATAGTAGAAATTTAACAATCCCATACTCCCAACACAATGAAACATGTAAGATATTTCTAACAGATTTATAACATGAAGGTAGAAAAAAGAAGGAGGAAAAGTTACTGATCTAATGATTCATCTTGCCCCATGAGATGTCACATGGGATGGAGAAGGGATTATGATTTAAACATAAGGAAAAAAACCAACTTTGGAGATGGCCAGGAGAGCCACAATCACCTTCAGGAGAGGGAGTGCAGATGGGAGAGCACAGTGCTTTGCTGCCAGGTATCTGCTCAAAGAGCCACACCACCGGCATGGCTGTGTGGCTCAGAGGCACTCAGGTGATCCCCAGCACAGGTGCACAGAAAGGTGTGACACCTTTCAGCAGGTGTAGGAACTGGTCAGAAGGGTCTCTAACTGCCTGTATCAAAATAACTATATAAATATATATACACACACACACACACATATAGTCGTTGTTGTTATGTTTGGTTTTAGATAGAAGATGAAAATGAATGGTTTGGAATTTTTCCTGTGAGGGCTTTGATTTCAGAGACAGGGAGCCTGAATGAGGTTGCAAAATGAATGAGTCGAGCACTCACAGGTTTCTTGCATCTCTCATTCTCTCTCTGGGCTCTGGTCCCCCTTCCTCCCCTGGAGGGGGTGCACCTTGCAGTTTGGGAAACATTGCTGTAGGATAGAAACTGGAAGGTAGGCGAGGAGCTGGAGGCTGTTACAGGGAGTGTTTGACAGGGTAGGAAAATAATGGAGCAATCTGCAGTAATGGTAAGGCAAAGTTTTGTTTTGTTTTGTTTGTTTTGTGTTTTACTCTGTGTAACTCTTCTGCTATTTCATTGAATTCCCAACCTCTCCCTCTCTGGTATTGCTCCATCCCTCCTCAGCCATCCCCTTAAGCCTCCCACTCACAAATTCATTAAGGATTAATTATTTCCTTTGCACTCATCCTTGCCAGCCTTGGCCTTCCCCACGTGTTCAGAGCTTCACCAAGCTCCTTCACCTCTGCACCACCCAGCTTCTGCTCACTTAGAAATCCCCTCTTTGAGAGACAACAAACCTCTAAGTACAATCCAGCTGGCCAGGACCATTCCTTCTTTCCTTCCCCCAGGGCAAACCACCACTCTCGAAGCCAGGCCTTCCCTCGACCTTGACACTGAGCATCAGCCAGAAAGCCTCTCATCCCTGCCATCTGTCCATAAAGGGGCTCAGAAACCCTTTTATTCTTGTTCTAGCCCTAGAAGACTGAAGAAGGCAGCAGGAAATCCTACAAGTGGCCTTTATCAGATCAGGTCTAGGCAGAAGCTGATGCACTCTGTGCTTGGGCAGCCCAGGGATGCTCATCCTGAGGGGATGATGCAGCCAAGCTGCTCCAAGGCACTGTGGCCACCCTTGCTGTCATGCAGGTAGTCACCAGCATTGACCACATTGTGTATTTCAGGATAAACACCCCCCTTGCCCCCAAAAACCCAACCCAGCCCACCCCAACAGCCAGAGTTTGAATAGCTGCAGTTCTGGCTTAGTTGGTGGTTCTTGGTCCATCACCTGTACAACCAAAGTGCAATGCAACTTAATTAAATAAAGCTTGTGTCTAGGGGAAGGCTGGAGGCAGGAGAGGGGAAGGCACAAATCACCCAGGCACAGAGAGGAAGGGATAATGAGGAAAGCAGGTATTTATAATTTTTTTCCCCCTGCAAGGACACCTACACCTTACTCACAATGGGAGTGTGCCAAACACTCGGATCAGTTAGAACTGGGGGGTTGGGAGCTGGAATTTTTGCTTGGCTCTTTCCCTTTTAACAGAAGTGTTACTCCATCTCACTAGCTGAAACTCAAGGAGCCTCCTGAGAAAGAGGTAGCCCCTCCACTGCCACTCAGGATGAATACATTCATTTAAAGACAAAACAAATGTGTTTGTCCTTGAAACAACTGTGACTCTGCTGGCTGGAAGAGCTGTTTGCATTTAAAACAGTATGAGAGTGTGAAGTGTGAAAGTTATATATACAACATAGACTAGAGAAGAGCAGCCTTTCCTCCTTATAAGGAGAATATTTTTCCCCTTTTTTTTTTTTGTTTCTTTTTTTTTTTCATTTGGATCCACACATCACCAGGATAGCTGGTACTGATCGTGTTCTTCCTTTGTGTCCCGAAACGCAGGAGGGTGTTTGCCTAAACATGCAAGCACGGAGGCAAGACTTGTGTATTTTATATAGGAAACTGCTTTTGTTTGCTGCCAGTAGGATACACAATGTGCTCTCTACAGGGGATCAAAATGTAGGGTTGTACAAACACCAAGCAGCAATACCTTACATAACCAGCCCTAGGGGAGAGCTATGTGTCATGAGGAGAAACAGTTTTGCCAGGAAAGGTAAAACACAAGAGGCGATGTGGAATTCATGGAAGAAAACAAGAGGCTGGTGGAAAACACAAACCCAAAGAAAACAAACTCTCTGTGCAGATTATCAGCAGGGAGAAGCTCAGTCAGAGCAGGTTCACAGTCAATTCCCTGCTTATTGCAGCCACTGCATCCGTAGCTCTGCCCTCCTGGGACTTGCCTTGTTTGCCAGCAGGAGGCAGGTGGGAAGGCAGTGGGCACCAGCCTCTCCCACCTGGGATTAAAGGATAGGGATGCTGCAGTGGTGCTGGAGATGGGACCAGCTCTGGGCTGGGAGTAGAGGTCCACTGGCTGCGTGCTTTGGGGCAAGGGGTTGCTCTGAGACTGGTGGGGAACCCAAGGATGGATAGAGCTCCTGGAGTAAAGTGCTGGGCTTGGAAGGACCAGGGATCTTGGGGACCTGTTAATGCACCTTTGCTCCCCACCAGGGGACTGCCTGGGTGTGGGATGAGAACAAAGCACATTGGGCTCCTCCTAAGAGGGCTGCTCAGAAACTCTCTGTTCCCATAAAAAACACTGTGGACCTACACAATGAAAATAACCCCATGAAAAAGGCATGACATGGTGGAAGTTTTGCTCATGAATGAATGGACAGGTTCCCCCATGGGTGAACTGGAAAGAAAGACCCTCTGGGAGGAGAGGGAGACTGGATGAAAGAGTGAAACGGGCTTGTAATTTGTTGACATCCTGAAGTTCTGCATGCAAGAAGGTCACTCACTGCTGGGCCTGGCAAGAAATACAGCCAGTTGTGACCAGCAGCAGTTTTTGTACACCTGAATCAAGAGAGCACAGTGAGAATATCCCTGACCCTCCCAGTGAGTACCCTGAAACTGCAGATGCTCCCTGATGCACCAACAACAGCTTCTTGCATTTTAAACCACCCCATTAACACTTATTTGTCTTTGGGATGCTCCAGGACACCAAGTGACCTCTTGAGAGCCTTGCAGACCACATGGAGAGCAGGTACAGGAAATCCAAAAGGAAGGAATTAGGGCCTAGGAAATGAAGAGCATTCCTTCCCCAGCATTCCACTAGCACTGCCTTCAAGGATGGTCTCTCTCTATGCAGATGTCTTGGAAATGCAGGACAGTGTAAGGAGCTGAATGTCTTAACCAAGACATCAGCAAACATCCAAGCCAAGCCCAGTGCTCTCTCTGATGATGTGCATTATTCCTGCCACTCCACTGAGGGTCCTTCACCTGACAGAGAGCCTTTGCTGATGGTCACTGCAGAATTCTGAAGAAAAGATGGAAAACCTAATGTAAGCTGGGAGCAGCAGTGAGCTGCTGCACTGTGTCTGATGCTAAGCAGGGAGATGGGTTTGATTTTTATAGATGTCTCTTGCACTTCAGAAAAGTACTGTAATTGCAGATACCAAACTGAGTAAGAAATAGCAGTTCTGCTGCCAGTGCAGACGAAACACTCTCCAAAGCCTGTTATTAATAGAAAGGCAGGGGCATTGCCAGCGAGATAAAAAGGTCAGGGAGAACTTTTAGCCATTTCCCAATTAAAAAGGAAAAAAAAAAAAAAAAGAAAGGAAAGTCACTCTAGACATATTCTGAGGTGAAGCAGAAGTCAGAGTGAACTTGCAGGCAGTGAATCCAAATGTCCTGAAGACCAAATCTGCAGAGAGCAGGGACGCCCTGGCTGGCTCCCTGCAGCTGGGAACAGGGAGTGCCCTGCCCTGAGCAGGAGGTCTGTGACCTGGGCTGAAAGCACTGAAGGAGCAGGGGAATTCTGGTGGTGCTGCTGATGAAAGCAGTAGAGCTCTGCTGAGGGCTCGAGAACAAGTCAGGAGATGCTCCAGATCTGCTCCTACGCCTTCTCTGTCTGTGAAAAATGGTCACAAGGCTCAAAGCCTTGGAACTGGAAGAATTTATTTTGGTAAAAAAGTCAACAGTTGCATCCCAAAGTTCCCAAGCCAAAAATCTGAAGGAGTTCTGGGGAATAAAATAATATCCTTGCTCAAAAGATGCATAACAAATTGTATTTAAAACATCAAAACCACAGAAAAAGACCAGACAACAAGCCCTGTGGAGAACAGATGCCTAAATAGAATTTCAGGAAGAATTCCTATAAGAGGATGGTTTTGTAAGAAGTGATTTTGTTACTTCTTTGCAGTATTTTTTCTTATGTATTGGCTTCCTAAAAAATGAAGATATGGAATCGACATACCCTCCACCTTTTTCCTAAAACTGCTTTTTTAATTTTTTTAAATAGCATTAACTGAACCAAATAGCACTGCTTTATAAACAAGTAACACATCCTTTTAATGAACTCAGTGGAACCTGAATTCAATTTGCAGTCACAGAAGTATTTGATCCTGGATTTGGCAACTTCAATTTATGCTTGCAGGTCAGACTCAACCATTAAATCTTTTCCAGAATTATTTCAAGCCCCAAGTTCTGTGGTATTGGTTTAAGTGCTTGCAGAAATGGATCATAATATACTTCTGAAAAAGGATTAATTGTTAATCTGTTAGGAAAAGGTGTTTGAACTACAATTGCAGAATAATTTTCAAGCGTGTAACACTTTCCTCTGGCCAACAGGAGGAAATCCTGAAAGCTCGAAAGTATTTTTTAGAATTTTACCTCAAAACCTTGACACTTTGATATTTTGTCAGGACCTTGATAAAAGAGAAGTTTATGATTTTAAATATTTTAGAATGAAACCTTAAGAAATTATAACTTCAGCTATATTCCTTGATTCCTTACTAGCTTGTAAAACTCAAATTGAACCCAAACTGAAATAGTAACTGAGAAAACTGTGAAATGTAAAATACACTTTAACCTCCCAATAAAAATCTATAATTATTCTTCCATTTTTAAAGCACTGCAAATGGATTAATAACTTTTCAGAATTACAGATTTATTTCTATTTCCATCAAGGCAGTAGAGTATGACTGATAGGATGAAAAAAGTGTTTCCTACATTGGAAAACTTTGCTCTTAACATAAAAACGTGATAAGATGGAAAGATAATTTATGTTGTTCTGTGATTTAGTTAAATAATTTATCTCTTTCAAGATATATATAATATTTTAAGGAGTTTTATTCCAGTCTGAACAATTTTTGATAACAGTTTACATGAGATGCCAACATATCATTAATAATTAATAAGTTTTCCTTTTGATATAAATCACTAAAATTCTATCATGGAGACCATTGAGTATGAGAGGTAAAAAATATTTGTATAGTTCTTTGAAAAATAAGTGTTTAATGAGTATGTTTTAATCTTGCACAATTGATAAAGTATAAACATAATCATTAAAAAAATAAGTAAAATGTCAGATGTTCAGTAAATGCTTTCTAATTTATAATAATGTACTTCATCATATATATTATACAGCATAACATTTCATCATGGAATCATTTTCTCAAAAGATATTTTATATTCAAATTCAAAACAACTGAACAAAGTGAAATTTAAAATCCTGGTTTTTGGGGGAAAAAACCAATCAAATTCTGTAACAATAAATGTGTATTTTTTTCATACTTTTTCCTTTCAAAATTAACACTATATTTGTTTGGGATTTGGTTTTTTTTGGGTTTTTTTGGGGTTTTTTTTGTTTGTTTGTTTGGTTGGTTTTGTTTTTGTTTTTTGGGGGGTTTTTTGTTGTTTTGTTTTGTTTTGGGGTGGTTTTTTTGGTTTTTTTTGTTCCTCCCCTCCATGCTCAATGACATCCTCTTTTTAATTCATAGAATCACAGATCATCAGATGAAAAAAAAAAGCTAACATAAAGACAGGCAAATTGCCAACAAACTTAGGTGGTTTTCACTGTTAAAAATCCTGAACTGTGAACACTCTTAAAACCCATAAATGACTGGTTTGGGAAGTGTTCCATGCAGGCTGTAAAGGAGAGGGATGTAAGGGGAATGTAAGGCTTTTTTTCCCTAGAGTGAATGGATGTCCATTTTCAGATCTGTGCCTCATACTCTTTGATCTGCTCTTTCCTTTATACTTTATATAGTACATAAAAAAAAATATTAAAAAAAGAGTCCAAGTGTAATCTGGAATTGGTTGGAATCCAAACAGGTCACCTGTGCAAAGCTGCTTGCACCTTGGCAAGGTCCTCCCCCTGTCTCAGCCCTGTGGGAGCAGTTCCCAGCCTCTCGTGCAAGTCAGGGCAATTCTGCATTCCCTGAGCTAAACAAATATTGCATGAGGTACAGCTTGACGGGGACTTAGGGATGTTTTAGAAGCTACAGGAAATCACACTGTGCCACTCCAGCAGGCTGAGCAAAGCGTTACCTGCCTGCGTGCACGGTGCTGGTGTGGGGACAGGGTGCTCTGTTAGCTCTGTGCTCACACACAGGAAGGAGAGATTAATGGGAAGGATTTCCTAAGCACATATCAGGCACAAAAAAATAAGTCTTCAGCTAGTAATCTGATTTTTTAGTACATTTAAAGAAAAAAAATTACACAAGGCATGGGGAATTAACACGTTCCATATCTTGGTATCAGTCCTAGCATTAATTTTGGGTGCCATGTCTATGCCAAAACAAAGGGCAAATGCTGCAGCTCAGGTAACACCTCCAGGTGTTGCAGGAAAGTCTGTTCCTATTAGCTGAGCAGCACTGAGAAGTTCTTCACAGCTCATGTGCTCCCTGAGGCAGTATTAATTCATACTAATGATTATTATGGAATGACTATAATAAAAAATGACTAATCATTCATTAATGATCATATTAAGTGTTTTATTTTGCATGGATGACAGCCTTGTGCCAGGCAGTGGGAAATATCTGCTTCCCCTAGCATTGCCTACTTGTCAGTGTATCAATCTTCATCATGCTCAAGGAATTGGCCAACATGAACAATTTACAACAACAGATAATACCAGATAATTCCTTTATTTCAAGGGAAAGGTGCTCATCCCTTAGTCCTGAAGGTATTGGTTTAAAATCCCATTAATCCTAGTTGGGAAATGCTATATAATTGACCAACACTTTGCACATAGATTTTGTTAGAATACCCAGTTAAAATACAGAAAAAGAAGTCCCCAATTTCCACATGCTCTTAAAAGATTTTAAGCAAATTATTTTAACATAAGCATGTCTGTCTTCTTTGACTTCTTAATTTTAAATTTCAGCCAATTATCAACAACAATAAGGATGGAGAAAGGTACAAAAAATGTCCTTTTTTCTCTATACAGAAATCAAATCCTTTTTTTTTACTATATAAAAAAATTCCAAGAAACAAATCCCATTCTCCAGTAGCACTGCCAGAATATTATAGATTTTTCTGGTCCTCTCACATCTGCACTACTCCTCTCCAGCATCAGCGCTTGCAAGCCACACTTCCTCTGGTTCAGAGGGTAGCTGGTGAGATAATTGTATTGATTTCCTTCACCCCTCCATGTTCTTGGCTCACCTTCTCCCTCCACATCCAGCTTCCTTCAATTCCTGCCCAGCTCTGACCGTGTCACCCAGACAGGATCCCAGCAGCAGGGTCAGTTCCTCCCTCCCCTCCACTCCTGAGCCTGAGCCCAGCCCTTGTGCAATTCCCTCTGCTGATCCTTGCAAACCAGGAAGGCAAGGCTGCCAAAGTGTGTGAAACCATCAGCTCTTCCTCCCCTGAGCCACCTGCAGGGTGGTCTTCACCTGGGGCTGGGCTCTTACGTGGCTTCCTCTGTTCAGACTCTGCTGGCTCTCATCCATCCGCCTACTTCTGCCTCCAAGTATTTCTCCTTATGGATTACACCATGTCGTGCCTGGCAGACAGACTGTCACCAAAAAGAAGGGCCACATTAGGGAGCTGAATGCTCAGAAATGGCCACTCACAAGAGCAGCAGCAAGAGCTGCCAAAAAAATACATCAGCCTGGAGATCTCCAACTTCCTTACTTCAGTTTGTCTTTTTCCTGACGTTCTTTGCCACAAAAGGGAAAGGAGGAAGGAGTCATGGGTACTTTTACTTTCCAAATTAACCAAAGTACTCGGGGACACTTTGTTTGTTTGCTTGTTTGTTCGCTTGTTTGTTCTTTTGTTGGTTTGGGGAGTTTTTGGTTTTTTGTTGTCGTTGTTGTGTTCGGTCGGGGTATTTGTTGTTGGTTGGTTCGTTGGTCAGTTGGTTGTTTGGTTGGTTGGTTGTTTGTTTGGTTGGTTTGGGGGTTTTTTAAAATTAATTTGGGATGGTGTCTCTCAGCTTCTGTGATGATTTAGTGTGTGGCATAAGATATGTGTCTCACACACAGTGGTGCTGCCTTTCCTTTGCTGCTGTCCCTGGAATCAAAGCTGCCCCCGAGCATGAGATTGGTGGCATTGCTCTCTTTCTTTGCTGTTGAGAAGCAGGTTTGGGTTTACACTTTCCTCTTGCTTCTTTTTTGGCATCTGGTGCTATTGCACAGAAAGCCTCAGCAGCATAGAAATCAGGCAGTTTCTCCTAAATTTACATTTCTCATGAAGCTTTATTCCAACAAGATCCCTTATTTATGCAGAAGAAGGATGCTCCTGTAGTTAGGGCTGCAGTCTAGGCGTTCAGAGATGTGCTCTGGGCTTCTCATGTGGCTGGAGGATTGTGGTATCACCCTGCCCTATCCCTACATGTACAGATAATTTTTATATTTCTGGTTCTGGGGGTACAAAATACCTGGGAGATGCTCTGCTGTCACCCTGAGTGCTGTGGAGAGACAGAACTGCCAGCTTGTGGCAGGGTCTCACTGGAAACTTCCCATTTTCTTGCTGGGTTCAGCTAACAGTGGTTTCCTAGTGTTGCACATGAGCGTTATGGCTGGAGGGTCTTTAAATGACCTGGAGAACAGATTTTTGACAAAAAATGTGTCTTTTGAATAGTTCTGTAGTGTGGGTACCATGCTTTACATCCTCACACTATCCCTTTCCGGTGGAGGACAGCAGGGATCCCACAATCTTTGGTCTCCAACTCAAAGACTGCATGAATATAATAAATATTCCAAACTCCCCATCTGTGGTCACAAAAGAAGAGTCTAAATCATTGGCAGACATGAATTGAAAAGCTGCATTCCTGTCATACATACCTAGGTTTATACAAATATACCTATATATGTGCCCACATATATGCATACACTTTTATGAACTGAGTTATGAAAATATATTTTAATCATCATCCCATAAGACTTGACAGTCAGCAGCTGCCTGGGTGCAAGAACATTTTTTTAAAGCTTCAGAAGGAGGAAGCAATTCAAACACATCTCTGCTTATGGGAAACAAATATAATTTTGATTCAACATAGCAAAAAGCTTGACAAAGCTGAAATTTTGTGTCTCCCAAACTCCATATTCAAGTAAGTCTTCCAAAAGTTTACTGAAGGAATGCCTGACCACTGCTTTACCTCCCAGTCCTCTGCTTTCTACTCCTTTCATATAATAGACTGACTTTCCTGTTTAGGTCAGAAACTGTAAAGCTGCTCTTTCAACATCACCAGCCTGGATGCTGAATCCTAAGCTTATACTTACTGACCTGGAAAAAAAAAAATCCCTTTTACCTTCTGAATCAGCAGACATTGCAATGCTGTGCAGAACTGACAGAAGTAGACATACAAAATTAAACACCAGTGCAAAGCAAACGAGGAGCAATCAGAGAGAGGAGGGCTGGAACAAACAGTTTGATGAACCTGAAAGCTTATTTGGAAGAATACTGGTAGTCCATTTGAAAGTGAGAAAACTGCTTGAAACTTCAGAGATTTTTTGGAGGGGGGGGGTGTTGTGTGGAGGCTTTTGTTTGTTTTGGACTTTCCTGCAGGAAAAGATCGTGTTGGTTTATGTATTTTAGAGTCACTTGTGCAAGAATAAGGAATATAAAGCAGTAAAAAAAAAAAGCAGTAAATGCAGCTCCCCATAAGAGTGTAAGTGCCTTGAGACAGTAAATATGTGAAAAAAACTGGCAAACTCTAAACATCTCATATTTTGAGCCCAAGCACTGTGCAGTGCCCAGCATGTGCTCTAGAAATACCTACATTCCTCATTGATGGGAGAAGCCCATTCCCACACAGAAATTTTATGCTCGAAATGAAGTGTTCTCTGGGGTATAAATGAGTGTATAAATGTGTATAGAAGCTGCCCTCAGTAAGATCCAGACCTGAGATTTGAGCTCCAGGACACCAAGGGGTTACAAACCAATAAGGTGAAAAGTAAATGCAGACTTAATAACATTCAAAACCTAAATTTTGTAACCCTTGTAGACCTTGATTAGAACATCCTGTCTCTGAAGTTTTGCTGAGGTTGTCTGGGAATGAATTCACTCTAACTTTCTATTTTGTGAACATCCTCAGGGGAAAAGGGTGAACAGCTGAGAACTGTGGAAGTCAGTAAGGTATCACATTAAGACACAGCAGGTCAGAAAGATGTAATTTTGTGCTAGGCTGCTACAGCATGTAATCATCCTTGAAATGTCTCATTTCTGTCAGGAACAAGTCTACTGTATGAGTGAGTAAAAGAAGGAAGGAACACATAATTCTGAAAATTCAATGTGGTTGATGAGGCACCTCATAAAAAAAAACCAAAAAAACCCTCATGTTTGGTATAAACAAACAGACATGACATTATGCCAACAGAGGGATAAGGAAATGCTCCATCAGGAGAAAAGGACATGGAAAGTCCATCTGGAAGAAACAGATAAAAGAAATGGAAGCACCAAGAAAGGAGGAACAGAGGCAGATGGAACTGAATGTTGTGTTAGAGAGCTGCTAAGGGGCAGCCTGGTTCTGGCAATTTACTCTGGCAGTTCTGTCACCCAGATAAAGTCCTCACTGAATTAAAACTGGTTAGAATTGATTCCAGTTTTGCATCCCATGAAAAATGGACCTCCAATTTGCCTCTGAAAGGAGCTCATAGTGAAGTGGGTATGTGCCTCTTCTCCTGACTAACAAGTGATAGTACAAGAGGAAACTGTCTCAAGTGGTACCAGGGGTGTTTAGAGTGGATATTAGGAAAAATTTAGTCACTGGAAGGTTTGTCAAGTATTAGAACAAGCTGCCCAGGGAAGTGGTGAAATTGCCACCCCTGAAGGCATTTAAAAGAGGTGCAGATGTGGTGCTTGGGGGATGTGGATTGGTGGTGATCTTGCAGTGCTGGGATAATGGTTGAACTCAATGATCTCCAAGATTCTCAATGATTCTACAAGAAAAATTCCACATGGGATAATGAAAATGGGGGACCACGTCCACCCTGGCTGCTTTTTCTTTCACCTCCTCCCCACGTCCTTCTCTTTGCATTTTGTATTAAAACCTTTGGATTACCCATTGAGATACTGAGGTATTGTGATAGGTGAATTTGAACATGGGGATACAAGCAACCCATGCTTTGGAAACAGCAGCGTAGGCATGCTGTGAAAATCAGGTTTTTCCTCCAAAAAAAGGAAAAGCCTAGGTAGACCCTGCCTGTTCCTGTGAGGGGCTCAGAAGCCTGGCTGAACACCCTGGCTGGTGGCTGACAGGGGTGGGTGGCAGATCTGGGGCGACCCCGGTTGCAGCCCTCCCTCCCTGCCACGCTAGCCTGGCCTTATCCACACTCAGGGCTGCTGTCCTGGCGTTCCCTTCCTGCTGCTGTGGGATCAAACAGGGCCAGCGAGTCAGCCCTCAGAGCCAGGGGAGCTCCATCTCCTGCCAGCCCCACGTGGGCACTCACTGAAGTGGGTCATCCCAGGCCTGCCTGCTTCCCAGGGTGGCTTCTTGGCTTCTGGAGGATGGTCCCTCCTCCGTGCTGCAACGCTCCAACTGTTCGAAGCATCTGTCCTTTGCTGGCACTCAACACCCAGACCTTGGGGATGTGAACTCATTTTTTGAGAGTTAACATATTCTGGCCCCTTCCCCTCCACAGCTCCCCATTTTTCCCTTCAGCCCACCTCCCAAAAAACCCCCACCCCAAACCACAATGCTCCAACCTCCCTTCTCTGAAAGAATTGCTGTTACTGAACTGTGAAAAGGAGGGGGAAGAAAAAAAAAATGGTTTCCATGGCAAATTTGCAGGATTTAATCTCAACACAAAAAGAAGAATTTTAACATTCTTTCCCTGTTTTAGCACAAGCTGGATAGCAAATGAAATTGTCTGTTGTGTGTTGGCTTTCAAGGGTACCACAATGATTTATGTCCACAGAGACTTTGTCCCAGTATTTTCTTATTTTGTTCTTGTAATCAGAAAGTTGCTTATCCTTGCCCTGTGAAGAAGATGAACATAATTTAAACTAAGAGCTCTGTCCAAAAGCTAGTCAGAAGCCTGCAGAGCTTGCTAGGAAATAACCAGGTTTCTAGAAGTTTCTCCCTTCTGAAAGCCCCTGTTGCAAGCACTGATGGCAATGATATTATTTCCTCTTTGTTCTTCCATATGGTACTGGATGCCTTGGTGGAAATCACCCTTTCTTAAAATGCTCCAAAGGTCTTTTCTAAATTGGCTGCCAATATCTGATCTGTGGGCCTTGTGACCCAAGACACATTCAGTGTATGGATACAGAGGAGACTTCAGCACCCCTGGAACGTTAGCGGTGTCACACTGATTTTGGCTTCAAACATTTATTTTTCCCCTCATGTGAATTCAATCAAATTGATCTTGGAGGAGAGTGCCTTTCTGATTGGCATCATCTGCACACTCTTAATTTTTCCAAGATACAAACACATCCAAACAAAGCCTGCAAATGATCAAAGATGATTAAATTAATGGATCTTTTGTCTTCTGATTCTTTCACCGTGGTAACCGTTCTCAAATGTTCCTGATAAATAACTTCTCTCCCACCCCTCAGCTCCACCTTCTTCTGCAAATCACACAAGTTCAGAGCAGAAGATTTACCAGGAAGTAAATCTTCTAGATATGTTTCCAAAAAAGCAGCATGCATACTGTTAAAACCACCTCTGTGCTTTGCTGACACATTTCCTAGCTTGGCACCCTTTTTACTGAGAAACAATAAAAAATTGAAATGGTAGGAAAAATATCAGTCTATGTTTAGTTTATGTAAGTGAAACAAGTTTCTTGACTTCTGGTTTTCAGTTGGATTACTCCTCTTACCTGGAGGGATGTTAATGTAAAACGAAATCAGTATATGTTTGTTTGTAGATAACTCATTGGACAAAAACCTACACATTGAAAAATGTTAAAATGTACAGGTAAAATTGACTTATATGAGATCAGATTTGTTCTCCAACTGTTCTCCTTGCTCTTTCCTTGTATAAAAATATACACATTTCTATATTATGCTAACTTTAAATATTTTCCTTGAGACCTCTACCATGTTTAGTCAATTGTTAAGTCAGTACATAGGTATGTCTAAATATCAGCTTTAGGGATTTTTGAGGATCTCAGTCCTGCTTGTTCCCACAGAATAACTACTACTGCAGGCATGAAAGAAATTACATTATGATTTTTGTAAAAATGCATAGATTTGGATTATTTTTTCTCTCCCTAAAAATTTCTACACCATGTTCCAAGAAGAAGTAGACCCAACATTCAAACCCAGACCAAAGGTTTTGAACCACCTTGCATATATTAAAAAAAAAAACAAACAAACCCAAAGAACAAACAAACAAACAAACAAAAAACCCAAACAAACAAACAAAAAAAAAACAAAAACAAAAACAAAACCACACACAAAACCAAAAGGATTTGTTTGGGGCTCTCTTATTTATCCTAATACACATTGTGCAGGAAGTAAAAGGATCTGTCAATCTTTATTCTGAGATCAGTGTCTGCACTCCAGGGCTGTTTATTATTTATTATTTGTGCAGCTCCTATAGGTTTTGGTGGAGGTCTGGGTGCTTTCCACCTGTGGAAATTCTGTGTCATTATAGTCTTTTAAAGACCTAAACATAAGAATCCTCTTGGCACCATCAGAACACAAATAGTGACAGAAATGGCAGCTCCTACTCTAAAGTACTCACAGTTAAAGTTTGGGGGGTTTTACCATTTTTATTTTTCAACAAGAAACAATGCAACAATCCTAGATATCTAGGTATTACCCTGTTTTATAGATAAAAGTAGAATTTGCTGCTTTTTATGAATAGTGAACACAAAGAAGTATAGCATAAGCACATGCTTGTTTTATTGTATAGACTTCTAAAATGCTTGTGAAATTATATATACATATACTTTTCATTGCTTTGTTGTATTTTTTCCCTAAAGTTTTAATAAAAGGCTTAATCAACAGGACATAAACATTCAATGGTGTTAAAATATCAGATGCTAAAATATCAGGTAAAGTTCATGTTAAGATAAAATTCTTCAATGAAAGTTTACGACAGAGGCGCCTCAATTCTGTTGGGTTGGCTCAAGAGCTGCTCAGTCTTTTGAAGAGCTTATTCCAAATCGAACAAGTTAAACCTAAACAGAACAGATTCTGAGAAAGATCTTGGGCTAAGAAAGTGAAGTGTTTACAACCCATCTTAATGGGAATATAGTGAAAATGGAATCCATCTGTAAATCATTTGTCATTACACTTCCACCTCTAAACTTTTTTTCCTCACTAGCGGCTGGTGAAAAGAAAGAGAAAAATAATTTCATATCAACAAAACATGTTGTTACAGGTTTTAGGTTTTTTTCAATACATTCCCAATACAGAGAAGCTTTTCTTTGGCTCTGCTGCTTGCAAGTCACAGAGGGTGAAGTGGAAGATGTAAAACTCCATCAGACACAGTTCTCTGAGGATCCCACACGTTCATCAGCACATCAGCTAATTGTTTTTGCACATTAATCAAATCTCCATATGTCCTGAGCTCCATGCAAAGGTAAGTCCTGCTTACAGAGATCCTGACAATTTCATTTCTTTCAGCACACCCAAATTCACACGGTGGCTCTAGAAGGAATTTTTAATTGATGGTAATTGCATATGAGCCTCCTAATGAGTCAGATGAGCTCTTGCTTTCCTACTGCATTCCAATGAATTCATCTGGGTGTGGGAGCTGGGGAAAGCTTGTTAAATATAGAGCCCTGGCACTGAGAGACAAATGCAATGCTGCAGGACTGCTGCTATTTCTTAAGAGTTTGGGCTTGGTGAGGGCTGTCCTCGTTAGCACTTCGTAGTCTTTCATAACTTTTTTTCCTAAATAAAATCACAGAACTAGAGAGTGTTAAATATACACTAACATGATTTACTTGCTGCCTTCATTGTCATATTTAGAAATACAAACATTTGTGTATTTGTCTTTTTCTCAGGCAAATGTCTCTAGCTGTGTTGCAGGCATGCCCATTAAAGGTTAATCTCATTTAAAAGTCTATGAAATACAAAAATTTCAAGAAAAACTGGGAAAAAATCCCAAATAATTACTGAACTGACTTTGATGATTTTTTTGCAACAGAGTGTTTCAGAGCAATTGCAATGCTTTTTCTTGGTGCTTTAAATACAGCCAATATTAATTGAGTAAACAAAAATCAGACCTTGAAAGTCTTCTCAGGAAGTATCATCCTCTGTCATCTTTGCCAAAAGTACAGCTGCTCAGCATTTATGGATCTTTACATGTACTGCTCATCTACAAACACTGCTCAGGGCACATATTTCTGGAGGTGATATATATTTAATTAATGATTCTAAGATTTTCTGGCCAATCTCTGTCCACACACACACACATAGAGTACAGTCCATACCTCAGTGTATCTGCACTTAATTCATTGTAAAAATGCAAGTAGGGCTAATTCAAAAAAGCAGAATATTTTCACCTCTATCTGAAAGCTCTCTGGGCAACCTGGGATCATCATCCAAGTCACAGGACTTCCAGTCTGACATTCCCCCAGCTGGAAAGCTGCTTTTGCAAGTGCCATTTGCTGACAACACCTTCTATTATGTAGCAGTGAATAAAGTCTGGAGATTGCTTTTTTTTTTTTTTCTTCTTTTCTTTTTTTTTTTTTTTGGCAGGAAGACGTTTCAAAGAGCAGAGAGCACTGCAACAAAGGAAAAGTCACTCAGGACTGAGGTCCATGTTCTATACTTCAGAAATCTATTTCTGATAGGAAATCTATCAATTTGATGTGAAAAATACGTCGAAGTCATGTTCTGTACTCCAGCAGTAAGGCCTGGCTGCAGAATACCCTCAGTCATGCTTTGATGAAGAACATTTCTAATTCTTTTCAAACAACATGCTCTGGGTATATTGTCAGGATATAGACAAAATTTACCCAAAGATTAATACGTGCTGTGCAGCTTGGCAACATTTCAGACCACTCTGAACTAAATAACAAACCCTTTAGATTTGCTTGCAACAATTAAAAAGGGGCCACAGAAATTTAATTATGGCCAACATCAGATTAGTACTGGTTAAACAGGCTAGATTCCTGGGCTTAATTTTGTTGCTTGCTCAAAAAACACTACGGAAACTAGTACAGGATGTAAATGGAGAGAGCAAGCAGGCATTTGAAAGGAAAAAGAGTTCAGAATGTTTCCTGAGTTTTCAGCTGTAATCCTTTCTTTTCCATAGCTGCAGTGGCAGGTGATCTGTAATGGTTTCTCAGAGGCTGTATGGATATTTGCTGACAGCAGAGGAGTAGGATGATGTGAGCATCCCAGGCTTCAGGCTCTGTCAGGCAGCACCTTCCTTCCACTCTCCTCAGGCTTGGGTTTATCTTCACCAACTTGTCCCTGTCTCCTCTCCTTGCTCATGTCACTCTCTTCCCACTCTCATTGGTGCTGACTGTTCAGTCAGTCCTAGCCCACAATTCAGGATTTCCAGACCAGTCTCCTCATTCAGCCCATCCTTTCTCTCTTCTATTTCCTTCTTCTATCCCTGCTCTCATGCACAATTCACTCAAACACACACTTTACACCCGTGGTCCATCTCTCTTGTTCCCCATCTGACCTGCCTCTTTCCTTCCCCCATCACATCCTGACTTCTTCTCTTTTCATCTGGCTAGGCAAGATGTGATCTGTCCGTCTCCACTGGGCTGATCTCTCTTCTGACAGAAAATAGAATTTGGAATTCATGCCCCATAAAACAGTTGTATAAACTACATCTCTTACAACAGCATTTCTTGGGATCAGACCCTGCAGTAGTAGAAGTCCTTGAACCTTGCTCATGATTATCCACTTTTCTTCCCCCATCTCTTGAAATAATGTGCCTTTCAACTCGATGTAGCTTTATATTCTCCTGAATGCTTATTATTTGGCTGTATTTTAAGTGCTCTTCCAGTTTTCCCTCTGCATGTGACCACCCACCTCTCCACCTACAGTCTCTATAATGTGATTTCTATCTGCTGTAGCTTATAAGAGTTTAAATTATGCTAATTGTATTCAGAGATTAAAGTAAAAATCAGTTTGACTATTATTCTGCCCATATACTGTACCAGTGCTGGTAGTTATTCACTTCAGAAATGAACATGGCTAATAAGATAAGAAAATTACACTTGCATACCGTTAGTCAGTTTCATATTTAATTAGCAAGAAAAAAAAAAATTTCCATGTCTTCTTCTTGAAGCAAAATTAACCCTTTTTCTTCTGGCTATGCTCACTGTTGTAACTCCAATTCGTACCATGCTAAGTGCCCTTTCTAACACCTTGAGATTTGATTTTCTAAATCTCTTAGGCTGGTTCAGTAAATATTTTTTTTAATACCATGGGTAAACACATCCACACACATCACTGTGGGCCATGGAGGCCATGCCTTGGCAGCACACACAGCAGGGAGCACACTCCCAACAACCTCACTCCTTATAAAAGCACAAGAGTTCGTTCAGCAAAACATTTCCTGGTCTAATTTTGTTAATGTGTCATGAACAGACTGGTCTCCAAATCACTCACAAATTCAAGATTAAACTTCTTAAACATTTACTGCGGCAACAACAACGAAAAGAAGTGCTTTCAGGATTTAAGATGGCCATGATATGCTGTCAGAAGGGGCCAACACACTCCCACACTCGCTATAAATAACGAAACCGAACACAAGTACAGGCTGGATTTAACTGAATCTCTTCAATTGCTGCAAAGTACACTTTGCTGCATGGTGAGGAGATAATGTGTCACAACACATTTTGTGTAAAGTGAAGAATCTATCCATGAGAAACACTTCTGCTTTGGATTTCCCTCCAGCCAGCACCACGGCAGGGTCCCTCACGCTGAAAGTTTTCTAAATCTCCATCTGAAGCAAGTGGACACCACCTTCCAAGGGGAAACAGAGGCTCAACATCCATATGCAGGTGGGGTTTGCCATGTGGAGCTTCACTCCCGTTGCAAGCAGATGGGCAGAGTGCTCCAAGAACTCTTATCTCTTTTCTCTGACACAAGTTCAAAATACGTTTTAAACCCCTGGTTAGTTTTTGATAAAACCACAGGTGAGGGCAGAGAACCAATTCTGCTGAAGGGGATTAATTTGGTTTGTGCATCACCTTTCAGACTGTTGTGCCCAGGTTTTCAAACAGCACTTGTCAGCAGTGGTGAAAGCCCTGTCCTGTGAAAGACAGCTCAGGTGCAGGCTGTGAGCAAGGGCACTCCTGGACATCATGTGTCCTAGGGCTATGATACATTTGGAACATTGGTAATGAAAGTCAGTTTGCTTGTGTTGATTCACTAAAATCTTAATGCTCTCGGTTGCAAATTGCAAATTTATCCCTCTGTGACTGCAGAGTTTAATCCACCATGAGCAGCTCAAACGTTCAGCCAAGTCAGTGCAGACCAGCTATTGCATTTAGTCTTTTAACAGCATTTTATAGCCACACCTAATTGCTACCAAGGATGTAGGGCAATGGAAAATCAGTCATAACTAATACAGATGCTCTGCCTTTCCTGTTATTGGGCTTTCTTTATTTTGTTTGTGTTGTGACTCTGTCTCTGATCCTGCAAAATTTATGCCAATATGGTCCCTATACTTTGATGAGCCACAGGCTGCATGTCCATATTCATACTAAACACAACAGTATAAGTTACTTAAAGATTAGGTATATTTTTACTGCAATTCAGTATATTTGTCTCAAAAAAAGAGAAAAATCTGGAGAAGTCATACCCTTTTACACTCCCTTTTCCAGGTTTTAATTTTTAAAAATTTAAGCGCGTGCACACACACACACACACACACACACACATAGAGGAAGATTGTTATCCTCCCTGTCAACACAAAGACTTATGGGTGAAATCTGCATTTTATCACCATTGGAAAACCTACAGTGCCCTTGTCTAGAACATGAGGAACATTTAATCCCTCAGCACATGCAGGAGAACCATTTTTCGCAATAGCAAAACCTGGCTCTCTGCCTGGGAGGTTGAATTTCCTTCAAGCTAGAGTGGTTGTGGAGATCTAAACACCTGATTTGGAGTTTTTATGATTCTTCTTAGTGCATTGAAAGTGTTTCTGGGCACATGACTGACAAAACCAGCAAGAATTTGGAATGGTCTGCGTTTAAGAGATGCAGATGTGATACAGATTAATATTAGTTTTACAATATCTGCAATTTATTATTCTGGACCATTGCAATTATTGGGAAAGTTTTTGGGAAGAATGTGTAGTTTTGTTTATGTAGCACACTCAAGGATGCATGGCTGGGGAAGTCCCTTAGCATGGAATTACTCAGGTGAAGGGAAATCTGCTGCAACACCTTCATCTGCTTAAAGTATTTGTCCCACCTTTTCCCCTTGGATCTTCCCATTTCTGTGACTTCCTGTGCTTCCAGGACTGCTCAGCACCACCTTGCCTGTCACACTGTACCACACCTGCCTTCCCACAGGGGTTCTTTTCTCTATCCCCTCTCCTACCTGCTCTAGTGGAAGGTGTCCATGCCCATGGCAGGGAGCTGGAACAGGGTGATCTTTAGGTCCCTTCCAACCCAAACCTTCCTATGACTCTACGATTGGCAGTAAAGCAACGACATTTAAAACCAGTTATCTCACAGCAGTGATGTTATATCTCCTTTCTGACATGACCTGTTCAATGCTGTTTTTCAGGAAAGAAGTTCTGTTCTCTCCTGGCTCAGCAATTAGCAGCTTTGTGTAAATCACTCCCATTAATGATTATATTTTCCTGATTCAGGAACCTTAAAATGAAGCATGTGAATATTTTTCTGTTTTATAGCAGCATCAATTGGAGCCTAAATGAGTGTCAGCCCAGCCACTATTCAGTAAGAAGGTGAGTAGGAACATGCAGAAGTTGTAGGATCCTAATCCAGTTTGATCCCACAGTCACTGTGGCAGTGGCCATGTTCTAAATTGGCTTTACCTACTAAAAATCAGCCAGTCTCTTTGAGTCCTGGACTGCATTTTTAAATTTATCCATTTAAGCTTCCTTGGATCTCTGACACTCAATAAACCATCTGCACTGCCTTTGAAGAAAAGCATTAAACCCTTCACTCTGGAGGGAAAGTCAAACTCTGCATCAAAATTAGCAATGATCTGCTGTGGTCCAGACATGAATAACACTCAGCTTTACAAGAAATCAAAACTTGACCTCTGAAAAATGAAAAAAACCTATTTGTTGCTCTGCAAAACAAAACACCTCAGTAGATATCAAATGTTACTGTGGAATGGACTGTCCCTGGGCTCCAGCCCATCACAAAAACCTCACTGGGCACTGGGGTCTCTGCTCTCCTGGCACCTTCATTCTGGTCTCTTCCACAGACCCTCCATATGCACAGAAGGAAAGAGAAGGCTCAGGCTTGGCAGAAGATGGAGCTGGACTGGGCTTTTTTCTGCCAATGAAGCAACAAAATGATTTGTTTTTGCCTGAAGTAATGATTGCAGTGTGACAGAAAAGCAACTGGTGCCAGAAAGTTAATCATCAGACCCTTTGCACACTTGCTTCCCACACCCTGAAAATTCAGCTCTGTGTGTTAGTGCAACCTTCTCATATTGCCATTGCAACCGTGAAACCAATTAACCTGATGTGACCATTCTGGATTTTACCATCTTTTTTTTTTTTCTGGGATATGTCTTAACTGCATCAAGGTATTGCCAGGAAAATGCAATCCACATTGCTGGATCACCACTGAACTGCTCAAATTAAAATACACGTCAATATTTTATTTTGTTATCACACCAAAGTATTGATTACCAAGTTCATCTAGAGATGCTCAAATGGAGATCAACACAGCCACTTAGACATAAAAAAATTGCTTGTAAGGATTATATAGTTAAATGGTACAGAAATCCTGACTACCACTTAGGAAAGGTATATCTGGAAAGGACTGGAAACACAGGAGAACCTACAAATCTTGTATGTTAAAAGCTCAAATCCTAATTATTCTTACTTAATGATATCTCATAGCATGACTCCATGCAGCTGAGGAAATAAATCTCTTACCTCCTTATGAGTCCAATAATAGCTCTTCCTGCACAGAGCAATTGATGAGAGCCTTGCCCAGATTAACAGGAGTGCTTTCTAGAGCACTCTGCTTGGAGGATCTCATCTTTCCAGTATTTGTTATGCTTATCTGAACTTTTGTTTAACTCCTTTGCTCTTCTGCATTTCCCTCTGAAATATTGATTTTGATCAGAGGCCAGATAGAGGGTGGGGTTTTCCAAAACTCGAGCCATGGCAGCTGGGACTGCAAGGATTAAAGACATCAAGGAAGAGGGCGTCCACTTCTCTAGGATCAGCACTTCACTGCCACCACTGGGAGATTTCATAAATATTCACAGCCATTAGCTAATTACAGACGCTTGGATCAGCTCCCATTTTGCTCCTCTTTCGAAAGGCCTTTCTTCACTCATTTCCCTTGTCACAGTTTGGATTTCTTATTAGAAAACATCAATAGTAAGGGAGTTAAGGAAGAAGTTACAAGCCACATCGATCCCCAGCACTTTGTCTTCTGAGATAATTTGGGGAGCCCTGTGTGGGCTGTGCAGCCAGAGCCCATGGGGCTGAGAAGAACACTCATGGGGTTAAGGTTCAAGCCCAGCCTCCACCCCTCCTACCCCTCCCAGGCTTCAGGTTTATTTCGGAGTGCGTCTACACCAAATAAAACAAATTTGGAAAAAAAACCTCCAGATACGTTCCTCCTACACAGCTTTAGATGACATTTGCAGCAAGGCAAATATACAAATTAACAATAAATGTGTATCTCATATCTCTCGAGACCACAGGCTTAGTTTTCCTTAGCAAAACTACAGTTCTCTCTTTTGGAGATCGAGAAGAGCTGGAGTCAGTTTCAAGGGGCTATTTCACATCCAGCAGTGGATGCTGAGCTCATCTGTAATGCTGGACCCACAGAATTACACTCCTTCCTCCCACAGGATTTCCCAGCAGATCTGCCATGCAGCAGGACCAGAAGCTCTCCCTCATCTTCCCTCAAAGGCATACACATTCTTACCATATCTTCTTTCCTGACAAAGTCAAATCCTTGGGTTACTTTTTGGGAGATATCGTTTTAATTTGGAGCTGCAGCCAGGCACGCAAAGTTATATTTCCTGCTGGAAAAGAGTGCAGGTGTTGAGCCCAGTTCTCTGTCAGGTTGGACCCAGACTATAACTTCAAACAGATCTGAAAGCTCATCTGGGATGGTCTCAGGACTTTTGGATAGGAACAGCTTGTACTTCCCCTGGTAGGCAAAAGTAGGTGAACCAGTATCACCAGAAAAATAAATATTCGGGTGTAGCAATCTTCTTCAGGTGTATGGAATCACTTTCAGTGACATGGCTGGGCAAAATTTAGAGATTTAGTAGTTCTACCAGCCTAGGACACATGTGGAGTCAGTCATGCTTAATCATGTTAACTGCTGTACAAACTTCTCCCTTGCTTGAGGCTAAGACAGGTCTGGAAATCCAGAAATGCAATGCTGTTTCTGGGTAAGATTTGCCATTCTATTGTGTTTTCTTTACCTGAGATACACAAAGCATGCATTGAACATGAAATACTTGATCTTGGCAAGGTCTTTTTGAAATGGCTGGATACACTTATGATTTTATGCTGGAATCTGGGGCACGGATAAGGTGTAGGGACTGGATATTGTCATATATTAGTACAATCAGGACATCTGTCTGTTTCATTAGAGTTAGCAGCAAGTTTTGAAGTTTTTCTTTACTATTTTATCCATAGGCTTATCTGGTTTCCATGAGGAGTTTCCATGGCTCTCCTTGAGTTAGTTTTAAACCAAATAACTTAGAAGCAAGATAGCTCTGTTGGGTTTGCATCTGGGTTTCTGCCCTTTCCCAAATATCACAGAATCACAGAATGGCCTGGGTTGGAAGGGACCTTAAATATCATCTATTTCCAAGCCTCCTGCCTTATGAAAATCCAACATTGAGATGATGGGTTTTCCAGTGGCTGCTCATTTTTCAGTTTCCCAGGTATCTTATTTAAAGTCTCACTGTGAGTTGCAGAACATATCTCAGTGCTTCCCCTTTACCCAAAGCCCCTCTTCTTTTGCTGGAATTAATTATAATTATAATTTTGTATTCATCCCAGTGAACCTAAAAGTAATGAGAAACTTGCCCACTACAAGCCAACTTCAGCTTAGAGGTGAAACCTCACAGAAGCTGGCTGGCTAGCATCTAAATTTCACAGCTGTGATTCTCCATTTCCAACAGCAACAAAGACACAGGTGAGAGCTTTTGCCACTTCATCTTCCTTAGTTATGGTTTTACCCAGGATTTTCAGGTCCAGATCCCAGACATTGTAGAAACCAAGGAATGTCAAGCCTGTGTGAGCTCACTATGCCACTCCTTTCTATTCACAACTTCTGTTGAATTAATTTTCCTCCTGCAGACTTCACATTGAGCCTCCCATGGACCTTTTCAAGCATTCCTTTTTGTCTCCTTCCCCTCTGTGAGCAAGGGGTCATCAAAGCTGGTGAAGCAACAGTAATCAGGGGTGAGCAGTGAATGTTGTCAGCAAGGAAAACCCACCAGGCTGATGTTGACCAGCTGTTTTAGAAAGCCCATGGCCTGCTCCCCACCTATGTAGTTGTCTGCTGAGGCCCCAAGGGAGGGTCTTAGGTGGTGAATGAGGCTGTGCAAGAGGGCAACCAGCCAGGGCTGTAGGGTTTTACAGCAAAAAGAGAACAGCAGTGACATGAAGCAGAGGGATCTGACTGTGGAGCAAAAGCCAAGCTCAAGGTGCATCAAACACAGGTAACCTGCACCTTGCCAGGGACAACACCCATCCCTGGGACTCTGCACGGACACGGAGCACGCCAGCCCTCTCCTCCTGCATGCCTCACTGCAGGGGGATAATGTATCAGGATATGTCACTGCCAGCACCCACGGGGAATCCCAAGCCTAAAAACCCCACAAAAGTATTTTATATCCCCACCTACAGCAATATTGCAGGCTATAAATTTTGTATGTGGTCACTGTGTTCTTCCAGAGCATGTAGGCGGCTGTCAGCTTCCTAATCCTGGATTTATTGGCAGCAAGGAGAGGAGAGAGGAGGCTCATTTCAGGGACCAAGAGGACAAACCTATTCTCGGCACCTTGGAGGGCTTTCCTGATGCTGGTTAGATGCACTGGAGTCCCCAGGGGCTCCCAGGAATGTCACCCTTCCCAAACTTGAAGATGATCCACCTCTGCAAGCAACCCCCTCATGTTTCCATTACAATCACCCCTCAATTCCTCTTCCTCTCTCATTCCCACATTCTGGATGACAATTGAGCACCAGCACCTTCACAGCTACTGATGAGGAGCTCAGACAGAGGAGACAGCTCAAACTCTGTCTCCTTCCAGGGAGGCAATTCAACTCCCAGAGCAGCATCTCACCTGAAATGTCAGTGATGGACTCCGGCTGTGCCATGGTGCTCACAGGTTGCTTACAGCTCCAGGATCTCCAAATCAGAGCTCCTGGTGCCTGGTTTGGATTTATTACCAGGTTAACATGAGTTTCCTCACTGTCCTCCATAGATTTTAGCAGGTCTTTCAGAAACAAGAAGATTGTCTCTCTGTTCTTACCTATGAAAAGTGCCTTTATCTGGAGTGCTCTTCTATGAAAACCAGGCAAGAAAACATTCCAGAAGAAACCGAAAAGCAAGGAAATCCAGCATTTTCTTTACATTATTCACATGGACCCTGCTACCTACAGAATGTCAAGCACAATTTGTGTGTCTCACATGGTGCAAACATGTAAGCATCTGGCAGGAGAGCACAACTTACCCATGGCTGGTGTGAGCAAGTGGAACTTTTGCATTAAGTAAAGAGCAACAAGTATCATGCCATATAAATAAGTGACAGCTTTGGAAATTAATTCATTTTAAAAGAGCCTGTCAACCTGAAACCTGTCCACTTTGCAAAAAAACATTTCAAAACATTTTCAGGTTGATATATTCCCTGAATTTTCCCCATCACTCTTAGTATGTAATTTCTGTATCATTTAAACTTGCTCCCTCTTGTTCTGCTGTGAAGAATACACACACACACAGACACAAATCTAGAGGAAAACCAATCATGCAGATTTACATGATAAGACAAAACCAGGAATGTGTCATAACTGAGGAAAAGCTATCAAGAGAAATCAACTCAAACCTGAGAGGGAAGGCAGGAAAGAATGTTAGATCTTGTAAACCAACTTTCTAACATACCTGTAATAAAACTGAGCCTTATCTGTTTACCAGGACAAGCAACTCCAATTCTGTAAGCTCTTGACCTCTAAACCAATGGAGAGTTGCACTATTTTAATTTAATTTTGTTTTGTTTTATTACTGACTAGGAGCATATCTCAGAACCACCTTCAGCATATCATGCCTTGATGCAGGGAACTGGGTTTTCACAGTAACACTGGTCTGCAGCAGCACTGATTCCAGGCAAAAGGGTCTCATCAGGCTTTTTTTGCATTTCCCACTTTGGCTTCATCCACAGCTAAAAAATGAGCCTGTTTAAGCATAACTCACAGTTATCTCTTTCAGCTCGTCTGTAAAATGTTAATGCAATGTGTTCCCATTTAAAGATCCCTTTGCGCTGCGAGAGCCACGTGAAGCACTCCCTATAGACAGGAGCGCGCCCGATTAACCTGCCGTGGAAGCAGGAGGGATGAGGAACCTTTCCAAAAGGCACGGAGAGATGCACCCAGTGCCAGGGAGCCCAGTGGCAGTGTGGGCAGGCGACACGATCAGGATGGGCGGCTCTGTCCACCCTGGTGCCAGAGAGAGCTCCTCGGCTCGGCCCTACAAACCAGGCAAGACGTGACTCACGCAGCTTGCTTGCAAAGAAGGAGGACCATCTGCTAGTCATGAGCAGATGACAAATTCACTGCATTGCGTCTTGTCGCTACTTCCAAATTTGTAAGTAAACACATTTTGTAACCTCTCTCGGAATATTTGAGATCTTCGATAATGGGAAGGAAAAAAAAAAAAAAAAAAAAAAAAAAAGAGAGAGAGGGAAAAAAAAAAAAGTTTATGTAACGCACTGAAGGGGGGAAGTGTTCAGTGCGGGATGGGGCTCTCAAGTGCCCGCTCCAGCGCGGCTGCCCGGAGCGCCGCGGGCGGAGCGCGGTGCGCGGCGGGCGGCGGTGCCTGCGCTCCCCAGCCGCCGCCTCCCTCCCGGAGCGAGCCCCGGGGCCGGCAGCGTGCCGTGGGAGCTCTCCGGTCCCTCCCCGCAGCCAGCAGCCCGCCTCCCGCCGCGCCGTGTGCGTGTCGCTGCCGCGTCCGGCCGCCACCAGATCCTGGAGCGGTTCAGGGCACGAGTTTCGGCCTTCTGGCAAAGAAGTGAGGCAGCAAGGGCTTGCAGCAGCAGCAGCAGCTGCGCTGACAACCTTTGCACCTCTAAGGGGTCAGCCCAAAGCTCAAGCAGGTACCTGTGCGCTGAATTTAAGCGAGCGTCTCCAAAGAAAGTCTTAGGAACTGCACCAGAGGATGGGTAGACTGGACATCAGAGAACATTTCTTCACTGAATCGTTGGAGCAGGCTGACCAGGGAAGTGGTGGAATCACCATCCCTGGAAATGTTCAGAAGTCGTCAAGATCAGGTGGAGGCATGGTTTAGTGTTGGACATGGAGGTGCTGGATTGGACTCAATGAGCTCACAGGTCTTTTTCAGACTTATGATTCTAGAAATTTAAGCATCCCTATCTTTCTGTCCTTCAGTAAAGACTGAGAGAATTCATGGAAAGAGCAACCAGGAAACACTTATCCGGCCAGATAAAGTATTCCCACAATTTTTGAAGGACAAGAGCCTATGATAAACAAAAAATTGTAATTTTCAGAGTTATAGAAACTATATATAAAATGCAGACATAAGAATGACCAAAGTCACAGGACCACCTTCATTTTATATAAGTCCAGCCCTTACTGCTCTTAGACATAATGCAGTCTTCATTGAATGCAACTTTACTGCTTTTAGAGAGAGACTGTCCTTTTCCAATCCCTCTCTTGGTGAATAACTGCTTTGCTCTGAGTCTCTGCCATCTGGACCAGACTGACAGGATGATGAAGGACTAAAACCGTGCTGTCTCTGAAAACTGAAATCGGGGGAGTAGGGTGATGATGAAGCCTGTAGCTGTGCAACCCAAGTGTTTGCTAGCCTAAGGAAAGCCTCTTGCTGTTCTGCCCCTTCTTTCCCAGCTCTCTGTACTCCTCAGTGCACCTGCCTGACTGATTGCCTGACTCTGCCTTCAACACCTCTTCTTCTTCTGGGTTTCAGTAATGCTGATCTTTCAAGTACTGCAAGAGAGTGCAGGATGTCCCAGCCTGTCCTCTGTCTCCTGGGTGTTTGTTCACTCCTGAGCAAGGAGAGCAGAGCAGATGAAGACAGAGGAAGAAAGTCAGAGACCAGCAGGAGACCTCTGCTGAGCAGCCTGTGAAACCACAAGGAGCAGTGCCCAGCCCTGAGGACACCACCTGGGCCAGGTACCCATGGAGCCACCAACCTCTCTTGGTGACCCACTGGCTTCTCTTCCTTGCTCAAGTCTCCTTCTGCAGATGCTCCTCTTCACTGCCCCACTCTCCAGGGACTTCTGCATCTGCTTCTCTCTTCTGTTCTCTTCCCCTCTGTGTCCTCATGTTTTCTCTGTGCAATCTCACCTACAACCCCAAACTCAAATTCCCTTTCCCAGTCCCTTGCGATTTACAGATCTGCCTTCTCTGTGCAATCTCACCTACCCAAACTCAAATTCCCTTTCCCAGTCCCTTGCGATTTACAGATCTGCTTCCCTGCTCCATCTCTCCCAGTTGAGGCTCTCCCTCTAACACCACCCAAAAGACAACTCCCCCCCAGCTGCAGCCCAGGGTGGTGGGGGCAGAGCTGCTCAGCTGACAGCTCTGGGAGGTACCCCATAGCCTCAGGAGCATGCTGCCTGTCCCACAGGCATCCTGGGAGACATCTTTGGCTCAGACTTCTCACATCCTCAGGGATTTAAATTTTTTTTTTCTCAATACCATCTTTACTCTGTGGCCTTTTGTCTCCTTTCATCTAAAATTCCTGTGCAGGCTTCTGGCATTTCGAATCTCAGCTACTCCCACCTCTTTTTCTTTCTGGCCTTGAAAAGCACTGTCTCATCCAACTTGTACCCAGCTCAAACACTGCTATGAGCATCCTTTCCTCAGGGGTGGCTTTTGCTCTTCTGCTGCTGCCTCTGGCCCCCTTCCTCTGCCCTGCTACACTCAGGAGAAGCCCCTTCCTTCTGTCTTCAAGGCTCAAGTGCATCATTCACTAACCAGATAAAATTTCTACCCTCATCTAGCTCTTAATACAAGCTTTATTTGCCCACTTGATAGATTTTCAGGCAGGCACCTTTGCTCATCACTCCCACCACTCAGGTGTGAGACTGGCCCACCACAAACACCCACGCAGCCTCTCTTGTCTTCTATCAAAATCACTGTTACAAGCTCTCAGAAAATCCGTGCTGTGGCCTGCCCCTGTGCTGGGCTCATTTCTGGTGCTGCTGTTCTATCATTTTGTTCTGCTTTCCTTTCTCTTTGCCTCCTCTGTCATTCCCCTTGGCCTCTGCTTCAGTGCTAAGCTCTCTAGCACTGGGCTCATCTTTTTTCCTTAACCATTCAATACTCGGTCTGGTGATGTCCTGGTCCTTGATTAAGATTCCTATGGTGATATGAATCATTAAGATTGATTCCCTGGTGCTGTACTGTCATTTAGTGCATTTGCTACAGCTCTTGGTAGCAATTTGTACTTAACTTTGCTTCAGCACCTCAGTTCTGAAGGTAGGAAATGTGATATTAATTACCTCTAATCACAGCTGACATTAAAAGTTCTGGTAGAAACCCCTTAGAAATAGTACCATAATTCCTTGTCTCAGAATGGAGATACAAGTTTCTCTAGCATTACATTTTTAACCCATTTTGCTGAAATTTAATGTAGTTATCTAACTTTCATTTTCTTCAGCTGCTAACCCCTCACCTAGTTCAAATGATTCATCCCTGCTGCATTCACTGCCCAGGAATGTTGGCTTTCAACAAACTACAGCAAATAATGTAAAATAAACACGAGTGTGCTTTCATCTCACAACAATCTGGGTTAAGTACATATTTCACACACTGCACCACAGGATATGTTAAATTAAAATCAGAACCACCAGATTTAAAATGCCAATGCCAATTCAAACCATTGATGAGTTATTTTTGTATTCACTTATATCCAGCAGTGGGCATGAGCAACAGCCAGTGCTTTGTTAACCCTGAAATGTGCCACTTGACAACTTTTTGCTGCATTAGTTGAGGAAAATCAAGAATTTTGATTTGAAACTACTGTTTGTGGAAATTACTCTTATATACTTGAGTATCCTGGTCTCCTTGAACAAATTTGAGAGCATACCAGTAGTTGTGTCTCCATCTTCCTCTTATTTTAGTGTTCTACATTTCCTAAACTGCTTTCAGTCACTCTCAGAAAAAGCAACCTGGAATGGCTTCCTTGAAATGATAAAGGTGTTTTTAAATGTCTGCTCCCTCATGCTGCTGGAATCATGTGGTCTGGGGTCTTGCACGTATTCATTTCCTAGCCAAAAGATGTAGGGGAGCTACATTTGAAATAAACAGCGTTAAAAAGAGGTTGGGATGGGAATCTGACAGAAAAGTGACAGTGTACTGGGCAAGACTCAGATTTAATGCACTCTTACTCTAGATTTCCATAGTGTAACATTTTGTGAATCTAGCTTCTCATTCCAACAACACTAGGGTAGGAATCGTGCTTAGTTGTTGATTTACTTTGAAGATATTCAGAATAGGCATTACAGTTCCTTTAGGCTTTAAATACAAGGATAGAGATTCCCTAAGATTTTGGAAGCCTTCTGTTCAGTGCCATGTTGCTATGTTTAGACTCTAAAAGTCAAAAATTAAATGCTGGGGCTAGCAAGAGGAAAAGAGAATTAGTTTAGTTCATTTCTTTTCTTGACATTATGGCTTGATGAGATGTTGCTTTTTCTCTGCAGTGTCTGCTTGAAGAGATGAGCAGGGACCTTCTGGGGAGCTTTGCTTCCTCCAAGTTGCTTGGAAGGATCTGAGCTTATGGGAATGACTGTAGTGTCCTGGGGACAGAAAAAGAAACAGTTTAATTTTAATAGGTTAATGGTTCCTGGACACTGAAGGGCCCACCACTTGCCAAAACTACTTCTTGCTTTTCTTCTTTTAGCTTTCATGCTGCTGTAAATCTAGACATCATCTTTCCCTGACCAAGGAAAAACATTGACCTTTTCTGGTATTGACAAAAACAGCAGAAGACAAATCCAGATACAAATATTTTCATCCATTGCCACAGAAACTCCTTGAGAGCCATATAGCCCCGTCTGGTCAGCTGAAATGTGAACTTGAAATGTGTCTCCCTTGGCTGAGAATGGATGGAAAACCTTTGTCTAGCAAAGCAGTGCTATGTATTCTTCCACCCACCTTGGGAGGAGAATCATCTCTGTACCCACAACCCTGCTTTGGTTCTTTCAGGTCAGGTTTTGTAGAAGGAAAGTGATGAAACTTACTTCTAGACCTAGAGGCTGAAGGTGGTGATAAGAAGAGCAGAGCAGTTGGCTTTAAAAGATAAGTACCTTTTAAAAGACATTTTATTCTAGCTGAGACCTTTGAGAGACAACGGAATGTTTGTATTCCCAGAATTAGAATGGCTTTTCTGCAGTGCTGCTACAGTAATTAAGGTTTAGAGCTCAGTTCAAAACCTAATACTACCACAGCTGGCAAAGAAGAGAGCATAAATAAGCTAACAGTTCTTCCTCCTTCAAAATTAAAAAAAAAAGAAAAAAAAAAAAGAAAACATAAATGTCAGGATTTTCAAAATTATGGAAAAATTCATTATAAAGGATTTTCTCAGCTGGCTTCAACGGTCTTTGGATGCATTCTTTGGAGACAACACTCCTCAGAAAAAATGGAATATCAAAGGAGAAGAGCCCTGAATCTTAGCCACTGTAGAGCAGAATTAGATCTTCCCACATTTCTGTGAAGATCTATATACTTGATTAGAGTATCTTTCCAGCTTCTTTCAGTGTCCGAAGCTCTTTTTCTCTAATCTTCAGTTGTGCCTGTATTGTAGCTTAGGGGAGTGGTTTGTGCAAGAACTCAGGAAAGAGAAGCAGGTACATCACTGGAGAGGAGAAGCTGGGGAGACCCTAGGTCAAGTTTTGTTCCAAATGTTTCTCTTCTCTACCACTGATTGGTAAAATCATTCACAAAATCTCCATGGGCCAGCTCCCTACAGAGCTGCATGGAAGTCTTCCATGGCAACACCTTTCCAACCAGAAAAAAACCCAAAAAACCAAAAAAACAAAAAAAAAAAAAAAAAAAAAAAAAACCCAAAAAAAAAAAAAAAACACCAAACCAACAAACAACAAGCTAACAATGGTAATTTGTTAAAAATAAAGTGTTTTCTTAAAATTAAAGAAAAAATAAAAAACCCCTCATTTGGAAAACAAAATATCTTAGAGAAAGTCTTCAAAGGTCTAGCCTGAATTTCTTGAAGGCAAATGTTTTAGATTTTCAGCTTGAAAAGATGGGTTACCAGGGTTTGACTTTCATTTTATAGTACATGAGAAAAAATATTTTTCAAGGTGGAGTAAGAATGAGATGAGTTTTTTATCAAAATGAAACTTTGAGAGCAGTTCAAAAAGGGGGTTTTAGGAGTGTTTGGGGGGAGGGATTTGGTTTGGCCTCATAGGAAATTTGAGGGAAAAAATAAATCAGTGCTTTTTGTCCATTCTGAGAAAGAAGAATGCATTCCCTGTGGACCAAAAAATCCATCTCTCACCCATACTTAACACTCAGGAGCCTGCATCTTTGCAATGGCAGGGCTGGAGTCATGCTGTGGGTGCTTGGTGGGAGCACAGCCAAAGAAAAGCACTTTGCTGTCAGGGGCATTGAAACTGCAGCTCGTGGGCAGGAGTGGGTGAGCCTGGGAATTACCCAGACTGGTCTAAAAATTGGCAGCCTGGTTGGAAAGCATCCATGATCTCCAAGTGCCCAGGCCAGCCCAGGAAACAGCCTGATTTAACAACCCTGGGACACCCGGGAGGCCTTTTTTGGTGAAGTGCAAACCTTTAGTCACAGGCACACGCCCCACCTCGAGCAGCAAGCCCAGTCATTCTCAAAGAATGTCTTGAAAATAATTAAATGGCTTTACGTCATGTTCCAGGAGATTAAATTTTTCTGCCTTGCATTTCTTAAAGCTACCAGCTTATAAGGTAGCATGTCAAAGCAACAAAAGGTCATACGTGGCCCTACTTGCTGCTTCCAACAAGGAGCAGCCTGGTACATTACAACCCCTTTGCTTTGCTGAGCAGAGAAAAGCAGAAAAATGCAACAGTCTTGGCTTAGGCTAAGTAGTGTCAACAGACTTTCTGCACCTACAAGTTCTCTCTAGTCACGAAATGCTCACAGAAAATAGGCACTATATTTAAGCAGAGCTGATACACCCTTTTCCTGCAAAATTTGCTGTTTTGTATACATCTGATTGCTAAAACACATATAGTGTCCCCCAGTCTCCTTAATACAAGTGCAGAGTGGTGCTTTTGGAATTGCTTTACCTCCTGTGAAGTTGTGGGTGTCTTCCAAATATGAAGAATAATATGTAAATTATGTATTGAAAAAGGATCTGTCCTCCGGTGAAATTTGCATATTCCCTTCATTTCTCCATTATTTATAAAAACAAAAAAAAATCCCAAATTAAAAATGAGGATGAACTCTAAATAATACCAGTGCGGTATCACCTGCTGAGCTTGGAGGGCTGTTTTGCCTTCCTTTTCTTTCTTTTTTTCACTTTCCTGAGACCTAAATACCCATATTTTAAGACTACCTGTGATGAAGAAAAAATAAAGTCTCATCAGCAATAGGCACAAGCAGCCCTTGGAGTAACGCACTGCAAACAGACACCTCGACCTCACAGAGAAACCTTTCTGTCACACCACCTTTGCAATCTCCTTTTCACATCAGCTTAATTGTGATTCTTAGGGAAATCTCAACTTCCACTTTGTATCAGGGTAATGAAAAATTTAGGTGCTGTTTCTGACCACTCCTTTACTTTGCAACCCAGTGTTTTGTTCCAGCTCCTGGCACCCCAAAGCACAGTAGAGACGTGGCTCTAATAACCTCTCCTGGATGAGCTGCTAGTTTCCTCACATGGAGAAAGGGCATAGAGACTAGACAGATCAGGATAAATGAAAAAGCTTCTCAAAATTTTTCTCTCTCTTCTCAAGTTTGATGAAAACATCATGGAGGATGAAATAGGGAAACGTGAAAATGACAGTCTACGGTCTCTGTGTCAGCCAGAATATGAAAGATGGAAAAGGAAAAAGAGACAAAAGAAAGGGAAGAAATAATATAAAAATGAATGAAAGAAAGGAAATGGTTATGATATGGAAAGAAAGTGAGAGACAAAGTGGCTGAGAAAAGAGGGAGATGAAAATTTAAAGGAAACATGTGAGGCAGCAAAATAGTAGCTGTACATGTCTCTAGTGGAAAATAATTATGGGGCACGTATAAGCAAATATGACATTAAAAATTACACAATAGCAGATAAGTAAAGGCTGTGGGTAGGTCTGGATAATTCTCCTCCAAATAAGGCGGCTGAAAGTCAGCATTCCCTTATTGCAGCTATTGTGAAGCTAAAGTTCACTTGTACTGAAATGTTTCCTTACTTTGTATCATAGCCTGATAAGTGATTTGTTCCACTGGGAGAAAATGTTTTATCACCACGGCCCATGTGTGTTTTGTTGGCATAGTATCTGAAGTGCAATTATTCAATATAATTTTTCAGCTGGTGGGTATTTGTTTTAATTTTTAATAAAGGCGGGGTAAAAGAAGTGTTTTCCAAAAATTCTCGTTTGCACTTTCTCGTCTCTTCTTTTGCTACTTTTCCTCTCTGTCTACAGCCAGATCCACTCGCTAAAGCACCGAGGCACTGCAGCCCTTAAATGAAAGCCCCTTTGGGTGTTTTTAACACTCTGCTCACCCACAGGCACTCACGCCACTTGTGGCAGTGGCTGTCCCCACTGTCCCTGTGCTGATGGGCTCGAGGACACCAAGCGTTGTCACTTCTGATTTTATCAAGGGGCTCTGCAGGGTCTGCACACGTAGCAAACCAAGTGCCAAAGCTGCACCAGGCCTACTGGTTCTCCCAGCACAACCAGTGCTCGCTGACAGCTTTTACAACACTCACACTTGTTAAATTCCTCCTCTCCTTGATTTCATATGCTGGACAGTAGCCAAAGCCATAATCTGTGATCTTTATACCTCCCAAGAATCTTCAAGCCATACAGGGTAACAAACAGGTGCCCTCTTACAATTAAAATGACCTGGAAATGAGAAAGAACTTTTCCTAAATGTGCCATGTAAATGTCACATTTCTTTCAAGGTGTTTTTTTTTTTCCCTCTCAGCTCTATTTACACAATAACCTTTATTTTGTTGGACTTCTTTCTCTTCAGTTCTTGAATTATACAGGCTTTACATTAAAATAAAAGTCATCCCTTTCCTTTGCCTGTGCAGACATGTGAACCTCTGTCTAAACTGAAAAAAATCACAACTTTCTACATAAAGCGTGTGATGTTTTATGGTAATGGTACCTTTGACCATTTTAACCAATAATCTTTGAAATGTACATAGAAATTAGGCAAGGTTGGGCAATATGTAAACATTACCTGCCAAGAAAGGCTGTTATACTGTACAACTGCTATAAATCACAGACTTTGTAAAGGCTGATGCTGGGAGAAGTATCTTACATTCAATAATGAAACAATTCTCTTTCTTTGAGAATGGGGGACCATCCCCAAGCCACTGACCACATACCATGAGATGTGTCCCATGGGATTTCCTTGGAGATAAGTTGCAGATCAAGACACTGGAGTGCTGCTTGACTGCAGGTGTATTAAAAATTGGCCAGAGAGTGAAAACAAGGAGAAAGCAACCACACAGAAAAGAAAAAAAAAGAAAAAAAGAAAAAAAAAAAAAAGTGCCCCTGGGTAGAAACCAGAACCCAAAACTTCTTTTGGTTAGAGAGCTTACTGACAAATCCAGCCATCATTTCCCAACAAGGAAATGAACTTGTTGATTGTTCCCACTGGTCCAGGAAGAAAAACAAAGCAGGATAAATAAACAGGTTTGCCCCAAATAAATATTTCTCTCTAAGTATCAGTGTCAAAACAGCATCCTCCTGGAAACAAACTGGCGTGATCCTAAATGTTGTCTCTTTTACTGGGATGAGGGAAAAGCTGCATGCAGCCACTGGGTAGCTCATGGACATATGGATACAGAACTGTGGAACTAGGACATTGCAGGAAGAGTTGTCTCTCCTTTATCTGCAAAAATCCTCAGGTCTAAAGAAGAAAGTACCAGTAAGTGAGAGAAATAGCATAAAGTCAGTCTCATTTCTCAGGTTGACCTGTCTTCCCCTTTCTGTGAGCCACTGCTGCTGCCTTATTGAACTGGCTGAAAACCAAAGGGAATTTTGCCACTTGAAACTGTTCACATTTAAATAAAAAGACTTTCAGAATTCCCACAAGGAAGAAATTTAATAATAATCTAGCAGCTGTGGAAAACAGCGCAGTATTCTAAGACTTCATTTAAAATGTTGTATCTTAATGCATGGGGTTTCATCTGTGGGTTGGTTAAAGGCCTGGCAGCAGGAATACTGGGCATGACCATGGGCCACTAACAATTCTTTGGAAACACTGTCCCTTACAGCCCAAACTGTTCTGTGATATTTCAGTGGCAGCAGGTTATGATGATCTCTGGGCAGTGATAAGGATTAAAGTGATCACAGAATCAATTAAGTTGGAAAAGACCTCTGAGATCATCAAGCCCAACCTGTGACTGATGTCCACCGTGTCGCCCAGCCCATGGCACAGAGTGCCACCTCCAGTTTTCCTTAAACACCTCCAGGAATGGTGACTCCACCACCTCCCTGGGCAGCCTGTTCCAATGTCTAATCACCCTTTCTGTGAAAAAAGTCCTTCTGTTGTCCAGCCTAAACCTCCCCCGGCACAACTTAAGACCATGTCCTTTGGTCCTGTCACTTGTTACTTGGGATGAGAGACCGACCCCCACACGGCCACAGCCTCCTTCCAGGGAGCTGTAGAGAGTGACAAGGTCTCTCCTGAGCTTCCTTTTCTCCAGGCTAAACACCCCCAGCTCCCCAGGACTTGTGCTCCAGACCCTTTGCCAGCTTCACTGCCCCTCTCTGGACTCGCTCCCAACCTGTGACTGATGTCCACCGTGTCGCCCAGCCCATGGCACAGAGTGCCACCTCCAGTTTTCCTTAAACACCTCCAGGAATGGTGACTCCACCACCTCCCTGGGCAGCCTGTTCCAATGTCTAATCACCCTTTCTGTGAAAACAGTCCTCGTAGTGTCCGACCTAAACCTCCCCCGGCACAACTTAAGACCATGTCCTTTTGTCCTGTCACTTGTTACTTGGGATGAGAGACCAACCCCCACACGGCCACAGCCTCCTTCCAGGGAGCTGTAGAGAGTGACAAGGTCTCTCCTGAGCTTCCTTTTCTCCAGGCTAAACACCCCCAGCTCCCCAGGACTTGTGCTCCAGACCCTTTGCCAGCTTCACTGCCCCTCTCTGGACTCGCTCCAGCACCAAAATGTCCTTCTTGAAGTGGGGGACCCAGAGCTGGACACAGGACTCAAGGTCCTCAGTGCTTTGGGGCAGCCAGCGGGCACAACAGGGAGGTGGCACTGCCCCACCCGTGGGTCCAACCTTCGAGCTCCTTCCAGCTGGGCAGCACTGTGAAATCAGTGCTGCTTGGTGTACGTGTTGTAACTCCAGTTTGCACAGACATGGAGAAGACACAGTAACACAGTTTAGCTCCAATTCTTGTAAAAGCTTGGGCTTTTTGGCGTGTCTTTCCATCAGCTTGCTGCTCCCTTGCATAACAATCCTCTTTATTTAATTATTACATTTTAGAGGTATGGAATGGGAAAAGGCCTCTTGAACCACCATTCCCCCTCCTCAGGGGTGGCTACATCCCAGAATTATCTTCAGAAACCCGCTCCAACTCCACCTTAAAAATGTTTTGAGGTTTTTTTAAACATCATGGCTTAACACAAATGTTGAAACGTGAGATCCTGATAACATTCTGACTGCAAGCTTTGAAGTAACCTCTGAAAGCCCTACAAGCAGGTTGTTTTGTGCCTTCTGAGGACTTGTTATTCTGCAATGACATTTGCCTTTCCTCTGAGCGTGGCACACTGTGATTAAGAAGTGAGTTGTTTATCTCCTGCTCACAATCACTTGTAAGGATCTGAAATGCCCTTTACACATCACCAGCCACCCCTCCTGTGTTCTGTTACTTTGTCATTTAGCTTTATGACCAGTTAAACGTTCTTAAACCAGATCTGAATGCGTGGGACAGGACAGTGTTTGTTCCAGGCACACAGAGAGAATGCTGAGGTAGGATTTTATACACATCTCTGAAATCCCCTGGTGCATTCTGTTATGATCCCTCCCCCCAGAAGTTTTATGGAACAGTCAGGCTTCAAGGCCAGGAGTTCCCATCACCATCATCTGCAGTTTTTCACCCGCTCAATCCCTTAATACCCCTAAGGGAATTGCTGTTCCCTCTTAAGTGAATGAACTCTCCTGAGCCAAATAACTTCTGTTTAAAGTAAAATCTTTTCCTCAAAAAAAAAAAAAACCCAAAAACCAAAAAACAAACATACAAACAAAAAACCCAACAACTCCAGCCTTGCTTACGTTACCTTTCACTATCAAATACCTTCTCTTAACAAAAGAGCTAATAAACTATGAGCAAGCCATCTGCTGACTTCATCAGTAAGTTAAACACACAGAGCTTCAACTCTGCCTCTGTGAAGCAAATTTTTCCACACATCCAAGGCTTTTTGAACTGTCTCTGGTTAGTCACATTCGTTGTGAAGAGGATGCCAAAGCAGACACAGCACTGCAGAAGGGTCTTGGAGTCTGGCTTAGTCCAGAAATCCAAAATAGGGGTGTCTGCTCCTGGGGCTCTCCCATGGGCCACACCTTTTCTCTGGAAATCTGTAGCACAGCTTCCCTGTGCTGCCCACAAGGAGCTGCTTTTTAGGGCCTGGGAAATGGGAACCATTTCTTTGCACCTCCATGAGGAATCCAGGTAAAAGTTGTGGGTCACTGATTCTCTCTGGGGATGGGAACAAGGGAGAGAGCCTGCTTTTGAGGACATTTATTTCTCACCAGCCCTGATGCAGTTACCTGTTTAGGACACAGGTTTTTATATCTACATTGTCACAGCATTAAACAGATGCAGAGTCAGGGTCAGAGCCCCACTGTGCTGGACATTTCTAATCCAGGACCTAAAGCTGCTCCCTGCTCTGGGAACCACAATATCTATATTTTTTTATTTTTCTTTCTTCTTTTTTTTTTTTTTTCTCTGCGGGCTCAGAGTGCTCACAGGGCTTTTGTTTACTGTTTGTCTCACTATGTTTTAAAGTAAAAAATGTAGTAATGATCAGCCTGGTTCTTCTGTCTTTTTTCAATCAGTGCCTTATTTTCATTCTTCCAACTCTCCAGCAGTGTTTACAGTGGTTCAAAGGGCTTGAAAGCTAGGACATCAGAAAACACGTTGTCAAGTCCAGCAGACTAATATGTAGTACAAAAATAATAGTAGTCTTCTTTTTTTTTTTTTTTAATCTTTTCATTCCTGACCTGTAACAAAAAAATTTATGAAATTATTGACATTTTAAGGGAAACAGGGGGGATCATGAGATTTCTACAGACATTAAAAAGAATTATTTTCACTTCATTAGAGTTTACTTTACTGTCTAATTCTCAGTGCTAGCTCTGCTTGTTGTACCTGGCTAGTAAAGGTGTTCTGTAGAGAAACTGGGGCTAAACTCAGTAGGAAGCAATTGTGGAACACTTTTACCACAGAGAAACCTTATGAAAGCAGAGATTGTATTCATTGCTTTCACTTGGAAAACAGTGCTGGAGATGTGGATGAGGAAAATTTAATTGATACATGCTGTTACTCTTCATTTTGTTCTCTGGATAATAACTGATATAAATTCAAGCCAAGTCATTCAACTCTAGATTTGTTTAGAAAGAGGACAAGAAGTAAAGGAAATTGCATCCCATCTAAGGTTTGACTTGCATTTCATAAAGAGATGGAGAAGATGTAACTGAACTTAATTCCTATTTTAACATTGTGGATTTTGCCTAAATTCTTCTCTAGAAATAAAAATGTAGTATATCCTTATGTAGGAAAGAAAGGCTGTGATGAAAATGATGAAGCAAAAGGTAATGGGAAGGTTCTGGATCCTGGCAGTCCATCTGCTTTAGCTGCTCTCATCACTGTCATTTTTATGGGCACTGGGCTGGACTGGGATGTGGCTGCTGTTTGTGCAATATTCTGGAGGAATTGGCTTTTTTCAGGATTTGACACAGACTTTCTCCACAATGTTGAACAAATTACCTATGCAAAGAAAAAGCATAAAGGTAGTGAGGCAAATGGATTCAGGCCAGTGCTTAAACTGGAGTTTATAGCATTTCAGCTTTAGAAACAGTATGGTTTTTAAAACCTATATAATTTTTAAAAGAAACATAACATCAAGGTTTACCCTGTTATCTTGTGAAGCGAGTTTTCCCTACATAACAATTTGGATGACTTTGTTCTTAGTAAAAACAGAATTAAATCCTTTAAGAGCAAAAACAGCTATTTAGAAAAAACAATAATAAGCAAGCAACAATAAGTGTATGTCATTACTGCACTCCAGAAATGAAGCCCATCTGAAATCTGCTCTCTAAATCTTACTCCACTGAGCTCCTGTGGGCACCCAGACCTCTGTGAAGGAAGAAGAGATGGCAGAGGAGAAATGGATGAAAAGTTCAGCCAATAAAACATAAGAGAAGTGCTTGATAAAATAGGTGGAAAACAGTAAGTACAAATGTCAAACATGAGTTAAGGAAAACTGCCCATTTCATTTTCCTCAGCCTCAGAGGGAATGGTTGGCTAAGTGAGTTTTTGTCTCCAGAAAGTGTGGTTTCCCCAGAAATTGCTCTCTGCACAAGAAGTTGGAAGGCCACCTCTGCCAACCCAGACCTCTGGACCATTTAATCCCATTGCAGAGATGCACAGAAGTATCTGCCATCCTCCCAGGCTCCATATGGACCAGAGCCTGGGGATGTTCTTATGAAATTCAGTATTATATTTTCATTTTCCCTCTTCTTTACCGGAGAGAAATATGCTATCAAATTAAAAAAAAACAAGTAGAAATTCCATGGAGTAAAAGGAAACAGAAGGACTAAGTGCTGAATTACTGAAGAGTGGAAGGAAAAATAACCCAACTTCCAAACCTGTAATGTTTCCACCAAGAGAACAGAGACACCCAAACGCAAAAAGGACAGAGGAAACAGCAGTGACTTCAAAGATCTAAATCTCTTCCTCTGTGCTGTACAGTGTGTGCAGTTTTGACTTGTGTATACACATGGAGAAAGTGAAATGTCATCTCTTCTCTGAAAAGTTAAATTACTTGAGAACTTTAGAACATTACAGGACATGTTCTCTAACATTTTCAACGAGTTAAGCAAGTCAGAGGAGATGCAGCAGCTCCACCTTCCTTCTGTAAGACAATATTGGCACCTCAAAGGGCATGGTGGCCATGGAGAACTTGCTTTTCGTGGTCACTAAGTACACCTGAGGAATGCCAGCACCATTCCTGGTGCTCTGCAGAAGACAAAATATACAGAGTTCTCATTAAGATGAATTCCATGTAAAGGTTCAACCCAGACACTCCAGGAACCAGTGGGAGGGTTGCAAAACCAGTCACAAGAATATAGGACTCTGTTTTCCAAAAATGCCTTCTTAATGTAGAAATACCATCATCAAAACTGACCTAGGCTGTCAAGATTGTAAATTCCACTGACAGACACCTTAAAAATGCCTCTCTAGTTTTTGCTTTTGAAAATGCTGTGCCCAAGAACAACTAAAAGCAACTCACCCTGTGGAAAGCATACTCAGGGAACCGCAGACTCCTTGAATGTCACTGGATTTAGAAAGCAGATCTTGTAGCCACCCAGTGTCCCCAACTTCCTGCTTACAAACTGCTTTAGCATTGACTCAGTAGGAATAACACCATCCACTGAATCACCCACCCCTCTGCAACACCTGCTTCTTCCTCAGCTCTTACGCCTTCCCCGGGATGACTCAGTTGAGCTGCTCTGAGCTGGGAGATGGGAGAAGACCATACCTAGAGACACATGGGCTGGGGGAATTCAAGGCCCCCTACTAATTCCTGGTTTTCTGCAATCTGGGATGCAATAATCCCTAGTCCACTCCCTGTGACTCCACACAGTTGGGGGGTGTCTTGTAACTTGTCCAGCCCTGCCTATCTGGAACACTTTTCCTGCCGAGACAGTGACTCACTTCCTCTTTAGGAAGCTCACCCAAAATCCTTTTCACTTTAGCTTATAAACTATTATTAACTCCATCTGTAAAGCAAAACTTTTTACTCATCAGTGGTGCTAAATGGGAATTTTCCAGTGATACACACTTTTTTTTAATTGGAAGATGTCGATTTGTCAGAACATAAATCTTTTTTAGAAACAAACCAGTTTTGCTCAAGCTTTCATCAGAAAAAGTGTTTGCATCCAAAGAAGGAGAACAGCTCAGCTTAGCCAAGACACCAGTGGTTAGGTCACTGACATAGCAAAACTGAGCTTTTTGTCTACACAGGGATCTGAACCTGGCCACACTGTCCTCCACAGTGCCAAAACAGCAATCATCTCTTAGGATGGAGCAAGTTCTTGGTCTCCCACTGATGATGTTTTATTGAGTGACCAGTCAGTGTTATCAGAACTTGGTCCTGATATCTTCTCCATTTCATCCTTAGGTGACTGGCAGATCAGGAAAACCACAATTTTTTTATTTTTAGTCTTTCTCATTTTCCAGTGAAGCTTCAAAAAATCTCAAGTTGTTCTCACCGAGGAGCAGGATGTTTTCAAATCCTTAAAGGCTGTCACAGAAGAGCAGAAATACAGAAGATTCCAGATGAATTGTACTCACTGTTTTTCTCAGAAGTAGTCCCAAGCAGGAGGTCACTCCAGTTACCTCACAAACACACAGGCTGTAGCAGTGGGGTTTTTTTAGGACTCGTGGCAAATTTCTTTGTGATGTACCTTCAACATAAAAGACACCACATGAGTCAAAGTGTTTCCTCTGAAGTCCTTTTTATGTATATTACTCTGAAGTCCTTTATATTATTCTGATGAGTGAGGTGATGGGTTTCTGTGGCCAATGGACACTCCAAATTTGTTGGAGCCTAGGCATAACTGCACATTTGGATTTTGTTCAGATAGTAGATTGTCCATTATCCATGTGTCTATATTTTTCCATGGGCTATAAAAGCAAGACTCAATTAGCAAGCGTGGCTTTTTTCTCCCTCTATTTTCACCCACGGCTCAGGTTATGTCTTTCAGATTCAGTTTCAGAAATAAATTTAAGATTAAGTTCTGATATTTAAATATATATTCAGTAGTTTAGTCTTTGAAAATGCTCCTTTTTTGCAGCCAGAAGAATGCCATTATCATCTGAACTCTTTCCTTATTTTGTATTCCTATAGTACTGCTCAGTAGGAATCGTGGGGCTAATGGAATTATTCCCACTCATTTTGGTTTTTGTAATCTGTTATTCATCAAGTCTTGAGCTTCTGGGGATTTTACAAACTATATCAACTATCTTACACCTCTAGATTGCTCCCCATCTAAATGCCAAGAAGTCCTGGAGCTGCTGACCACCATGGTCCTGCAAAAGCAATCATGGGCTGTTCAGCACCCATTTGATCCACACAACCACAGGAGGGTGGTAGATCTTTCTGAAAAGGCTTTTGTTGCTACTTAGGCTGGAACACCCTCCTGTATGAGGACACACTGTCTTTTAGTACTGTTTACTTAACTGAGAGGCTCCATGGTGAGAAAGGGCTTCTTTCTGCTAGGAGAACTTCATCACTGGAGATATCTCATTTCTGGGGAAAATGTTTGTCATCTGTTTCTAGGAAAGACATTATTTCAGGGAGACTTAGCCTTGGCTGTGCCTGCTTTCCATGTACATGCTGTGGACCCATATTTACTGCTAGAACAAAAGGACAAGGGAGGGAAATGTCTGTGCAAAGGAAATTTTCAACCTAAGAGTGAAGAGTCTCAAAGGGTTTTGACTGCAAAGGAAAAGGAAAGAAAAAATCCAAGCCAATCTGCCTTTTCCACCCCCTCTATTTGTCAGTTGCTCCCCCTCCTTTAGACTGTCAGATTTCACTCCCATTCTACTGTATGGGCACATAAATCTTGCCAGAAATGCTTCACTCACTTAACACCTACCTGCTGGAGCTTAGATTCAGAGAGAGGGGAGAAAAAGCAACCTCAAATCCTGGCAATTCTTATAAATCACAGTGTTGCTAATCTCTTTTCAAGAGAGTCGAATGTAAAGTCATGTTCCTTCTTGTGAAAACATTACTAGCCTGTGGGTGTCAACACAACCTTCTTTTCCAAGAAATCTGTTGCATCCCACAGCGACTCTAGAGAAATTGCACTCTGATGACAGTGAAGAGAGTCTGCTAGAAAAACAGCACACGCCAATTCCATACAACAGCAACCTCAACAAGCACTTGTTTTTGTAAGATCAGCTCTCTCTAATTTCACAAAAAAGCAGAACTGAACTTGACCAAGATATATTTTATGGGAGTTGTTTTTACAACCTCATTGTTGCGAGCTCTTTCCCCACCCCAAAATCACATTTTCAACTTCCTTATTCATTCCGTGCCAAGACACACTATCCCATTTCTTTACAGCTCCCATATAGAATAAACAAGAACATAAACCACCTGGCTGCTACCTTTACACATCCTTCCACACCCTGGCTTCTAACAGTGGGACTGTCTCCTCCTCTGGGAGCTCCTCAGCCCCAAATTGGTCAGCCCTTGCAGTTATCCTGTTTTGATAAAAGTTTGGTCTCTTCCTGAAGAAAACATCATCCCCAATCCCCCAGACCAGTGCAGAAATCCATCTAATCATGGGATTTGAGGAAATCCCAAGATGCTTCACAGATTATTATCTGGAAAGTGTCCATAGATGAACTTGCAGGGAAAGAGCCTTTAACAGGAAACATTTTTGCAACTAAGTGAAAGAAACAAGAGATGCTTTATGAAGAAAGGACAGAAGAATCTCAATTAGTCAGAATGCAGTATATTGCTGAAAGGCAGCAGCCATTAAATATTTTGTTCCAGTATTTAAAGGGTGGCTACAAAGAGGATGAGAACTCCATTTTCCACGTGGAAGAGACAAGGGATAATGGGTACAAGTTACTCCTGGAGACATTTGAATTACAAATAAGAGAAAAATTTTTACAATGTGAGCAATCAGACATTGAAATGATCTGCCCAGGGAAGTGGTGAATTGGACACTTTCAAGCTGGGGAGGCTGCTGGGCTGTCTTGTCTAGACTGTGCTTTTACCAAGAGAGGTTAGACCAGAGAACCTTGAGGTCCTTTCCAACCTGCTATTTTATGATTCTAATTGCATTTGAAGTCACATGGAGTGTGGGTTCACCTCTATGTTAGAAGTTACCAGAATAGGAAAATAATTTGAATTTGTGTGCTTGATGAGGAGCACCATAAAATGACCAGAGATCCTTCTAGTTAATCCCTGAATTACCCACTCTGAATCATTGGGGTTAAGTTTGTGTGTGTGTGTTGGGTTAATGTAGTAATTTATTTGGGTAGAGAGGAAAGTTCAGATACCCATTTGCGTGTCTAGAACTCAGACCACGACTTTGCTTGGGCTGTGTTTCTGTCCAAAATAATGACTCGGCGTGTGACAACTTCATATGAAGTCATGGGGCTGTCTGAGAAGGCTCCACTCCAAAGAAGACTTATCCTTTCCAGCCCTCCCACTTCCCTTTTTGTAGTTGCCACACTGCCAGGGTGAAGTCAAGCCCCCACCTTTTCAGGCTGCCCTGAGAAAGCACATACCAGGCTGTGTCTGTCAGCCTTGCATGCACACCTTAGGCATGAACAGGCAAAGCTTGGTGCCTCACATCCCTTGAGGGGTGCACTTGCTGGCTGATGTGCTGTCACCATGGGATACTTCATTATGGGAGGCTTTGTTAAAAAATAAACAAACTCTACCAAAAAAAACCCCAAAACTGCGGACAGATGGAATGTAGGAGAATTGAGATAGTGATGAAAGTAATTTCACCCCTAAGGAGTTACAACTGCACTAATTACCAAGAATTAGGAGCAGGCCTGCCCTTAATAGGCCACAGCTAGGTCCAATTAGGATGGGTATTGTAAAAGAGTAGGTTGGGTGGTCGAGAAGTTAGTTAGAGTTAGTTGGCTGTGCTGTAAGAAGAAGGAGTCAGTACTGCTAGGAGCTGCCCATAAGAAATCACAGAGAAGGTACAGAACTTTTGAGTTAAGATAACAACACAAAACCATTGTTCAAATGCAACTATTCACATGGAAATAAGTGCCTGCTCAAGACAAACAAGGAGCTGGTTCCACCTCACACGTGGTTCTTCACCTTTATCTTCCAAAGAGCAGGAGGAAGAAGTCTCCTCCTCCTCCTTCTAAAGTTCAGCCTCTCACTTCATCGTTCAGTAGGAAGGCCTGGGGAACTGCTGCTGTTTGTGATTCCCTCTCTCTCCCTCCCAGGTTGCAGCCTGGACTGCCCAGACCCAGGAGAAATCAGCCCAAGAGCTGCCTGTGCAAAGGGGTTTGGAATAATGACCCCACCAGGAATCCCAGCAGTCCCCACCTCACAGCATCAATCAACCCTGCTCTCACCTCCCTGTGACCACCCCTGTGGACCATCTGTCCTCTCCCAAATCTCTTTCTTCTCTGATGATCTACAAATCTGGGAAAATCTGACAAAACCTTCCAAAACCCATCAACATTAAGGCAGGAAGTGGTGCCTTGAGAGGCTGCCTGGAACAGAGGCTGGACAGTGTTAAAGGAATAAAGTAGGGATTTATTGAAAAGGCCTTCAAAGGATGCACCTTGGGCAGTACAAGAGCCTGGCTGAGGCTACACCCAAGATGGGCTCCTGGGTCACACCTTTTCACACTTTTGTAAGTTTTGGTCCATTTACATGTTTGGGTTAATTGTCCAATTACAGCTCCAGGTTATGCAGTCCCATCCTCCCAGTCTGCTCTCCTTAATTCACTGATGTTTGCACTTTTTGGGCCTGAAGCTGCAACTGTGTCCTTGGTTCTCAGGCTGGAAAAGGATTGTTTGGTCTAATTAAACTGTGAACAGAACTTGCTAACACTTTATATGAAATTCAGAGTTCTATACTAATGCAGTACAGAATCTGGAAAATATGAAAGCTAAAACTTAAGGCATCAAAAGGAAGAAAAAGTTACTGAAAACAAATGAACTAAAAGACAAAAGGAAACACACATTTTAGAATTACTGTCTGAGAGATTTGGAAGAAAACAAAATAATTTTTCTATGAACTGTTTCCTATTAAAATTTTGTAGCAAATTATGACCCCAATAAGAGCACTGGCAAGCTGGCATCTATTTACTTCTGGTTCATTAATCCATTCTGAGAGGTGACAGCCCATATAATGATTTCTTGGCAAGGCAAAGAGGCATTTCTTTGGGTAAATCATAACTCCACTGGCATCACATGGTACCACAATAATTTATACCACACAAGGGCCTATTCCACCATCTGAATTCCCTTGCCCATCACATTGCAGCTTGTATCCAGGCCAGCTTGACTTTTATGGTTAACATCCCCATCGTTTGTTATTCGCACTGTGGCAGAAACTTGAAGTCACAACCAGGATGCCTCTTGCACAGGGTTAGATGCTGTGACAACATATGCAACACGATTCCAAAGAGCTTTCACTCTTCCTCTGCTGTTATCTGTCACGTTCCTACCCCCAGTCCATCCTAACAGATTTTCACCAAGTGCTTAAATGGCTGAACTTTGGCCAAGGAGGCACCATGGAATTACTCACAGTGGCAGGCCAGATGAAATGTAAGCATCACCAATTCATCCAATTATTTTTCAATAGAAGCTGGGGCCAGAAGGGACTTTGTACATCATTACTCTTGATACTCCAGACATTCTTGTTTGCACTTTGGTTCTGCAGAAAGAAATAATAGTTTGTTTCATTGACAAGAGAGGACAAGTAAAAATTAGCAGATTTTATGGGACATAAAAAAGCCCATTAGAAAATGATGTTTAGAGAGAGACACATTTTTTATTGTGCAACACAACTCTTCAACATGTTTCAAAATAAAATATTGATGAAAAGAATATGAGTGTGCTTACCAAATATTATTTTTGAGTCATATATAAGTTTAAAGAGATTATAAGAGAATAATAAAGGAATGTGATGGATAAGGGGAGGGGAAAAGTGATGGTAGTTTAAAATACATTTATTTTTTTGGCTCTGTTCACCGAAGAAACTAATAGTGCCTTCCTGAAAGTTGATTTTGGTAACACTTCCCTTCCTTGCTTTAGTTCATTTACTGTTCCTGTAAAACTGAACTTCAACATAAATCCAAAACATATATATGGGCACCTCAGGACTTCTGGGTTTCTTGAAATTTGAGTCCAGATCTCTGTTCTGCGTATGAGCCAGGACAGAAGTCTAGGTCTGAATGCCCTCAAATACTATGGCTGTACTTGTGGGTCCACAGTATCCTCAGCTGGGTTTTCTGTCCACTGGAAAGGCAATTATTAACCAGGAAACAAGCAGGGAGAATCTCTTAAAAAATACTTGCAAAATGAAAATTGAACAACTCGAGCTGGAATCTGCTTGGAAATGATTCTATAAACAGAACTTCCCATGAATCAAAAACCTCTTTAAATTTTTGTTGCAACTTGCTTTAAATTTCTGGGTTATTCAAATTTATGTGAAATTGAGATAAACCTCCAAGATTCAGTCACTTTTAATAGCATGAGATACAGACTTCTCAAACCTGCTGTGAAAGCTGGAACCTGGGCCAGCTTTTCATCCACAAGCCGAACTTAACATCAGTAAGAAACACATCACACTCTTCTCTCATTTCCTATACAGTTTAAGGAAAAGAGAGAAAAAAAAAAAAAAAAGAAAGGAAAAGGAAAAAGAAAAAGAAGGAAAAAACCGAACAAACAAACAAAAAAACTCCCCACCAAAACCAAAAAACAAGCCAGAAATATCCAGGACAGAGAAAAAATGTATTTCTGAAAAACACAGTCCTTTCTCATTCTGGCACTTCAATCAGATGCTTTGTTTCATACATTCAGCAGCTTGCATGCATCCCCACTTCTTCCTGGGAGATTCACAGTCTCTTTGCAAGCAGGGCACCCCTCAGAGGTGACCCAGAAACCCTCTCAGCAAAGCACTTGCCTGCACCCGTCAGAGGCTGAGCACAGCTGAATTGGCACCTTAACCCATCCCAAGCCACCTCTGCCAACTGCAGGCAGGAATTTTCTAACTCCTTGTTCCAGAAAAAAAAAAAAATCTCTCCAGCCAAAATCCCCTCCTGGCCTGAAAATATGTTCAGGCATACACCTCTGTGTTGTAAATGAAATATCTGGCTTGCTGCAAAGCCGTGCTGGAGGAGCCAACTGGAAGCGAGCAGAGCGAGCGCTGGGAGAAGGTGTTTGAGCTATTGAATTTAGTGAATTCGTGGATGTCTCATCCCGAGCAGCATTGCACATTTCCCTTCAAGAGTCATGCTGGTGGGGATGAATTTAACACCTGGTCTTTTCATACCCAGTAATGGGTGTTTTGAGGAGGACTTCTTGGATTGCCTCATGGCGAAGACACTCTTCTTTCGTCCTGCTTGCAAAGGGGAGCAAAGCCCCTGTGCCACCCACTGACTTCAACAGGAAGAGTCACAAGGGACTCAAGGTGTCCTGTTCAGTCCCAATGATTTGATTATTGTACCCAGACTGTATCTTTTCAAGTCCAGGCCAAAGAAAGTGGTGCCTCTGAAACCACTAATGAACACCAGTCCAAAGATTGCAACTTCTACATGCCTTTGGATACACAAAACATTTCTAACAGGGTTGGTATGAATGGCTTAAAATTTGATATTATGTTTTTTCTGCTTTCTAGATTTCAGCACTTTTTAAAGGGTCACATTAGTAAGAGGGGGAAAGAAAGAATATTCAGTGGAAGGGATTTTGTGTGTTTCTTAATGAACTAGGAGGGTGATTGGTCACAATTCAATATGGGGCAATGAAAAGACCAAAGCATGAAACCATAAACTTTCATTCTAAGAGTAAATTGGTACTGAAAACTGTCTGAGTCAGTGCCAACAGTCTGATTTCTGATCTTTGGTGTGCATGCATTCAGGTTTATTCCAATGTAATACATGAAGTAATATGAAGTAATAATGAAGTAATGAGGTAACACTGAAATAATGAAGAAAACCTGTATTTTCCCAGACAGCAGTAGCAGAGTATCTAGCAGTCTTGAAAAACTGTGCAAGGTTTGCAAAACACTATATCAAACATTTATTGGGCAGAGTTTATATATTACCATAATTTTCCTCCAGATTTTGCTCTCTTCAGAAATCAACAAAGAAAAGCAGAAACAAAGGCTGGATGATTTCTCAGGAATCATTGGTCTATTATTTTCCCGAGGGCTTGACTCTCCACACCCAAGAGACATCTGACTGATCTGGTATCAAAAATCCCCAGCAATAAAGAATCTATTAAGCTCTTGTTGAACTTGGCACATGCTATTTCAAATTAAATTCATAAAGGTGAAGAGCAGAAGTCAGGCCCCACATGCGTAGGAGGACACAATTGTGCAGCAAATTGTGGGAGACAGCACCTGACCATGTCAAACATGAGGGTTCTTCTGAGAAGAATCCATCCAATCTCCACAAGCTGAGCCTTGCAGGCAGCTGCTCCTTCTACTGTGTCCTGAATAAGCAGCTTTTCCCGTCTCACAAGCAAGGAAAGCAGCTTTTAAGAGGGGAGAAAAAGGGAAGAAGCATCAGCTTGGGAAAGCATAGCCACTCTGTACCCATGAACACTAGGAACACCTTTGGCAGCAGTCTGAGTTAACTTAATGTCACACTTCCCATGTGTGGATGCCCAGCAGGAGAATGCAACTCCTCCCCATCATCCATGTGCATGTCTCCATCTCCCACAAACCAAAGCACAGCACATCCTTTGCCCCTCATGTCCCCCTTCCCAGAGGCCAGCTCTTCCAGTGTTTAGTATGTGTAGGAAGATTGCATGGGCTTACCACTGCTTAGAAAGAAGCTCTTCCATTCCAGGAGGTTCCTGTACCCCTCTGCCATCCTTTGGGAGCTGTGATGTTTCCCCAGTCCTCCCAGCCCACCGCATTTTGCCTGCATGAGGTCTCTTCATCTGGGCTTTTCCTTCATTCGCCAGCAAGGGGAGCAAAGGACACCGTTCTCCTTGGAGCTCCTGGCTGCAAGATTTACAGTCTGGGATCTGTCTGGGATTTTTTCCTCATTTGGCAGCCAGGTGCTTTGACACCTCAGGTACTGTGCTGTCGTAGGAGTCCCCAAGGCCAAGCCTGCTGGGATGCATTTCATGATACCCACTATGGAGAGACTATGTGGGGTAGCATCCTCAGGAGAAACTTCCAGTAGCTTTTCTAAATTCCTCAAGCAGCTGTTGCCACATCCTACATCAGGCTGCAGGCTCAGCAGGCATTGCCCTGCTACTCTGGATTTTTGGGCTGCAGTGTTGAGGGGCAGTGAGAGATGGCTGCTCCCTAGGAAAGGGGAGCCAGGAGCCCAGACTCATAACAAGGCATCAATGCATCAGCTCCAGGGCTTGTTGGACTCATTGTGCAGTTCCCTGGCCAGGCAGAAAAATAACTTGTTAAAAAGAAAGAAAAGTGTAGCTGTTTCCTGACCAAAGGAGCTGAGTTAACTGAAGAGAAGAAACGAAGGGTCAGGACCATGCAGGCAGGAATGGGGCAGGGTATGGCATGAGAACAGGAGGAGGAAAGGTGCAAGGTGGTGTTCTTGGAGTTGGCAAACTACAATTGTTCACCTGCTGTGGGTGAGCACAAATTGATCACCTCTGTGCTGTGCAGCAGGAAAAACCCTGGAGAGCAGCTCTCTGGAAACGGGAGCTGCACGTCCTCCCCTTGTTACCACTACTTGATAGAGGAGACCTCTCCTGTCTGAAGCATTTTTGTGCTTACAGTTAGTTAGAAAGCAGTGCTGTGCTTGTTCTTTCCTTTTTTACCTATGGATGGGAGTAAAGTGCTTTTTACCTCTGAAGTGCCAAATCACTGGGCTTACAATAAATATATCCACTTTAACAAAATGCAAGACATAGGAAGCGTTCACAACAGTTAAGAAGAATAGATTATCACATCAGTCTTGGCAATTTTTATAGTTTTCCATGCATTTATACATTTCATGTGGTGCAGCTGACGTAAAATACAACCCAGAAAAAACAAGTTGGCCCAGCTTGGAAAAATCTCATATGCTTCAAGGTATTTGCCTAGGCTCACCAAGCTCATTTTTTGTTTTGCATTAAAATTCTACAAGGACACAGGATTAACCCCACACCAGCTATATCAGACCTGGCAATGTGGTATTTAAAAGTTTAATATTGTAATCTTAAACCTGTAACTTGGGCCAAATCACCCTAATATACTTTCCTTGGAGCAGCTTTTTATTGTGATCTTTGGGAACTGTATGCTGTGCATTAATCTTGTCCTTAATTTTGTGTTTTCTATACATTTTTAAAAGCTAAAAATAAATATTAACTTTACCTGTTTAAACATATAAAGCTCAAACATGTATTAAAAAACTGCACCTACTTAAAAATACTCAAGCACATATAGAATATATAGAAATGAGATAGTGTTGTCAACTTAATATTTTTTCCAATTATGCTGTTTTGGTATGAGGACACAGATAGACGTTTGATACTCTTCCAAATATGTTTTATGTTATAGGTTGTATCCCAGAGAAATTGTGGGTGCCCTGTCCTTGGAGTGTTCCAGGCCAGGTTGGACAGGGCTTTGAGCAACCTGGTCTAGTGAAAGATGTCACTGCCTGTGGCAGGGGGTTGGAACTGGATGATTTTTATTCTCTCCAATCCATGACTGCCAAAATATCCCTTTCAAAGAATGAAACAAAAACTATTTATTTTTTCTCCCTAGCTGGGTCTCTTTATTCTATCTAAAGCAGATTATGATGAAGACTAAATGCTTTTGTCTGATCACTCACTCACGTTGCAGAGAAATCTGGATCCTGTCCCTGCCAGGTGAGTTTCAGGATTTGTTAGCGTCCAAGCCAGGCTGATGCAGACAGCTAAAGGCCAGGCACTGGTCCTCACCACTTGTCCAGAACAGCAGGTGAGAAACTGCAGAGCAGTGGCACAAGCAGGCACCTGGGGTCATGCCCTGATGATTTCTGTGCAGCTCACATGGGAATGTCTGTCTCCTGCCCTGCCTAACCTCCTCTCCCTCCTCTTTTTCCTCCTCTTCCAAGCCCCAGCGCAATGTTTCTGTGCCAAACACGCTCCCATTGTTTCCCTTGTAGGACACTGAGTGCAGCATAATTCATTTCCCTGATTTGGTTCAGGATGAGCACCAAGCATGAGACTTGAAGAGCTCCATATGTTTAGGCTGTCAAAGGAAAGATCGAATACTTCTTTATTATAAGTACCTTATGTACTTTAATCAAGCAGAAAGCAAACATGAATCAATATCTGGGGGTTAAATCTGGGAAAATTCAAATGAGAAATAAGGCACAGTGTTCTAAGATAATGATTAATTATTTTCCAAACTACCACATGAAGAGGTGAATCCTTTATCTCAAGCCCAGGTGCCTTTCTGGAGGAGATGCTTTAGGCAAATACAAGATGTTGCACCCAGGTAAAGGTAATTGAGTGAATTTTTCTGGAAGTCAGACCACTAGTTTTGTTGGCCTTGAAGTGCTGATATCTAATAATCACCTGATTATAAATGGTATTTAACTTGAACAAAAAAGACTTAAGGCAAAAAGCCCAAAACATTTTAGAAGATTAAAAAGCTTATCCATAGTTTATGCCATTCAAATCTGTAAAGCCACAAGAAAAGATGATCATATTCCCTTCACCATGGAAACACAAGTACACTGAAGAAATCAAAATGTTGGTTGTTGTGTGATAGAAGACTAAGTGGAACACAGTGGCTGTGAAGTGAATGGCTAAAAATTAATTTTAAAATAAGAAAAAAAAGCAACTTGTTACAGACAGAACTTTTTTAAAGACTGAAGGACTCAGTTTCTGTAATTGCCCCTGTAATTGCAATGGGAGGAAAGCAGCAAAACCCACATTTCTTGGGAAGGACACTGGTAAAACCCAAAGACCATACTCAGAAAGCCCAACATGCAACAGCAAGTTGAGAGGGAAGGTTGTAAGGTAGCATGGCAAGATAGAAGATGATGAAAAATAAAAATCAAGCTATCCTAAAAGTTGGGCCAGTAAGTATTACATGAAAAAATTCATGCCATTTCCCAAATCAGCACTGATTTTAATATCATTCACTTCTCTTGTGGCAGTGGAAGGACAGCAGCGTGAGGTTATTGCTGGCCATTTTTCAGTTTTCAGTTGCTTTCTGTTGCTAAGACACAGATGTGATTTTTCAGATTGCCTGAACATGACTACCAGTGAGTTTTCTATTAGAAATAAATGTGTAAAGTGACTATTTCACTGTCAATACAGAAATAATGTCACAAACATGAAGAACTACTTACAAAATAAGGCAGCTATAAATTCAGAACCTCTTGGATATTGTTTCTTCTCTCCCTGGAGTAAATCAGAAATAAGTTGGAGTAAGGGCTGAGGCTTCTCTTGCTCTCAGCAGCTTCTGGGAGGACTTCCCAAAGTCATGGGATGTGGTAGCCTGTCACTGAGGGGTAACATGGATTAGGTAAGTACATTTAGCTTCACCTCTCTTTCTTCTGAAAAAAAAGCACCTTTCTTTTTTTCTTCCCTCAAAGCAACCACAGCAGTTAGCCAGTATTGAATACCTTGAGGGTTGTTTCTATTGGGAAAAGAAGCCAGTGCTGGAGCTGGGTGCTTTGTGCAAGGCTTATTATTGAAAAAGGATGGCAGGAGCCCTATTTCCCTGAACTCAGCATGGACGGACAATAGGACGCAGTTTCTATTTCAAGACTCTTTTCAGCCAACACAATCCATAACAGAACTTCTTTTTTCCCCTGGTGTCTCTCTCTCTCCACAGCTTTATCTGAACAGCAGATGACAAGTAATTTTCTGGTGTGTCCTCATTTTCCATCTCTCTCTATTACTTTTCCTGCAGACAGGGCATGCACACTCAGCTGGTATTAATTCAGTCCTTACGTCTTTTTGTTCTCTGTGCTCCCATTCAGGCTACCATTTAGATGGGTTTCTCCCACGAGGAACAAAGAGGCCATTAATTTCTCCACTGTTTCACTGATTCAAAGGTATTAATGCTCACCAGATTCAGCACAAGAGATGTGACTGCACATGGATCAAAGACAGGGTTTGCTGAGGGCCATCCACTCAAGACAGCAGCAGCTCAGGTGCAGCTCCCTCAGCCTCTCCACTTGACTTGCTGGAACGTGCAGTGACAAACCACTGAGGACAAGTTTCTCTCCTAACACAGATCACTTGCAAGCCAAAAACTTCATTTGCTGAAAGCTGTGCCATACCAGTTTATATCTACTTGAGATGTAACTGTCTAAGGCTGCAAAGTCAAAGAAGGGAAATAGTACCCCCAAATATGAAAGGGTAGCTGTCTGTCTATACCAAAAAAAAAAGGTTTTATTTCATGGTGACATCACTTGTTCTTTTGTGGCATGGTCTGTGCTTGATTTCAATCTAAAACACACCCTGGCTCACTGTGCTGGAATGCTGGACAGGTGGGCAGTGAGTAAACCCTCGACAACTCATAAGATTATGTCAGACACAGAACACAAGAAAGCAGATGCAAAGCTTCAGTTCAGTTCCTGTCTGAGCAGAAATCACTGCTTGTTTATTATTTGTTTTCCAGGGTTTTTTGCAAGTAGGTTGTTTCCTGTCAAGCTGAGCCCTGTGATAGAAGAGCATATAAAATTCAAATGTCCAAATGCAATTTTTTAAAAATCAGGTCAGATAAATCCTATGAAGAGGGTCAAACAGTAGAAAGAAGGGAGAACAGAAAGGGGGAAAAAATGTACAGCTGTCTTTCCTGTTCTCATTTAACCTGAATAAGAAATTAAGGAGGGGAAGAGGGAAGGAAGAGGAAAGACAGAACTAGAACAAAACTATTTCAGGATCTTTTATGGATGACAATCTTTATATTTACATATGAAATCAGACTGGACAAAGCACTAAAAATACACCATCTCTCATTGGGAACAGCAGCAGGGAAATGCAGCAGTTGACATAAATGGCCTTTTTCTATCATTAGCCTCTGTGATTCCATACCCATTTCATTCACAGCGTGTATCCTTCTTACAAGTCTCTCTGTAATAATAGTTCCAGAAATACAATCCACCCAGCCCTCATTCTCTGCACTGCTGAGGAGCTGGAGCTTTTTAGTGCTTGCCATATTGGTATGGACAGTAATGACAGACGTCCCGATGCTCCTCTCTATTCCATTAGTTTTATACCATTATAATTCATGCAGGGAAAAATGTACAAGCAGAATGTCTCACACAGGTTTTGGGGTGATTTCTGCAGAAAGAACAGAGGATGCAGCGTGCTGCAGGAAGTCCTGGAGGAAATGAGCACTGTTATCTGTCTTTCATGTACACAGAAATTACTTACCAGCCATTAAACAACTGCCTTGACTTTTTACACTTTCTCCCAGTTGTCCAGGCCTAGAGTTACCTGTCTTGATTACACTAAAGGTGTCTTGTCAGCCTTGCAGCAAAAGCTATTTTTACAGAGCAAATTCCCCTGACTTGATAATAACAGGGGATTTGTCATTACCAAAAATATTGGGCATATGGGGAGTTCCTGTTAACAATAGAATAAAAGTATGAGGCATACAAGGGGTTTCAGTTAACACCAGAATAGCCCTTAAAGCATTCTCTGGGAAGGTGAAAGGCCATATAGGGCACTTACTGTAGGTTTTGAGCCCTACCCAGCACTCAAATGTCATATTTTGTCTTTCCTTTCTAAGGTTACCACTTGGCAGGAGACTCCAACTTGTTTAAGTATGTGGATACTCAGACTGAGGCCAAAGTGATCAGGAACTTTGGTCAATCAGTGTTTTTCTTTCAGGCTTTTCCCCCAGAGGTTATCTGGTGACATTCTGGTTTCTCAGTATTGTCACAGAACCCACCTGGCATGGCATGCAGGTCTATACCAGGCAAATACTGTGGAGGCTGATATTGTTCTCCACATATCCAGCTTCTCATTGCAGGCTTGTGGATTTGTTGTTTGGTGTGGGACAATTTTTTGTTTGGGCTTGGCTGGCCCAGATTTCTTGTATGAGGTGCTCTTGCAGGAGGTTGTGAAGGCCAAAGGTCAATCCAAATCCAATTGATGGTTTTAAAAATATTTCTAACTCCAAGGTGGCATGAGAAGAGAGGAGAGGGATGGAAAGGAGAAGAGGGATGGAAAGGAGAAGAGGGAAGGGAAGGGAAGGGAAGGGAAGGGAAGGGAAGGGAAGGGAAGGGAGAAATGTTCTATGTGCAGATTACTCAAGAGCCTAATCAGCCCTTTCCCTGAGGTGGAGAAAGGTAACTTTTCTGTCAGAACTAGAGTAGGCAGCCTTTAACACATTGATCACGAACTGACTTTGGTTGTTTCTGACCCAGTTGCATCATTTTAACGAGGGAATGAAGAGCACTCCTCATGAAACCACAGGCTTCCCACTCAAGCTGTCTCGCCTGCAATGTTTAATATTCCACTGCGCTGACGATCATTGAAGCACTACGTGCAAGGACAGGAGGATCAAATGCCTGACACTTCCTCCACTTGAATTTTGCATTCTGGACACCAGTCATGCCCTGGCCCCACAGCAGGAGCAGCAGCCAAGGCAGCTTGTGCAAAAGGCCTGAAATGCCATGTTTTACAAGCTGAAATATGAAGTGATAACTTCAGGAAGTTTGTTCATGCTTTGGATTGGTGACTGAGGGAGGAAGCAAGTGCATGGTTTCAGAATGAGTGAATTATTTAAGCCAGCAGTCCAGAAATGCAAAGGAGGGGTGTCAGGTCTCTGGAAGCAGCTAAACTGGACTGTATTCCCTTGTCATCAACAACAACAGTGTGGGTGTTCTGAATGCTACCAAGTTCTGGGTTTTGACACGAAATTGTGCATCACCACAAAAAAAACATCTGTTCAAATTTTCTTCACCAACACTTTTGTAATTTAGCAACTTGCCAGTTGCATAATAAAATCAAACTGGGCATGTTGCCTTATGTTTGGCACTTTGGTTTATTTACATTTTGCAAAGGTGCCCAAAGATCATTGGGCAATGAGTGATGAGAAATTCACACTATTACTGCAGGTTCTTAGATTATTAGCCATTCTTGGACAACTGAGATAATGTCACACAAAACTGAGAGAGACAGAGGGCTTTTTTAAATCTGCTTTTCCAAGCTAATGAGGTTTGTCTCTTTCCAGTGTACGTGTGTTTTAATTACATGCAACTATAAGACCTGGCAATGCTTTTTGAACCTGTTCACCAATTTAAAAAGAAAAAATCCAACAGGAAGAGGGGAAAAGTTGTCAAGGATACAAATTTCAGCCAAATTCATTGAAACAGAGAGAGAAAAAGCTAATTAAAATTTACATGGGAGAAAGGAAAGGTCAAGAAGGAGAGAAAGAGTAAGAGAGACTATAAATGGAAAGACTATAAATGGCTATCTGTAAGGGAAAACTTGAGTTGCAGTTCATATCCTAGCAAAACTGAAGTTGATCAAACTCAAAAAAAACCCACAGAGAACTAGACTTCCTTTATTCCAATGCTTGGGGAGATACTTAGGGTTTTGGTTTCTTTATGCAATTTCATTTTCCTGCATAATATTCTTTACACATATTACTCAGCTACACATAAAGGTGTTTTAAACAATGAGGGGTGGCTGGAATATTTAATGGACAAATTTAGAAGAGAGGGAGGCATTCTATTGTACCAACTGGACTTCACCATCTCCTCTACCTTGGCATCTAGAGAAAACTCCATTAGAAAAGCAAGAAAGCATGACCAAGTAAACCACAATTTTTTCCCTACTGAGAGCTTCAGGCATACAAATGAGTTCTTGCCAGATAGCAAGTGAGATTGTATCATTTCCAAACAACTGACTCGAAGAAAAAAAAAATAAAATGCAGGCACCTTGAGAATTCTCTCAGACTCAGAACTGCAGAGATTGTTTAGCAGAATTAAGCTTTGCTCTTGGATTACAAATGTTTGTGCCAAATTTCAGTTTCCGATGCTTTTGCCTGTGTGTGAGTAAGTGTGAAATTATTAATCCTTGAAAGCAGGGATTCATAATAACGGGGTTATTGACATTTTCTTGGCACTAGCATTGCAGATGTGATGCTAAAGACAAGAAACATTCCCGCTGTTTGATGAAGAGGGAACCCAGGAAACACCAGCAGTAATCATTCTCCAGGCAGAAGATGTTTTCTGTCAGCTGGTTCTTGACAACTGTAAATAAAGGGCTCAATCTGATTTTTATACACCATTTCTACACTGCAAGAGACAGAATGATATATCCCACAGTTTGCAATGGAAGCCATATATGAAGTGATGAGATTATAAACAAAGTATGTGTGCGCCACAAACGTTTGTATTTTTAGCAGTGTTGTGAAGCAGAGTCTCACAACTGCACTTGTGGGCCTTGGTTGACAGAGAAACACCATTTCTGGTGCTGTAGCTGAAGTGTTTCAGAGACAAATGTTGGTACACGGGCAGAGGATGAAATCAGTATTTGCTTGCATAAAAGAACTGCTATTAAAAGCTACCAAAGTGAAATGCTACCACTGTTTTCTCAGCTATGTCAAACTAATTTATTTGAAAGCAGAAATACAGAAAATACAGCATGGTACCCAGGCACAGGCCTAGAAGATCTCTAAACAAAGCACCAGCACTCCTTGGGAGAGCAGGGGAGTTTAAGAACTCTGGCAGAACACAGTCCTCCTCCTGGAGCTCACAGCTGAGCTCCGCTCTCCTGTTCCTCTGCAACAAGGTGGGAGCCCACCAGGAAAGGCTCAGAAGAGGTAACCAGTGAAACCTTCATTGTCAGAGGAAACAAAAACCATGGAATTTGCTACTCAGTGTGATTCAGAGGGCCCTGAGCTCACAGTGGTGGAAGTCAAACAGTTTTAACAGCTTAGCCCCGCCTGGGCAAGCCACCAAACTCCAGCTATTAGATTTTCACCAGCAGGACAGCAATGATGCAGCTGTGCTGCTTCCCAGCCAGTCAGCAGGACTGCCAGCACCTCCACAGTGAGCTCCAAGCAGTGGGTACCCTTCCCTTCCCTTCCCTTCCCTTCCCTTCCCTTCCCTTCCCTTCCCCACACAAAACACAGAACTACTGGGCAATAAGATGAAGGAGGTACCAATCCAACGCTCTGTATTTGAACATTTAATTTTATTTTCTCGTGATTAAAGCTCTCTCTATATTCTGTTGCCTGAATCAGCATGGACTCCCTCGTCACCATGCCGAGTTCCCAGGAAAATGTGTTCCCCTTCCCTCCTAACTTCTTCTTGCAGGATTATGGCCATCCAGCCCCATGGAATCTGTCACCTGCCCAGCTGCAGCCAAAAAAGTGAAAAATAAAAAGCCGGCAAAGCTCTAATTGCCAGTGCTCACACCATCAAATCTGTGATGAGAATAAAGTTTCACGACCATACCCCAGCTCTGGGAGGGTGTGCACATCTTTGGGAAGCAGATCTCCCCCTGTGCCCATTCTCTGCTGACAATCTGCCCTGCAGATCAGCCACAGCTTTTCCAGGAGCACACACAGAGCCCTTCCCTGCGCGGCACCGGTGTCGTTTTGCAGGAAAATGACCATGCCGGGCAGGGCGAGTTCTCAGGCTATCCAATGACTGTTCCAGCATGGATGTGTCATTGCCGTTCCCACAAGGCACCACAGAGCCATGTGAGTGAGAAATCAGCTGAATCTAATCAGAAGGAATGGCATAATTAACACGAATTCTGCGAGGAGCTGTTTGGTAAGTGATATGCAGCTCTCTGTTTAGTGCCTCATTATTCAAGCAAGCCCGGGTAAAGCTTTGCTGTCTCCACGGAGCACAGTGTAAATAGAAAAAAAAACAGCTTCACTTTCCCCATCCTGTCACTGTAGACCATCATTTAAGCTGATCATTCTTTCCCATTTTTCACAGAATTTTTCCACAGTGTGGACAGGGACAGCTAAAGTGTTATTAGGGAGGCAAGCTGGCCAGGGCTGCTCGGAGGAGCCCCACTGCTTTGTGGCTGCTCCTGAGTCTGCTCAAAGCGTGAGGAAACAAGGATGTAATCACAGATTTCTGGTGAGACAAGCAAAGTATCAGTCAGGCAAGTTCTGCAAAAGCATTTCAAGATCACATGGTGAGGTTTTCTTGGAAAGCACCTTTCTTTTTGAGAAATAACCAGATATTGTTAGGAAATGTGGAATCTCACCTGTTCCACAGCGCTGCATTGTATGCTAAGAGAAATTTCAGTCAGTGGAAGGCAGGGAGGAACAAGAGGCATCAGAGTGGCTATTGCTGAAGGAGTGGCTCCAGCTTGACATGTCATATTGCCACTGCCTCAAGGCAGCCAGCATTGCTTCTGCCCCACCATCCACCTCAGAGCCTGGTAAAAGCTCTTCTTCTCCCTACTGCCAAGGACTTGTGTGCTAATGGACTGCTGACAGATGGGTGAGAACATTTCTTTTCCCCTTTTTCTTAATTAAAAAAAAAAAACAAAACCAAAACCAAGAACAAAAAGAAACACAGCCCCTTGGAGAAAAGAAAAAAAAAAAAAAAAAAAAAAAAAAAAGGAAAAAAAGAAAAAAAAGCAATTCCTCTGCAGTCTTAAGGAAATATGGGCACCCCCTGTTGCCCAAGTTTTTTTGTTTGTTTTTTTTTTTTAAATAAAATAAAAACCCTACCATGTCCTGAGGCATTATATTTTCTTCCATTTTGTGCAGGAAATGCACTCATGTCGCAGCTGTTGGCACACCCAAGTCATGTTCCACAGCTGCTGCTGACCAACAGCAAACAGGAGGCCACCACCGTGGCAGGACAAGGACACCTGAGCAGTGTGCCCCAGGTCTCAGTGTAAAATCAGGGCAGGAAATCAAGGCCAACACAAGACCAAAGACATAATTTAGCTGGAGAGCAGCGCAGTGAATGCTCTCCCATCTTTATTTCACCCTTTTTTAGTGCCCACAGTTGCAACAATGTCTCTTCCTGGGATTTCCACAAGTCTGCCAGAGATGTCCTGAGCAGAAGTGCCTCTGTCCATGCAGGATACTGCATGTTCATGGGGCTTTATCCATCTTCAGTGTCTTGGATTCACTGTTCTTGGGCAGAACATCTGCCTAGGATTCAGATTTACCAGCTGTGCCTTCTTTCTCTGCCCAGAAACTCTGTCCAGACAAAATCTAAAACATGCATGCCCATTTGGCCTGAATTTCTCAGTGTTCAGCAGTCCAGAAGGAGTGATATTTCCAGTCAGAAAATGAGACAAGATCAAGAAAACCCAGAACACATGGCAGTTGTATCTCCTACAGCATAGAAGCATCCTCTCTTGGAAAACCCTTTCATCCTGACACCTCCATTTTCAATAACCTCTATTACAAACTGCACCCCACTGCATCAATTCAATTTGTGTCTGCAAATCCCAGCTCAGCCTTGCTCCTGAGCTCCTCTTAGTGAGCCCTGACTGGCAGCTAAGGAAATAACAGTGTGTTTGTAACTGTGGGAGTTTGGAGAACCAAAAGTAACCCTAAACCCCAGACAGTAATTAAAATGGAAAAGTGAGGAGGATGGTCATACATGGAAGTGGAAAGAGAAATAGAGACCAACCTGAACTCCATTGCTGGTGATGACTCAGAAATGAAGGGGCAGGAAGTGCAGACTGAGAAGCAAACCACTCCACAACTGAGACACCTGATTTCCAAATAAGCTGTGGTTTGGCCAAGCTATCCCAAGAGCAGCAGGTATGTTTGTGGCAGAAAAGATTTTCTTGGGAACACAAAGCTGTGCCTTAACTTGAGCAGAGAGGCAGCCACACCTATAAGGTAAGAAAACCCCCTTCTAATGTAATTGTTCAAAACAAAAATAGAACAGCTGAATGTAATTTCCCCCCTTTTTCTTCTTTCTTTTTCTCTCATTAGACACATTAGATCTGCTGAAGGGATTTTTTTTTTTCCTATTCATGTTTCATGAATGTAAAAACATGTGCAACGTGTGCAAATTAAGGACATAATTGACAGACAAATGGCAGCTGCCAAAATCAGGAGGGAAAAGTCTCTAAAAGCTAAAGGTTTCACAGATCCTTTCTGTTGCATTGTGATTTTGTGTTTCTTGTTGTCTGGTATGTAGCAGATTCTGGTAAGAATCCCCCAAACTGATGTTTTTTATGATTTGAAGTACTCTGTCCATTATTTATGTCGGAATCAATAGAACAGTTTATATAAAAAAGATGCATTGCATCAGTCAATTCAAAGAGAGCAATTTGTATGCAAGGGGAACTGATCAATCCAATAAAAATGATTGCCAGGTCTCCTGAGACTTATAGAAATACTTTCAATAAATGCATTTTTAATAAAAAAAGCAATGAAATATATCACAGCATAGGAGTCAAATGGAAAGGAAACATTTTCTGAACAACTGAGGAAAAGAATTTATGCTTTTCTTACAGTCTGTTTTCATTCAATTATTGATGTAATATGGATATTTTAGTATGGAATAGTATTTGTTTTTAAATCCTGGATTGCTCACTCAGGTCCCATTTGTCCATATAGTTATTTCAGTAGAAGTGCCTAACTCCAGGATAAGGATGTGTTCCCAGGATTAAGGAAATAAGGTGCATCTTTAAGCTTGTATGGTGGTATCTCCACAGTAAGATACAGAAATATCTGCTCAGAGAAGGTGCTCAGAGTCTGACTCAGGCCATGCTCAGCCTAGCTCAGCTACGACTGTAAGAAATTTTATTTCTTATGTGTCAGAAAAGTTCTGAAATACCAGTGTAAGAAGGTGACACTTTTGTTTAAAAAAAAAAAAAAAAAAAAAAAAAAAAAAAGAGAGAGATTTTCTGGGGAAGACGTTACATTTTCTGGAAAACTTTGTGCTGTTCAGAGTCTTTTGCACTGGAAAGCAAAGCACAGCTGAGTCAGCATTCACAGCAAAGAAACAGCTTCCAAGGCAGGAAGGAGAGGATTCTTTAGATTTGGGTGATATAAGCCTTCCTTCCTTCTGACTGTGGCAGGCACAGTTCTGTAACAGGACTCTCCCACCCAAGTCTGGTGGTTCCGTTCCAGCCTCAGGGGCTGGGTTATGACCTGCCTGGGTGTGTGGTGACCTGCAGCTGTGCCCTGCTGTGTCTGTGCTGGCAGGTGACCCGAGGCAGTGGCACTGCTGCCTGCTGCGCAGCCTCCCTGGGCACGAGGAGCTGCTCTCACATCATCTCTGGGCGGATGGGGACCTCCTGCCAGAGAGCTCCTCGTTACAAGATGAAATGGTCACTTTTATGCTGTTATTTCTTTGCACTGCGGATAGATTCAAACAGGCTGGTTTGCCAGACAGAAGGAAATCCAGCTTGTTAATAAACCTGCTTGTTCATAAGTTCTCCACTCAGATTTCTCAGATAGAAATGTTGGGGTTCTGTAAGTCTTTTCCTGGCCATGGTCTGTCTGGAGGGGCTCCATGTCTATGGGATTCCTTTTTGAAATTACAATTTCAGTGAGTGTGATGCCTAAAGATTTTACCTTTTTATACATTTTTCATGCACTTGTAGCTTTGTAGACTGTTAATACATCATTATATAGCTCTTGATACTTTTCCTACCCTTTCTCTTAGATTTTGGAATAATAAGCTAACCTTCTAACATATTTCTGAAATACTGTTTACTGTTTTATTGCCAAGAAGAGAACCTCCCAAAAGACATTTTGTTTTCCAACCAGAATCTGTGAGGACACAACAAGAAATGGGGCAAAGAAACACCTGGACTAACTCCAGTAGGGCAGAACCCGGGGGAAAATTACCTAACCAACTGCTCTTCTATATTGAACAATATTTTTTAGATATGCTTATTTGTTAAACTTATAAAAATTATATAAATCTGATGCCAGGTGTGCCCATGACCATGGGAGTACCTGGAAGCTTCCAATAAAGACCTGCTTTTTATTTTACTATTTTTAACACTGTTGCAAGAGTTTGGGTTAATTTTTTTTTTTAATTTTAGGTGACAAATGAACTCACCTTTTGTCTTGCTTTAAATCTATGAGGCTCTTTATGAACCCAGACAACATTCTCCAGCTCCTTCACCGGGAATGTGCTCACCCAAACCCTGCTGCCTGTGGGTGAGAAAGGCAGAGGGGTTACAGGGCTGACTGTTCTAGAAGCCACTTCTCCCACCTACTGCCATTTCCTCAGGCCCTGGGGAACCATGACTATTAGCTGTGCAATAATTACATCAGCAGCAATAAAATCATAGAGCCCAGGCCTTCCCACCACAGTCACAAGCTCAGATGATGGAGACAAACAAGAAGTGTCACCACTAGTCACCACCAGGCAGACTTAGGCTTGCATAGTTGTGGGGTACATGAAATAAATGACCTTTGGTGTGACACACACTTAGTCATTAATATTAAAAACCCCAGTCATTCAGCCTACTGCTTCTCCTACACTACCAATGTGTTTTCATATTCCAGAAAATAAGTATTCCTGTGAAGTCGCCCAGTCATCCTCCCAGGCTGCTCTCTTTTCCTAGATTATATTTCTTTCAGCTTGGGACCAAAACCCTGGGTAGCAGCATGAAAAAAAAGGAACCATTAGAGACACATTTGATGAACCTCTAACATTTGGACTCAGGTACAAGAGTAGTCATCTCTGACGTCAAGGTTTCCAGGGACATATGGCAGCAAAATATAGGTCTGTGAAACAGAAATAAATGGGTGTCTGAAATGAGTAACCAAGCTCACAGCGAGAAATAGGTGAGGCAGTTTGGAGGATGAGATCAACCAGTTATCTCTTGACATTGCAGTATCATTTTTGTCAGCTAATTCTTTGTCAAGGAGAGCCAGGACAAATTCAAAAGCCTGACAGTGAACATCACCAAAGAGGAATATGTCTTTACTAATAGTATTTATTTCCTCCTCTGACGCTTAGTGATGTGCTCCACCAGATGCAAGTCCATTGAGGGGTCAAGGAGGCTGAATCAGATGTCAGGTTCACAAAACCAGCCTGGAGAAACACCCTCTGATTTTATCTTCTGAAACACAGAACTGCTGCCACAAGCCCTCAAACTTACACTCATCTGTGCAGCAACTTTTCCTTATTTTCTTATTAAGAATATCCTCAAATTCCCAGATTTGTCCTGATAATTAATGTTAGTCACATGTCTTCCCGTGGAATTTGTCCATCAGAAAATGGTGCCTTAAAAATCTCAAATCCCTATTTTGTAGCATGTTAAAACAGAGCATAAAACCTTTAAAGTTTCATTCCAACAAGGTTAATTTCTTCATTTTGACCTGCAGGTATATTGCAGATTACTATTCTCATGCTAGCAATAAATTTAAAGATCAAAACAAAATTCTGCAACTTTATTGAAACTGATAGCTGGTATTTCTGAAATAACCTAAAAAGGTATTGTGCCAATGATTTAAAATTGTAAAGTTTTACTGTGCTTTGGAACAAGAATCATTGGCACAGTACCACGCTGTTCCCTCAGGCAATCATGCACATTAACCACAAATGCAGATAAAAATTTCTCAAGAGAAAACTCTTTATGTTTTCCTGACCACAGAACACATGGAAGTAAAATATCACACATTAGACCTTTTAATGAACAGTCTCAAATTATTGAAAATACTGGAATGGGAATTTCAGACCCAAAATCCTGGATTTTGGGGAACTGCAGATGGAAAGCTGGGACTCAGCAGCTACTTTATGTTGCACAGACAGCGCTGACATTACGATGCAGTCATTTGATGTGACAGGGATCATATGCATTCCCAAAAGCAGCTCCTCGGGCTCACAGTCCTTGAGCAGTCATAAAAATAAGATGTCTCTTGAGACATTTCAAAGATAAGGCTGGAGAGAGAAGGGCCATGTGGTTTACAACACTCTTGGACGAATCCCATGACGCACCAAGGCCGTTTGCAAAGTATCCGGTTCTTTTCATGACAGCGGGCAGAAGCGCTGTGCTGGGAGAGCAAAATGGGAAAGAAGTATTTGGAGCTTTGCCACTTCTCCAGAAAAATTATGACTTCATGAAAATGCACTCTCAAGAGCATCTTTGTCATAAGATTTGATTTTGGTGCTGGGTTTCATAACACACAGCCCCAGTACCTCCATCCCCACCCCATCCTTCTGATCCCCAGGGGGATGTCTTCTGGGGAGGCTGCCCTGTGACATCCCTTCCCTTTCTGAAGGATCAGAGACACTTTATTGAAGATTTCCACAGCTTTGTCAGTTTGTGCCTTTAGGGCATCTGGTGTTTAGTCACACAATCACACGAAGGAGGCCTATTAGGCTTAATTTCTGCCAAGTTTGCCGCAATTAGTAAAGATGCTCCTGGGTTTTAACATCTGTGCAAAGCATGTCATTGTATGGTGTTTTCTGTCCTTCTTCCCTGCCTTTCCCACCTCTTCCTACTCCTCCTCCTTCTCCTGTTCCTCCTCCTCGACCCACAGCAGGTGTCAGCAGGAGCTGGCAGTGCCTGGGGGCCGGGTCCCTGCGGTGGCCCTGCCATCTGGGTGCCCCTGGCATCGCCCTCCTGCAGGAGCAGGGCATGGCAGGCAGGGCTGGAGCTTTTGATCCGAGATCAGAGGTGGGGAAGGAGGCTTCACTTCAAATCCCTTGCCAGCTGGTGAGGTTAGTCTCTTCCCATGCCCACAGCAATAAAAATCAGCATTTACATAATGCCTTGGGTCACCTGGAAACACTCTGCTGTCAGTGAAGGATAATGTCCCAAGCTCAGATTCCCCTGTCCCTGGAAGGGGAGCTACTGACTGCCAGGCACAATGAAAAAGCCTCCTGCTCCTTTTGGGATGATGGCTCACCCCACAGTGAGGTATTTGAGTGGGTTTGTACTTGGGATAGCACAGGGCTGTGGGTCAGCATCCACCTGCCTGGACCCTCAACACAAGCAAAGACTGCTCTGGCCACACAGAACTAAAAAACTTGTTTAAAGTGATCCCAAAGCAAATCTTTATGCATATAAAAGAAAAAGCTTGAAGTGATATTTCTTTTGCTTGGGAAAAAAAAAATCTAAATATTAAGTCCTGCCTTTCTTATTTGTGTTCTTGGGTTCCTTGGAGGGCTGGCAAACATGGGGAGCTGCAGCATCAAGCAGCAATGGGAATATATTTCATGTAAAATGCTGCTTATGTTAACATCTCTTCAGCACAAATGCCTGCAAGAACACTCAGGGGACAAACTCTCTTTGTGGAAATTTCAATATCGCTGCCTCTTTCTCTGCAGGCAAGAAAGGATTCCTTTCCAAAACAGGAAGGGAAAATGTGTGACATTCTGGATATTTCTAAAAGAGCAAAATAAACAGATAGCATTTCAAGTGAAGTATTTTAAATATTTACATTGTTTGGAATGTGGTATGTATGATAAATTAGTAAATGAATAGAGAATTATCCATCTATACAGAGAACTCTGTCTGTATGTTAAATATAGATGTGTCTACATAGGCAGAGCGAGAGATGCAGGTGTAGAAAGAAATTAATTCCACAAGTGTTGGGGGGCAGCAGGACACATCACTGGACACTGGGCTAGAAACCACAAAACCTGGGATTAAAACCTGACTCTGACACTAAGGTTTGGTGTCATCTTGAGGAAAAAAACTTCATTTTTCTATGTCAGCCTTTCTCCTCTCTTCATCAGCTTAAACTGCAGCTCTAAGGGCTTTCAATTACCTTGTGTTGGTACCGAGGACCTCCAGGTGCAGCTACCATCACCCTCAGTGGGTCAATCCAGTTCTCTTTCTGAGGACTGTCTGTAAATCTGGGAAGTACATCCTCTGTAGATTTAGCAGCTTCCAGATTGCAAGTCTAACAGCTTCAGTTCCCTCCAGTTTACAAAAGATTCTGCTTTGAAATGTCAGGTTTCAGACGCATTTAAGCAAAAAGCTTCCTCCTAGGTAAGATTTAGAAACTAGCAGCAAGTGTGTGTACCCTTATGGATTGCAGTCCTCCCTTTTCTGTACCCGCAATCTGGGGAGTAAAAACTTTTGTAACAAGATCAAAGTGAAGAGTTTCCCGTGGCAGAACAGAACTGCAAATACGACTGCTGTTTACAGCTGAGAAATACACAGTCCTGGCCAGCAGGATGGTTTAATTGAGGCTGGTCTAAATAATGGAGGTTTTCATCATAATAGAAGTAATTTTTCTTGTACTTCTTGGGTAAATGATTCAGTATGATTCAACAGCAACTAACAGCTAGTTATTGCACTTATTTATATGTATATTTCTTACAGAGAAAGGGGATAGGACAGTAAGTGAGGCAAGCCTTTTCTAAGGGAGCAGCAGGAACCTGCCAGGATTCCCCACCTCCCTCTTGCTCTGGGCAGGCAGATCAGCTCCAGACAAGTTTTTTGGGAGAAGTGATAATCTCCAGCAGCCCTGAGTGGCTGTGAATGGAGACAGTGCTCTGCCAGCCCTTCCACAGCTGTGCCCACAAGACTGAGCATCACAAAAGCAGGCCTCCACCAACTGGGCACACCTGGTACCTGGGCAGGAGCGTGGAAGCAGAATGGGAAGAAGAGACTGGTATGCATATTTGAAAATTTAATCCCAAGTAACGATCTGCACATCAAAAGAATTTGCAAGCATGCCTTATAGGTGGGGATATAGCAGATGGCAGAGGATTTTTTATGAGTTCTTTCTGAATATAAGGAAAGAAGGGAATGGAGCATTTATGCAACTACATGTTGCTTGGCTTTTTTTTCTGTTTCTTAAAGGCTTAGATATTTTAATTCTAGTGATCTGGCTATGGATTTTGCATTATATCGGCTTTATAAATGGCCTCAGGTATTTAAATTTTATGCCGTCAAAGACACTGGAAGTGGAGTGAAATATGTTTGTTTGTGTGGGTACATGTGTTTTTGATAGGAAAATCAAATGTTTATTATGATTCAGCCATGATGCTCGTTAGAGCACCCTGGAGTACAAAAATGGACTGTCTCCACGTTTGCAGTTTAGAACTAACAACAGACAATTCATTCTGTGTATTGATCACGCCTCTGAAAATTTTCCATGAGGAATACCTCTTCTCCACAAAACAAAGGGAAAAAAACCCCAACCTAACAATATGTCACTTCAAATTTCTGATATCACCTCCCTGTGTGAAGAGCACAGATCAGTTTTACCAAGATACACACAGGGAGGGAAATCATTGTTTCTGCTGGACAGCTGTACTCTGTTCAAAATGTGATTTGCATTCACTTTTTGGTTTGATTGAAATGCTTTCATTCCTCCTGGAATATTTCCCAGAGGATTTTCACTCAGAGTAACTCCGGTATTACCAAATGACAAAAGGAGAAAAGGAGAGAGAAAATGTCCATATCTATGCATACATAAGTTTTGAAATAGCTAAAAACAATGCCTTAATGTGACAAGGGGAGAGAGGTTAGGAAAAATATACTTCAAAGGGAAGAATACTTAATTTACTAATAAAATTATATTCATTCTCTGAGGCCATGTATGGTCCTTTCTAAAGGACTTATAACTTATCCTACCTCACGATAGCTCCTACTTTGAAGAATAAAAAACCTCACCCAGAACTCCATCCAATTCTCAGGACAATTCAGAATACTCACTTCTAAGGTTAACTAAATTTTAAACACTGAAAGTTGTTCCCTCCTGTTTACAGAGCTCAAACTGGCTCCCTCATCCCCCCAGACCCTGCCTCCAAGGGCTGAGCAGCACTTCCAGCCCGCACTGACCTCATCCCTCAGCCTCAAGTTCTGCTCCTGAGCAGCTCCTGCACCTCTTGGCCAAGGGCTGCTGAGAGCAGCTGAGCAGACACCAGCCCTGGCCAGAAGGAAATGGATTTAAACACCAAAGGAGGTGCTCACATTCCCATGGGAACCGAGGAGCTGTGTGGCACAGTGTGTGACAGCAGGGCTGGGAGGTCCAAAGCACCCTGGACACCTGAGCAGCTTCCCTTCCAGCTCAGGAGGGTGCCAAGCCCCAGGCCAGGGCTTCCTCTCTTTTGCCAAAACCAGGGGGAACTTCTCAGCAGCTGAGGAAAGAAGGCAGGAGCCAAATACCAGCATGGGAGAGAGAGCAGGCCGGTGCTTTGGGAGGTGGTGACAAGCTTTGGCGAAGAATCCAAACTTTTTGCCAGAAAGAGAAACTCCCCCGTTCGCTGCAGGAGCTCCTTCCAGGCTCATTCCCTCATTGCCTGCAGGCAAACACACACACACACACACACACTCATCCTCTCCCCACTGGAGCTCTCCTCTAAGGCAGCTGCGAGGGCGAGACCTCTGCCATGGCTTTGAGCACGGGAGCACAGAAGGCTGGGCAGTAGGGGTTGGTCACTTGGCCACTAAAGCAAGATGAGGCATTTTCACTGCCATCATCCAAACCAAGTATTGGGCTCTGTTTGTTCAGATGATCTCTCTGCTACTCCCTCCCTTGATTAGCCACACAGCAGAGCTTGAACTCAAAGAAAACAAGACAGCATGAGAGAGAGAAAATGTCTCTTGCTTTTCATCTGCCATTTCAACAACACTGGCTTCTCCAGCAGCAGCAGTAGATGCTGATCCCCTGCCCTGCTCTGAACTCCACAATTAACTAAGTTCACTATGACCTGGGGCAGGGGGAAGCAGCTCCCACCATCCTCTGACAGGGAAGGGACTGGTCAGTGCCAGAACCAGCATGTCTGGACACATCTGGGTGATCTGACCTTGTAAGAGTTAATCAGCATGTGGAGAAAAGAACTTATCTCTGAAGAGTGGTGTACAAAAGCTTGTAAAAATTCCTTCCAGGTTATTTTTTCCTAACCTGTGATGATGTTTGTGACAAGCACATCTCAGAGGAAAGACTCCATGAGACATGGTAAGCACATCTGTGATAAATGCTGTCTGAAGGGCAGAAGAGACTAATCTGCCATGATAAAGAAAAAAAAAATAAAAGTGAGAAGTGGTGAAATACCTGGGAATAATTCAGTTTGGGGTAAAAGGGTCAAGAGAGCAAGGGTAGTTCCCAATGTTCATACTTGAATGCAAAAGTTTGCAAGTAGTTTTTAATCTCTTGGGACCACCTCTCTAGTCGAGCTGGGAGTCATTTGAAAAGCTGGTTTTGAGACAATTCTTTTAGCACTGGTGTCTGTACCACACAGGAGAAAAAAAATACAGAGATTGTCTTTGATACAGTGATCATCTTTGCTCAGTGCCAATGCTGTTGTTTTCAGCATTTTCAGCTGAGTTTCCACTGCAACTTTTCCGCCAACCCTCTGGTATAACCTCTTGGAAGCCACTTCCAGTCACTGCTTTCTGCTTGCACCCCACTCCCCATGCTGGCTGGCCTGGTAGGTGAGGGGACAGCAGTGGACATTGCCTAGACTAAAGTCAGGCTTTTGACACTCTCCTTATGGTCAGGTTGATAAAGTGTGGACTGGATGAGCGGTCAGGTGCACTAAAATCCTGCTGAAGAGTCTGGCCTGAAGGATGGTGCTCAGTGACATGAAGTGTAGGTGGCCAGAGAAAGCCCAGGGGTCTCAGTGAACACTGAGTTGGAGATGAAGCAGCAACATGCCCTTCAGCAAAGGCAGCTAAAGGTATCCTGGGCTGGAAAAAGCACTGCCAGCAGGTGGAGGGAGGTGATTCTTCCACTCTCCTCAGAGCCAGGCATGTTGGAGAGACCTCAGCAAAAAGCCATGGCAAGGATGTTTAAGGAACTGGAGCATTCCTTCTGTGGGGAAAGACTGAGAGAGATGGGACTGTTCAGCCTGGAGATAAGAAGGCTCAGAGGGGATCTCATCAATGTATATAAATACCTAAAGGGAGGGTGAAAAGAGGACAGGGCCAGGCTCTTCTCAGTGATGTCCAGTGACAGGACCAGAGGCAGTGGCACAAACTGAAACACAGGAGGCTCTGCCTCAGCAGCAGGAAATGCTTTTTCACTGTGGGGGTGACAGAGCCCTGGCACAGCTCGCCCAAGGATGTTGTGGAGTCTCCATTCCTGGAGATATTAAGAAGTTGCCTGGACATGGTCCTGAACAACTCGCTGTAAGTGATCCTGCTTGATCCTCCAACATCAACCGTTCCGTGATTCTGTGGTTTGAGCTGCTGACCAGGAGCTTCTCAAGAGTATTTCATAATTCCAAAGGCTTCAGTGTTTGGTGTGTTCAGATATTGCATATCACCTACATGGCTTCCAGCTGGAGGTGCTGATGTGGCAATTTATTTGCATAGACTGTTCATCTGATAAAAAATTGTCATGTCATGGTTTGAGCTGCTCAGGTCTCCCAGTTTGGGTTTGATATTATAGTTAAGATTATATGTGATCTATGGAGTGGCTGATTTGAGCGAGACAGTTCTGCCTGGAGAGGTGGAACCAGAGGGGTTATGAGACTCAGCTGTATTCAGCTGTAATATCCTGTGAAAGATCCAGCTCTGACCAACAGATCTGCTCTTCTTGAATGTCAAGATGCATCTCAGTCTCTTCCTGACCCTGAAAGTGACAGAATAAAAAATCATGGCTCTTTCTAAATGTTACTAATTCGTGGCACCAGGAAAGATGTGCCTGGTATTGAAATGGGGATATCTGGCATTATCCTCTTCCTCTGTTACAGGAACACCACAGTGATTTACGCTGAGTTTTCAGTATCAGCCTCAGGAACACTTCACATGTCATGGAGCTATGGTCCCAGGTTTTCTGCAGACTCACATCTGCCTTGATTACCTTAATTCCTCATTTTTGAGATTCTCCTTCCCCATCACAGCACCTGCAACCCTGTCTGTGTTGTTGTATGAAAGTACAGTTTCCAGAGATTAAGAAAGTCCCTCAGGAGAAAGGCACAGCTACAGCAAATTGGCACATATGGGCTATTTCTAAAGTTGCTTCCAGTAATTTTGCAGCTGTTTATATGGCACCTTGGTTCAGTCCAGAAAGCACCAGTACTAATTCTAGTCCTTGGGAAAAAAATAACAAAAGAGGTGAGTGATTTGCCACCTCACGCTTCCTTCATCCTAAACCACCTGTTTAAATTCATCAGAGCACCGCCAAGCAGCTCTGTGAATTCAAGCCTTTCTACTGAAAGTCAAACATGATTGTTAAAGGACTTAAAACCCTGAAATTTTGACTTTGCAGTCATTATTTTGGCTGCTGTTTTCCATATTCCTGCCCTGTTGAGGGAGGATCTCTGGAAGCTTCTGCACCTTGTGTAGAGAATAAGAAATTGTTTTGGTGAAAGTGGTTACAAAGGTGCATACAGGAAAAATTTGTTTTGAGGGTCTTGTCTGAATATCCTCCATTTAAAGGTTGACCTGTGTGACTGAGACTCCAAGCATGCACTGGTGGCTTCTCATTTGTGCATTCAGAGGAGGTAGAACCAAGAGGACAGTATGGATGGTATGGCCAAGGGGAGAAAACAGGTAGGCAGGGGTCAGTTATTCATTTTCTAATGTTTTTCTCTAGCTTTCATTTGAGCTAAGACTCTCACAGGAGTCTCCAGCCTGTTGCCAGTGTGGCAGATTTCCAATCCACTGTAGCTATCACATAAGAAAACAAGAACTATAGGTTGAAAAAGAGTATGAGAAAGCAATTCTGTGCCCTTGAGAGGCATAAATGGCAGCTGATCTGAGAGGGACAGCAAGGACTCTCAGCACAGGCTTCTTCTTCAAAGGCTCACAGATGGCCCTACCCTGATCCACCCCTCCAGCCATGGACAAGCACACACCCCAGTGGGCTGTACTGGATGGGAAAGGTTAAATCCATCAGGTCTTTGTGGTGGCCACGTTCTCTCCCCAGCATGGAGGATGTGCTCAGTGCTGGGGCAAGCTCTGCCCGTGGGCAGATGTCCCTCAGCCAGGCAGCAGCAGCAGGGAGGTGGCAGTGGTGGCAGTGGCTGCTCTTCTGCCAGCTGTACAGCTTCTTCAGGTCTCTGACCAGCAAACCACCTTCAGTGCCTCTGGATTTGCCCATACACCCTTCCAGACAGTGGCTGCATGGAGCAGAGGTGAGCAGAGCTGTGGCAGATCCAAGGGCCAGGAGGGACAGCAGCCATGGGGTGCAAGCTCTAACTTCACCATTTGTCCCAGCTGCCTGCAGAGCGTGGAGTGGCAGCCAAAACCACGCAGGAGATGTGTTTTGCCCAGCACTGTCACCCACCAGCACAGGCATTCCTTCAGAAAACACCTCTGCCTGATGCCTTCTGCTCTCCCAAGGAGCCCATTCCCAACCCCTGCCCAGCTTGTGCCCGACGCTCACCTTGAGCCAAAGCAGGGAGAGGTTTGGTGATCCTGGCTGCAGGCTGGGGCAGATCCTCCTGTCCTTATTCACTGTGAGCTGTGCTGTAGGCAGTTATAGCCCCACGGAAATCAATGGGATAATGAATACTAATTAGTGGCAAGCCACAGTGGGAGAATCTGGCAAAACATCCGTCCTTGCCCCAGGAGTGGGAGTTCCTCAGGTCCCTGCCATTGTCACTCAGTTCAGGGGGCCCTCATGAGCCTGTGGAAAGCCAGATTTTGAATATTTACAAGCAGCATAAAAATTGGCCCCAAAAATCACTTTCTCATCAGTTTCACTAAGCCTTAATTATAATGTAAATTGCAAAATTGGAAGGAATTCAGAGACGAGCAACAAATACGACTAAGGGGATTGGAGGATTGATTTATGAGAAAAGATTAAAAGACCTCAGAATTATGCAGTTTGACTAAATGATGACCGTGGGCCTGATCTTGCAAACTTTTCCCAGAGATGGCTCTCTACATTAAAGAGCAAGTATGATTTAAAAATATCTACCATGTCCTCCAGTGAAAAGTTCTGCAAATCAGTATTCCAGCCTAAAACAGAGGGGAGCATTAGTTTTCATCTTGCAGCTAAGAAAGTAAAAAAATTCTAGTACAAAGCTCAAAGGTCGTTTTCATTTTTGGGGGTGTTATATGTGGAAAAAAAAAATCTGAATTTATTTAGATCAGAAAGAAATAGGAGGTATTTAAATACTTGAGGTCTGAAAATGACCAGTGTTACAGGACTGATAGAAAATTGATGCTTTTCACATGCTAGCCTGTTAAATGTCTTTATTTGTACCTTTCTGAATTGATGAATTGCACATTTGTATGAGTTCTACACAGCTTTTAGTGCTTTTGAGGATCTGCTCAAGCTGTAGAAAACATTGTAGAGATGTCATAGGACCAAGCACATGAAGCAATTCAAATGACAGAAGAAAGCAATAGGAAAATGAGAGATACAGCACCTCACAAGGAGAGATACAACCCCAAGTCCTAAACTGCCTTCTTGCCCCATGGCATGGCTGTGTTTGAAAAACCAAGGTACAGTAGTATATCACTTACCAAAGCATGGTTTCAATACTGTTTTAATAATCATCACAAGATTAAATAAATAAGATTTATCATGATTGGAAAATTGGTCTTCCTAAAGAAAAAAATTAGGTAGTATTTTCCTTAAAGTCGGATTGAAATATTTTACTTCAGAAAAAGAAACTTTCTTTTTCTTAAATTTGGGAAAAATCAGAACCTTCCACTTATTTTCAACAGGTGTTTTTTTTTTTTTATGGCTGGTGTGGCCATAAAAAACTTCAACAGGTTTCTCTCAATTAAAAATGAATGTACTCTTTCATAAAGCAAAAGAATTTTAAAAGTGTCAGGTGATTCAGAATCTAAACCAACATTGAATCAAAAAATAATGAAATCAGAAGCAAACCCAAAGCTCATATGGATCAAAATGTACTAAAAACAGGAAAAAAACCACAAACAAACTAAGAAACAGTTTTGTGGTTTGGCTCAACCTAAGCAAAATTCCAGTCATTTTTTTACCTGTCTGTCCATTTCTAAAATCCATCACTCATCAGGCTCTTGCTTTGGGTAGGTAATGGATGTGGACATGGATTCAGTGCATGACACTGGCTCTGCAAAATAGGGTGCACGTAAATAATGCCTCCAGTCTTGGCACAGCAACTGAGAATCCTCACAGTGCTGCTCCCTAAACCAAACCTGGCCCAGAGCGATACGTCTGAGTCCACATTGTGATGGAGAAAGCACGTTCCCAGCATCTCCAGGAACAACCTCAGTGATTCAACAGATTTGTGTTTATATCAGCAAGCAGAGAAGAAGTAATGCCTATTGCAGAGGCCCTGGAGCAAAGAAAAAACCCCACATTATCTTTCCCAAAAACCTCACAGCTGCTTATCTGAAGCAGTTCATGGCAGTGAAAGAGGTGGATAAATGTGTCATGTAATGCTGCAATGAGATTTTTAAAGGCAGGCATGATTTCACTTAGGCAAGCAAGGGAAGGGTGAGTCAGCAGATGATTTCGTAAGAGCGATCCGCAGCTGCCTCCAGCGTGGTGGCTCCAGCCTGGCGAGCAGGGCAGGCTGGCTGGTGGGCTGGGATGGTGCCAGCTGTGACCCTGACCTGCCAGGACGCAGTCACCAAGGCCAACAGGGAGAGAAGCAACACCTGAGGAAAACTGCTGGGGCAGGGAAGGCAAATGCCATGGGAAAAAAAACACCAAAAAGTCTTTGTAAGCCAGGGTAGGTCTGCCATGGTCTTCATCCTCCCTCCCATGTCTTCTTCCTATTTCACTTCCCTGATTCCCACAAAAATTCCTCTTATGGAGGAAGAGGAGGATGAAGAGGAAGAGGGAGAGAAAGGCTCTTGGGGGCCTGGGAGCTGATGCTCTCCTTCCCAGCTTTTCTTTCACATGTCGGGGTCCCTCTTCCCCAGTGGGACAGGGCTGATGACCTGCTGGTGCCAGCACTTTCCCACCCACCACAGTGCCTGGCTGGAGCCAGCCGCTCCAGAACCGCCTGGGAGCCACGGCACAGCAGCCCTGTCCAACCCCCAGGCAACGCTGACACAGTCCCATGGAGGATTCCCACCCACTTGCCCACTTGCAGGGAAGGATGCTGTGATACGAGAGTAGGTGAGTTCTGTGAGTTCCAGATGAAGGGCAGGTAGGTGTCCTTCCCTCCCCTCTGAAGCTGGGGACATCAGGGCCTCCTCCCTGTGTCCCTGTGCTGCAGGAGGAAGCAGGAACATCCAGGAAGGAGCCATCAGGGTCTCCTGTCACAGATACAGCACAGCCTCTGCTCCGTGGAGGGCAGTGATGGAAGGAGGAACTGAGAGGCACAACCACTACAGATCACAGAATTCTACCTGTGGTCTGCAGAGCAAAGTTTCACCCAGGTTTTTTTGCTGCTCACCATCCCTTATTCACATGCCTCTGGCATAAATACCCTCACAGGTGTGTTCTGCCTGACATCTACCAAACACGAGAAACGCCTCAGCCAGCCCCAGGATACTCATGAGGTAACATCAAAACACCTTCAGGGAGAGAAAAGGAAGTACTGAATAGGGGAGGGTGAGCAAGATAAAAAACTGGGAAAGCTTCAAAAAACTGTGGATTTATTCACAACATTTGGAGGGTTTATCAACCCTAATTTGTATAATAAGCCATTCTTTCAAGTATATATTTTCCCATGCGAACTCTGATAGGTTTTCATGCCTTAATCTGATATTGGTATTGTATTTGATTTTTCCTCTGGTTATTCCTGCACAGGTTCACACTCACCACTGCATTTCTTTCTCTCTCTTTTTTTTTTTTTTTTTCCCTGCAAGAAACACATAATCAGCCTCCCTGAAAAACTCTGCAGTTCAAGAGTGCCATCTTGAGGCTTCCTACGTATAAGAACTATGTGCCGATTGAACCTTGAGTATTCAGGGAGTTATTTACATTTAAAATATCATTTTTAAAAGGCATGAGCATGTGTACCGAGGGGCAGTTAATTTCTGCTGTGTGTTACCTGGAGTTAAGGGATCCAGCCAACAGAAATGTCACCCACAGTCAAGTTTTCTAAAGCAAAGAAGACTAGTGAGTGCTCTGCTTTGGGATATACTATTTGAAATGCCTCAGGAGATACTGGTTTTTTAGACTGTGCTCAATTCCAGCCTTCTGAAAAATCAAGGAACTTGAGAAGTAATTTAAGCTGGTACTGAAAAGGAATACTTATTATTTTAATATTTTTTCTATAAGATGCATGTTTGTATGTTTAAGGCAAAGAGGAAAAATAAGCCTATGGCTTTCAAAACTATTTTAAGTCAACATGGGGAGAATATTGCTTTAGATATTCCCATGCTTTAAAATAAAGGAGAAACCTTCATGCTTTGGAGTATAAGCTATGGGGTTATTATGAAATCTTTCTCCTTCCACAGCATAGTCCAGACACCAGTAATTTATCCCTCAGGAGAGCAAACGGGTAGATTGCTTCAACAAATTGTGCAGAGGTTGAGAATTTACCATTGAAAGTGGGATGTTGCTTTTCATTCTTCCTGCTGTAGCTGCCAGGTGGCTCTGGGCTTGGGAAAAGGATGTGTGCCAGCACGTTCACAATGAAGTGCCCTAAGGATGAGGCGCCACAGGAAACCAGAGACCCTCAAAAATATGAATTGTTAGCACCACAAATAACCCTATGTTTCCCTGTGATAGTTTTCGTTTGGAAGCCAAGCAGAAATGTAAACCTTTCTAAAAGGATTGCCCATGATGTACATCCCCCAGTTATCAGCACTGTCAAAGCTGGACAAGTATCCTCCTTTTGGTATTTTCACATGAATTTTAGATAGCATTAGATGGGAAGTCATAAAACTGTGAATTTGACTGAAGTCCAGATGAAAAGCAATCTACCTCCAGCTACAGGAAGGAGTCCTGCTTGTTTTCCAGCAGCAGCAGACTGCAGCAGAAGGTAATTTTATCCTCAGCATTTAGTACAGCTACGACACATCTCACAAAAGAAATGCAGCATCGGTTCTGATCATCCTTAAACTATCAGGATCTGAGTCATATCCCGGTCTGGAAGGAGGAGTGGGTAAGGAACTAATTTCCCTTTCACAGCAAAGAAAACCAAGAATTTAATTTTTTTTTTTTCTTGCTTGGAAGTCCAAACCACCTTGCCAATAGTCAGTGAAGATGTGTCAGATGTTCTGGATGGGGTGGGAGCACCTTGGGACAGCCCATGGACTGTGAGTCCCACCCAGATCTCCTTGTGCTGCTGGCCAGGGTTGCACTGGGATGACTTGGGCTGAAAGAGGATTTTTTAGTAGTCCAACAGCCTAAATAGGGCAACCACAGTCGAAGGGTTACAGCAAATGAGGTCTGTCTCCACAAAGAAAGGTCATTTTGGAGATCTAGGTTGTGTTAAACCTATTCACAGAGAATAAATGCCTGATTCTGGGTGTAGCCTGTGCTATTAATTGAGGACTACCACACTGCTGAGCATGAATGGCGCGGCAGAGTCTGTCTCTGTGTGAGTGAGAGATCGCTGAGACTGAGCTGGGAGCTGGTTCACTTGGAAACTATGGCTTGGGAATGAGCCAGGTGTCTATTTTGGGTCTCTTCATAGGCTGGAATTGCCTGCAGTCAAGCTGGACTCCTTTCTAGGACAAGCTAAAATGTTGCTCTGTCTTCTAGAGGATCGAAGAGCAGGAATACTCCAATAACTAAAAAGATTTCAATTTAGTTGGCTCTTAGCTCTAGGCATGTTCAAATAATTTTAAGCCTGCTGCTGTAATTTTTATTATAAATTCCCAGTGACAATTGGGAAGCTAATCAAAAGGTTCAAGAAGATTTACACAAAAGTTAATTCCGCAGTCTAATCAGCTACTGAAAGGTTTTGAATGTGGAAATTTTGACAATTATTTAGCCAAATGTTTCATTTACATTTGCCAGCGAGGGATGAAATTTGAGTACATGTTAATATCCTTTTGAATGTTTAATAAAATTTGCATTAATCAAGGTATTACTAAGTTGTCTTCAAAGTTTTTTTGTTTTGCAGTCATTGCAGTGCATCATAACATATCTTACATGGCTGTAAAAGGATGACATTGTGTCCTGTCACATCTTTAAGTTGTATTTTAAGCAGATATTTTTGCCTATGTTAGTATGAAATCTAAATGTTCTGGAAAATTGTAATTTTAGAGCCTTTTTCCTTTGTCTTATTCTGTACCTTCTTAAGATGTTTTAGATATTTGACATTCATATGTATGCCTTTCTACAAATTTGATTTTTAATTACAAATCAAAAGTAATTAGTGTTACCTTCTAAAATTATTCATACAATTAAAATTTAAAAGTTTTTTCTATCAAAGCTAATAAACTTTTTTCTCTGAAGAGATAAATGGATAAAAGAAAAAATAATATTTGCTTTACAACCACTGGCCAAAGACTAACTACTGACAGTGATTGGGGTGATTTTTCCCAAGTTATGTTCAAAAATGACACTGAAGGACACACATCAGGAGAAAATCTTTTCATTGGAAGGAGAAGAACAGCCTGTCTGTCTTGAGTTAAGCCATCACTGCAGTGATTTGGAGTGGTAAATGCGGGAACATTCCAGGGATATAGCTGTGAGGTAAGAAAACCATTAGCGGTTTCAGGAGATATTTCTGCCAGGGACATGCAGATCATTTTTTTCTATTCCTGCATGTGAAAGAAGTATTTCCAGAGAACTTAAATAGCATCACTTGCTTGAGAGCTTGGAGCTCATGCAATGAGAAGAGAATATGGAAATTAACAAGTAATAGAAAAGAAAACTGTTGTTTCAAACACTCTCTCCATGCATTGGGAAACACAGAGAGCTCCACCAGTGCTGCCACCAGCAAATGCCAACTGCACATTGTGAAATGCTGGGTATAGCTCTGTGATAAGCTTATGTACATATTTCTCTGCTTTAAGCAAAGAAACTTTAGGAATGGGACCTAAAAGAAGGATTGTCCTTGAATGAACTCTGAAAAAATAAAACCATATAGAACCTGTATGCAATCCTCCTACCTTTATAAATTTTTTTTTGATCCAGTTGTAAAGATGCCAAGTTTACCTGCCTGAAGGTCTAGAGTTAGAGAAAGCTGGAGAGGAATGTAAATGAAGAGACCTAACCAACCTTGTGAGCAAATAAATGAGACAATCATTACATAGAGAGTATGTGTGTGTGTGTGTGTGTGCACATGCAAAATTTTACCATGTGGATCATGGTATATGTAAGTACATATATGCTACAGTGCAGCTGACTGAACAATTGTTCTGCAGTCAACCCAAAATTACACAAATGGGAACTTGCAAGTGCGTGTAGGCTGTGAATTCCTCATGGTGTGAGGAGGCACCATGAGGTTACGCTCACCTACACCAGTCATCAGCTGAGCCAGCCATGATACAAAGCCAACAATATCAGTTCGACCCAGACTGAATTAAAAAAAACTAATTGTAAAGCAGTCCATATTAAAAAAAAAAAAGATAAAAAATAAATATGTGGCTCTTTATGCAACATCAGCGGTCTTGAGGGGATCCAGTGTTTCTGAGTAAAACCACCAGTGCTAGAGGTCTCCAGCCTCACCCCTTGTAGCAAGGCTGGTGCCTTCACCAGCTGGACACTTTGCACCAGTCCTTGTCACACCTGTGGACTTGATGATGGGGACAACAGCCACGGACTAGGCGACAGAAGGGAAAAAAAGCCATACAGAAAGCTGTGCATGCCTTTTTCCTTTGCTAATTTTTGATCTTACCCTGGGGGAAGATGTTCAGTTTGCCTGTTAAAGCTGAAGATCCAGATGGGAGAAGGCTGTAAGCAGGATGGCTGTGGCTGCTGGCATTCCTAAAGCAGAGCCACTTATTTCTCAGTCAGAAACAGATTTGACAGTGTTAAAAAGAAGGGAGGCACAGGAAGTTTGCTGAACACTTCTTCCATCACTGTGGCCCTCAGTGAGGCTGACAGCAATTGTAGAAAATTAGTGCAAAAAAAACCAAAAACAGCTGCAAACAAAGGCATAACCTCCAGCTATCAAAGTGACTCCTGAGTTTTATTTTTACTCTGGAGAGGACTGCCCAGTCTCCCAGGAAACCAAGTTTGGCTACATCCTCCTCCTGCCTTTCATGTAATGTGTCAATAACTATTTATAATTGTTTTTTCCTTCACATGCAGTCAGAATACACATTAAGTCCAGGCAGCAGCTTTTTCTTTTTAAAGTCGGTGGAAACACAGGTTTCAATTTCCTCCCTGTTTCTGATTTATGATTAATACACATCTCCTTTGCAATGGCTCATATGCTGTCACTTTTAAACAGAAAAGCACTAGGGAACTTCCAACTTTGAAATTAATTACAGGAATAAAGGCTTCTCTGCCTATTTTCTAATTATCCCTTTCTTTGTTAATGCCAAATAATGCCTTTAGCATCTTCCTGGAAAAAGTCTCATTGATCGCACTCTGTGATTATAATGCTTTTATCTCCCATCTGTGCTGTGAAAGCTACAGGCCTTCCATTTCCAAAGCAAAAACCTCCATGATTAAAATCATTAGTACAAACAATAAAATAAAATAAAGAAATCTGTACAGGTACATAATGCAAGCCATAGACAAGGCAGCCCTATCTAGTCATGGATGAAGGAGGAAAAAAAAAAATTACATGACTCTGTGATTGAAGGACAAATTAGACTTTAAACTAACCTAAGAAATTTTGCAGACACTGAGAAAACTCCCAAGCATTAAGAGTCCCTGGTGAGGTGGCTGGACAAAGGTCACATCCCAGCCAACACTGAGCTCTGGAGCAGAGCAGTTGTGCTGCTTCACTGCTCACATCTGCTCTTTGCTAACCCTGTGTCTCAGCTGCAGAGGGGGCTCTCACAGGTCAAGGTGTCATGCTGCTCCACCCTGGCCTCCCCAAAACGCTGGGAGAGCAAGGAGGATCCTGGAGATGTCTCGGGATGTCCTCTGGTCACGATGACCCCGAGGTGTGTTAAAAGTCTCTTTTCCCCAACCCAGCTGTCGAAGAGGGGGTCAGAAGTCTTCAGCTGTCGTTCTCAAGGTTGTTTATTATTTCTTATCTAAAACATTTTCTGTCTGGCCTGCCGAGGTCTGTTCAGCAGGTCAGTCTGAGGCACACTGCCCTGCCATGGGGCTGGCATTGTCTTTTATACTATAAACGACGTATATGATATTTACAGTTATGTTCCAATACCTATCACCTCTGTTAGACAGTGACTTTCTACTTTACACCAGTCCCAGAGTGCCACCATCACCAAGAAGATGGAGGCTAGGAAGAAGAAGGAAGAAGAACAGGACAACACCCAAATTTCTCCATCTTGCCTCCTAGACCCCCATAGTAAAAACCTTTAAAATTCCACTTTTCACCCTGTGACAACTACTGTTATGCTACTTTGTAATTCTTCATATAACATTGGTAATTTGCTCCATGGGTTAAGATCAAATTCCCAAGTGTCTTTGGCTTCCTGCCAGGATTTGGAGCCATCCAGGGCACCCAGAGGGATGTCCTGGGTTCCAACAGAGATGGAGCTAGAATTGAGATGGATGATAACCTGAGACCAGAGCCAGGAAGAAAGGATGTCTTGCCAGCTCAGGGATCAGACAGGAGCACCCTGGGGTGTCATCTCCAGGAGGCAGCAGCAATCTGTCTGTCCATCTCCCCCTGCCCAGCACAGGGAACCAGCAGGGATGGAGTGATTGTGGTTTTACAAGTTGAAATAAATATGGCAGGAGATCTTTCTCCTTTTTTAGTGCCTTTATTAAAAATCAGCTCGGGTGGGGAGAACCAACGGGTCGCGCACACACCGCCGCTGCTCCCAGGAGTGGCAGGGAGGAGGATGCAGCTGTGTCCCTGGTGTGCAGGCAGAGCTGCGGCTTCTGTTGTCAGGAGAGCACCAGGAGATTCCCATTTTTCAGTTTGACATTTGAGGTCCTCTTTCCAGCCGACATCCTTAGGTTAGGGTGAAAGGTAAAAAGGATCTTAGAAGACACTGGATTCAGTTCCTCACCTCTAGACATCACTTAGGTCTTTTAATTCCATGGTGGCTCGTTGTTGTAGGGGTTTTTCCTGCTAGATTTGGTGAGGTGTTTCCACATTTGCATACCAGCCCCGATGTCACCTCCTCCTCACAGTCCCGGGTGCCATTTTCCAGGTGATAGCTGACAAAGAGGGATTTCTAACCATCAACAACAGGTAATTAAAGAAAAACTATTAACAACAGGTGATTACATCATGAAATTATTAACAACAAATAGTAAAACCTCCAACTTAGCAGCAATTGGTTTAACTTGTTAACTCTGCAACTTTAAAAAAAATGGACAACTTTTTCTACTCATAACACAAGTTATTCAGTCACCACCCAGCTTTGGCAGGTGTCTCTGGGAGGAGGTTTCCATGCACAGTGATTTTTGACCAGAGCCCAGAGGAGGGAGTTCCCCAGTGTGACATCTCCCTGCACCTGGTGGCTGCTGCTCCACTCCCCCATGAGATTTTCCCTCCTGAAGGGAGCAGCCTGTGCTCTGGGAGCAGTCACTTTGCAGGAAGAGCAGAGGACAGCCTGGGCTTGCTTGGAACCTTCCACCCTTCCTGCCACACCTTGTTCTGTGCCCACCTGCCACAGCCTCCTGGGGACAGCAGGGCAGGGCCAGCAGCAGGGCTGGGCGGGCTGGAAGAGCTGGATTTCCAGGACAGATCTGTCAGCACGCTCCAGGGATCTGCCAGCATTATGAAACTCACAGAAAAGTGCACGTGTGTCATTTTTTTTGCTGCACACACCTCATGCCAGACCTTGTTCTCTCTTTTTTTTTTTTTTTTTTTCTTTTTGCTTGATCTCAGTTTTGGCTCCACAGCCTGTTGTTCTCTAGCTCATGATCCTTTGAGCTGTGCCATGGTGCTTTGAGCTGCTTGCAGAGGGGTTGGCAGATGGCTCCTGTTTTTCCTCTTGGAGTGACTGAACCACGGAGAGCTGGAGGGGATGACGTTTGTGCAGGTTACTGACCCGAGGGCCTGGAAGCCTCCTGGAAGAGGATGATGAACTGTTGTGTAATGGAGAGTCCAAAAAGTACACTGAAAGCTGAATTACAAACACCTGGGGAGCAGTGGTGCTCTCAGCTCCACCTCCCACATCTCCCCTTGAAATGTGTGACTTTACTTTCCATTGCTCTTTTTTTTCCCTTTTTTTTTTTTTTTTTTTTTTTTTTTTTTTTTTTTTTTTTTTTTTTGCCAGTACAGAAAAGGCCAAAGCTTTTCCAAGGGAAATATTAGTGAAGTGTCATGGAGGATCATAAGTAACACAGCTCTGAGTTGCCCCCCTCAAACAGGATCTCAACAGCTCAAAAACAGCTACAAAGAAATGACATCATAGCAGCAATAGCAGCAATAAATGTCTGATAGAGCAATTGGAGAAAGTTACGTGACTTTTAAGACAATATGTGCTGTCAAAAAGGAAAAGAAAAAAAACCTCCCATGTGTTTAAGTGTTCGTTATGCAAAAAAAAGTCTACCTTTTTTGGCAATTTCTTGAAGGGCTTGATGTTTCTTGGGTTTTCTTCAAAGAAGATCCACAGAAACCAGTCAGAAAATGAGCACATTCCTTGTAATACCTAAAATTAACAACAGTGAGGCCCCAGTCTAGACCTGATTCACTTCTTTAAAATTAGTTTGGCCTACACTTTTCGTTTATTTACTCACCCAGCAGCCCAAGGGAATATTCTTCATGTGTGAAGCAGAGCACGTGCCCTTGCAAGAGCAGATTTCATGTCCCTAAAAGCAAAAATGTAATGCTGCAAATGAAGGAATGCCTCATTAGAATTGCATTTACTTCACCACAAATGCCAGCCAAGAATTTTTTTTTTAAACATATACCCACACTTATGGCTTCCAGATATATTCTGCTACCAAAAAAGGGGCCACAAGTGGCCTGTGATATGATCCCTTGTCTAAGGGTATCTTTGCAGCTCATTAAAGAGTGCCTAAGGAGCATGCAAGCAAAGGGGTTGTGGGGAAAGAGAGAGGTGGAGGATGGCTGGCAATGATCACAATTCAAGAGAAATTCAAAGAACAATGGGGTCTAGGATGGGATTCTCATCTCTGTCTTCACACAACTTCCCACGAAGAAATACTCTTCCCCACAGACAGCTCCACCACAGCAGGAGCTAAGGATCAAAAGCCAATCTTGAAATAGCTTTCTATTAAAGTTTGTTTTAATGAAATGAGCTTTGGATGAAATTTCACTTCTTGAAATTACAGCAGACTTTTTTTCTGGTTGGATTCAGTTCTGCTTTCCCATCCACATTTTGCTATAATCAAGGTGATGGCCAACTTCTTTTATCTCAGTGCAATTTTGCCTTCGTGGAAAAAAAGAAAGTGGGGTGTTTGTTGTAAAACACTGCCAGGAATTCCCCCAGCTAACGCTCCTTTGCTTCTCTCTCCGTAGGTTGAAACAGAACGTTTTGCTTTTGGAATGGAATAGTTTGCATACTGCAGCTGGGAAAAGCACATCTCCTTCTGAACTCTGGGAGGCAAAGGCGGCCCAAGGAGTCACTTGCACGGGTGCCTTGCAAAGAAATGCCAGCTTGGGCTCCCGCAGACTGCTGTGACTCTCCATGCCAAGAGGAAAATGTATTCTATTTACAAAGTGCAGGAAAGTTGCAGAATGTTTCTGAAGATTGGTGGCTGCCCTGTGAATTCACTCTCTGCAGAGTTCAACAAGCAGTCAGCAGCTGAAAGAGCCTCTGAAGGTTTTCATTGAGCTGCTGGCTGCCTCCCCTCACCAGCTATCTTCCTGACTGAGGTTAAATAAGGACAAGCCTTTAAAACTCTACTATCTTAAAACAAGTTACCTTATTTTTTGCTGATTTGGCATCTATTTCCATGGAAACAGGAGCAAGAACTAGAAGCCAGCAGCTGAAGTTGGCTACACCACTGCTCTTGGCTTGTTCTACTTCCATTTCCATGGAAACTGATGCAAAATCACTGCAAACAAGGCAAAGTTTGTTGTTTTTATTTTTTTATTAACCCTTTCTTCATTTTCCACTTCCAGATTAATTTGTTGCCAGAAAGGCAGACACAGAGCCACTGGAAATGCAAGGAGGAGCAGCACAGACGCCTTCAGGAGCCTGTGCAGGTGTTTGCATGTGAGCATTTGTGTGCACTTCACTTCCTAACATGAATCTTCAAAGTAATCTCCGATTTGCTCTGAGGATGCTAAAGAAAAAGAAGTGTGTGATGTAAGGGAGGGTGACATGCATGATTGTCCCCTGTGGAGGTTAAAGGCAGAAGAAATAAAGTGGCAATGGAGGGAAGCAGTGTGATGAAAAGATAAGGCAGTTCTTGCCTACGGCTTTCTACGTTTTTTAGAGTTTTCTAGACTATTTCTCCTCTGAAGACATGTACGGTCTTCTTTTTGGCTAAAAACCCATTGGAACTCAGATTCTGGCATACCTTTTTCTTTCTTCTTCCTTTTTTTCCCCCTCCTGGTCTGGCAGTGTGCTAGAGCACATAGAGCACATGCCCCAAGCTTTCAGAGGTGCTGGGTAACACACAGAATTTAATGTGGAGCCAGAGCATTTTGGGCTGTGTTACAGAGTTTGGGCAGGCTGGGGTTGACCTTGGAGCATGAGATATGCAGGTTTTCTTTGAGTTCATGGCTGAACCCCATCTGAAATAACTCATGTTTAAGGAATTGATTTACTTACCCTGCTTCGTTAGCAGGGATTTTGGTGCCTATCCTAAAAAACCTGGATCCAGACATGAAAAGCCCAATGTAATAAAGCATTGAATCATCTACTTGAGTCCTGGAAAAGCCAAAAAAAGATCAGTTTTGGGCATGCTCTGCTGTTTCACACTGCTGGACCAATGCGTTCATGTAGAAAATGTTTTACAGATTGTAAATCTGCTTAGACCTGGGCAGCTTTTGAGGAGTCTCCTGCAATTGATTGTTATTTCTTCTTAAATGCAAGAAGGAGGCTGGTGGGAGAAAATGGCTGAAGAGAATGGAGATGGTCTAGGTCACACACCTAGTTACCAAAATATTAGAACACCATATTTATAGCCAGAAAAGAATTGAAGCCAAGGTTTTAAGAGAGATGAAAAAAAATACAAAAAAAAGTCAATACTTTTCAAGTCTTGATTAATTTTTTCTTCCAATTAATACACTTGCCAGTCTTAAGGAACCTCTTTGTATTTGCACTGGACACAGCAGAACCTGGTCTGTTTCAGCTCTGAGCCCTGAACAGGAATCAATGCCTGGATATCAAAAATTGCTTATGAATATGGAAAATTGTCACCTGCAAATGTCAGCTGCATTCTTACAAAAACATTCAAGATTCTAGGGCACATATTCCCTTTGGTATGTGGGAAACACAAAGGTCACTGCCTAAAGTGCACTTGTACTGTTAAAATTCATCCTGAAATTCCCCAGTCCTAGCACTGGGTATTGGTCAAAACCATTCCCAAGGTTACTCAAAGCACGCTCCACTTCTCCCAAACTACTTCTGCTTCCACCCAGACAGCTGGAATGGGACAGCTGTTTAAAAGAGAGATTCCAGTCTGATGGACAGAAAACAAACGGGGCCAAACAATGAGTATCTAAAAGAAAGTTGTGGTTTGACAAATTCATGGCTTAGCAGTCTGCCACTGGATCAAATATCTGTCATGTTTTATTCTTCCAGGGCATTTTTTCAAAAAGATTTTTCATTTACAAAGTAACTAATTCAGAAGGAATCTTTTCATACCCATGTTTTAAAAGTGCTTCACTTTGGTCTTGGAAAGTAGGCTGGTTTTTTTAACAGCTCTGGTTCATTGGCCAGCCTATTCCAAAAGGGTCTCCCTGCCATGCCATTTTTATTTTAGAAGACCATATTTTGTCCTGCTTCTGCCTCACAGAGGAAGATGACTGAAAATCTGAATGACACCAGAAAGTATGCAATATTTTTAATCCTTTTAACTGCTGGGATGCTGAACAAATAGCACATATCCAAGAAAAATACTGTGGGTAGGTCCTTCCCCTCTAAAAAACTGTAGGACGTGAAAATATTTCTGGTTTTCCATAGGAAGAGATTTTAAAAAATTTATTTATTTATTTAGCCTAGGAAGTTGTTAGGAAAATTAATCCACAAACATCAGAGGTTTATGTCCAAAAAAGGAGACAGATGAGTCCTTTACTTTATTTGAATAAAGGGAGAGGTCATGGGGCATTCCCCTGGGGTCTCTCAAATTTTTGGAGGACGCAGCCTCCTTTTTATCCCAATTTCCCTTCTCTCTTTCCCCATTGGCTGAGGTACCTGAGAGGCACAGACTTCCCAAAACACCTGATACCAGAGATTCCCCTCTAATGTGTAACCCTCCCTTTTAATTTTTAATTCTTACGGAATTTAGGGGTTTTTCTTCCCCATTGTTTCTTTCATCTTTCAATGTTTAATTTAATTTAATTCATCAACAAACCTAAAGTTTATTTGTAAAGGCAAATATCTTTTTCCATTCACCAGTCAGTGGAATCCTTCCCATTGTTCCTTTTATCTCCCAGTGCTGGTTTTATCTACCAACAGACCCACAGCTTGTTTGTAAAGACAAATCCTCTATTCCTCTCAAAGTGATGCTTTGTTTCTTTGTTGCAGTATTATAAAAAAAAATAAAAATAAAAATCAGGAGGCAGATGTTGCAGTCAGGTGGGCTTGGACTGGACCTAAGGAGCTGCTTGGTTGTACCAGTGGTCAAGGAGCCCATGGAAAGTCACCACCAAGGACAGCTGCTCCTTGAGGAGGAGCTTTGCTCCCTCCCCAAGCAGCTCATCCTCGCCTCTCTCCCTCCTGCTTTGTGCAGGGAGTGACCAGCACACCCCGTTCTGGTGTGCAGCCAATTTTCTTTTCACTGTCATTTTCCCTTAGGCTTGAGATTCCTGCATCTCATTTTCAGTCTGTGGATACTGATGCACCAAAATCCAGGATCCTCTTTGACAGTTTTTCTTCTTGGCATGGTTTCCCATGAATGCTGCAAACACCAGAGCAGCTGATAGCATTCAGTGGCCTTTTGTACAGACATTTCAGCCTCTCACAAACTAGAACTGGTCTTATGTGTTGGCTGCAGTGCCTGAGGCTTTTCTTCTCACTGGCTTCTTCTTCCAGCTGCCTGCCATTATGTAAAGACTTCCCAAAGAACAACAGGTTTCCTCTTCTGCAGAAGAAGAACGGAGTCAGGGAGAATCCAAAAATACCACAGATACACAACAAGACCTATTTTTATATATAATTAATATATTCAATTATTGTTTCAGATTAATTACATCCAAGATTATCACACAATAGGAATTATTCCGTGGTGAAGGGAAAAAAAAGGTCAAATTTGTATCTCCTTTTAGTATTTTTATTGATTCAAAATGTAGAAAAATCCATACATACACAACATCAAATGTTCTCAAAGAGAACTAAAGTGTAAACATTCTCTGCCAGCTCAGCTGTGGAGTTTCACACCATCCACACCTCAGTGGCCCCTTTTTCTGCCTGTATTTGTAGTCTGGGCAGTGGCATTTGTTTGCTTGAGTTTTTTCTCCTCCTCTTCTTTTCTCTTTCATCTTTCAGCAAAAAAAAAAAAAAAAAAAAAAAAAAAAAAAAAAAAAAAAAAAAAAAAAAAACCCCTCCTTTTTTTTTCTTTTCTCTTTTAAAAAAAAAAAAAAAAAAAAAAAAAAAAAAAAAAAAAAAAAGGAAAGAAACAGGGTTGGGAAGAACAAGACTGTAACAGAAGTTGTCCATAAAAAATCCAACTGGAACAAAAATTTTCTGTTGCAGATCGCTTCACAACAGATGTTTCTTTCATAATCATGCAATCGGGAGGAAAACAGAGGAGAAGGAAGTGATTGCATCCTCCCAAGTGCTGTGAGTTTTGTAGCATTCAGAGTCACATTTTTCGTTTTGAAAGAATTGAAAATGTGTCAAGCTGCTCTAGCTATTAATCCACACATCCAGCCTGAACTGGGATTGAAGTGATAAGCAGTTTGATACCAAGTCTGTACTGATTATTTGGCAATAGTTTAATGATTATCTTGGATGTGATTAATGAAAAATACTATTAATAATAATCATGGTTGCACCACACCCTGAGCTGCTTTCCACCCTGTCCTGCGAAGCCGCTCTGTGTGGCAGCCAAGGTCTTATCCGGGCCCTGCAGGCAGCATGACCCAGGCAGGGATTGCTGAGGGCCTCAGGAAGAGCAGGAGCCTCTCCTCTTCCAGCAAAACTTTGATTTTTCCTGTCTATTGTTTCCTTTCTGTGCGTGGCAGTGAGATGCAGCCCTCCTGCAACCCGCCCAGCAATCTATCCTTGCTGAGCAGGCTCTTTTGCAAACCTGGCTGAAGAGGAAGATGAGATGATGTGACACCCAAAATCTGCTGGTTTGGGTTGGCCAAGCAGCAAAATCCCATGAGCAGGTGCAGGTCAATAACAACAAAGACCCTGGTGGCAATGTCAGCTGAGGAGCAGCTGCACTGCACTTCTGCTCCTCTGCAGCTTCATCTGGGATGTTTTGAAACACTTATTGGTGATTATCCCAAACTATTTAATTAATTTTAACTAATTTAAAAGGTCTCCTGCTCTGCAAAGTAATTTCCAGTGTCCCAGTTTGATCCAGAGCATGGAACTGGCACCATATTTTGCTTCAAGTGAACCAGCCAGCAATGAGATGGGGAGAGGGAGGCTGCAAGGCTCTGCTGACATGAAACCCATCCCTGGGGGCAGCTGGCATTGACCAGGGAAGGTGGGCAATAGACTGGGGTGGAAAGAGGCAGTGAGGAACAGCTGGATTGCATTAATGGATTGGGTGGAAACTGGGAGGTGGGTTAAGTAAAAGGTGTATTTCATCCCATGAATACTTGGGAAAAATCAGCTTGTGTTCTCCTGATCTCCTCCAGGACAGCAGCAAGGGAGGGCAGGCCCTCTCCCACCTCGATGAGCAGCTGGAGATCACAGCCACACCCACCCAAACCTGCAGGGACTGGGTGGTTTTGGGACCCAGGAGCTCCACTGCCCACATGGTTATGACCAGAAGTGGGGCTGTACTTCCAGGTGTGTTTCCACACCCCTCATGGCATGTGGGGAAAAGAGGGATCAGGGGCTAGATAAAAAACTTTCACCTCTGTTGGTAGAAACCACTCCAAAAGCTTTTCTGCAACTGGTCTGACTTCAATAGGGCAGTGCATTCATATTGATCCTTTTTAGAAATTTTCAGAAATTATGACTTTTAGAACACTAACAAGACTTTTCTGTTAGGGTGATGTTCTCACATGGTAAACGGTGTTGCATAGGAGTCTCTCTTGTTACAAATTTTGTGAAGGTCCCACCGGGTTGTTAGGACCAGCCCTTGGTTCCAGCAGACACCATGGTGATCCATGACCTGAAAATCCCACATCCTGGCACAAGGAGGACATCTACAAGGCTCCTGCAGACCTGGCTGTTCACCACCTGGCCACAACAGCTCTGTACCGTGTCACCAGAAGGAAAGGAAAACAAATACAAAGGAAAGCAAATACAGGTTTGACATTACCTGCTGAATGACCTCAGTAAAAGAGAGGCCACTTTCAGGAGTGCAGCTGTGGGGGTCCCAGTTGTCAGTTTCTCTGGGTTTGGATTGAAGGCACTTGAGATGGTAGCTCATGTTCGGAGTCAGTGTTTATTATTTCTTATCAGTAAAACAGTCTCACTACTGTGAGTTCGGCAGCTTTTCATTAAAAGGCACAAAATGGCAAACAATCTCTTGTTACAAGGTCTTTTAAGACTAAACTATCCAATTAAGAGCTGACACCTAGATTATTTCCCCTTTTAACCCAATAACTGATCCCAAAGAGCCACAGTGTGGACTTTTCCACCCAATTACAAAACGCCACCCAAACCCATGAAGAAGGAGGAAGAAGAAACATGAAGAAGAAACCCAGGACAACACCCTGTGCCCTCCATCTTGCTTCCATCCACAACATACTAAAAAATCCCAAATCCTAAATTTCTCACCAAGTGATACACCTACACTATTCTCTATAATGTATTTCACACTTTAGTGGATACTAGTCTATCTTGAAGTCTAGGAACTTTCTCCATGAATGAGGGTCAAAGTCAGAGCCCCCCTGGGGGTCAGGGCACCCCAGAGCAGACAGAGAAATATTCCCTGTGCCCTGGAATGCAGCCCCTCTCACAGCACTCACCAAGCTGTGCTTTCTCACCTGCCTCTCTGGCTGGTTCAGATATGCATCTACTCATTTTTAAGCTTTGGTTTTGTAGTGCTGTGAGCATCGATGAGTGTTTCCTACACACATCATCTGTGATCAGGGAGTGCCCAGCCTGAGCAGAAATGTTTGAGGGAAAGGAGGGAGCTCCGACCCTGGGGGTAAATGCAAATGCCAGCAGCAAGCTTGAGGTGGTCATGATGGACCTGCTCCCATTCTTTGAATAAAATGTTGCTTTTATAAATATAAATATAATAATAAAAAGTTGCTTTTATAACACTTCAGGGTAATGCAGGTGTGATACACTGTACAAAAGCACGCTTACACATGCTGTTCCTAGGGAGGCATAAAAATTGCTTTACATGTTCCTGAACTACACAAAAGTGCAACACAGATACCGAGGCATCATTAATAGCACAGAAGGCCTGCTGCCCATGTATTGGGTTCTGTGCCAGACCCTGGGGTTTGCCATGAGAAGGGCTCAATTACCACCCCCAGAGGCTGAAGCCCTCCCTTTTCTGTGGGGCAGCAGAGGCTGGGGCATCAGGAGGTGGAAGCCTTGGTGTGTCTGCTCTTAAAATTACAGCAGAGGATAGAAGACAGAAGGAAGGCAACTGAATTAGTAAAGAAACTGAAGGATATGTGGCTTATATATTACGTAATGAAGATAAAGACAGATTGCTGGTGTGTAATTTTGGTACCATCCAGGGAAGAGCTGGGCAGGGAGCAATGTGGGCATGGCCAAATTTGCAGAGCTACTGGCAGGAAACAGTGGGCAGGGCTGATTCCTGCAGAGGGGAGAGGAACAATGTACCAGCAATAGAAAAGGCCAGGGATAAACTTCGGGAAGTGGGACACAGCTAATATTTGTTTAGCTCTGGTTCTGTCTCTTTCCACCAACGTGTTTCAAAGAGCTTTACACTGGAGTGTTAGGCCAGATGTGATGATGGCTCAGTGCGGAGTTGTGCTGAATGCACTTGCTGGTGTATTTGCACTGCCATCCCCTCTGCTTTGCAGCTTCTGCAGGGTCCATTATATCCTCCTTTCTTCTCAGCAGGGCTCGTTATCCTCCTCTGTCAGTGCTGTACCCTCTAGACAAACCCCAAATGTAACCATCTCCATTTTGTGCATAGGATGCACCAGGAGGTGAAGCAACCACTCACGAGGGTGTGGAGCCACAGAGGGACACTGGATCTCCCAAGTGCCACAACTAAGGAGTTTCTGAGCTTTAAATAGTTGCCTTGCACTGTTAGGATCACCCAGCAGCCCCTTCAGAGAGTGAGGGGTAATCACAGAGCCCAAAATACATCCCTGTGGCTCTCACATCCCTTAGTGCCATCAGATTAAATACCAGAGGGGATAATAAAGGATGGCTACAGTGCGCCTCTTCTTCCATTAAAAATGTGCTGGGAAATGGCCTCGCCACTTGGTGTGAGTAGTCCTGCTGTGGGGATAAGAAGTCTCCAAAGCCTCAGTCTGCTCCTCACTGCTCCCATGGTGAAATATAGCCCAGGAGAGTCTCCCTGTCACTGAAAACACAACAGCTGGGGACAGAGAGAACCCAGGCCCAGTGCCACCACAGCAACATGTGCTGCCTGCAGCCAGAGTACCACTTGCTCCTTCAAGATGTGCTTTCCTGGCCCTGAACAGCCACCTGCCAGATCTCCTGGCATAGTCCCTAGCAGCCAGGCCAGGATAGGTAGCCACCAGTTTCCATAACTTCCAAGTCTTTGTCCTAACAAGAACAACTTCTGGTGTGATCACAGTAATCTCTAAGTCTATTTGAAATCTCTGACATTCTCCGGAGTTCATCCCCATCCCTTTCTCTAGCTTCTCTCCATACCAGGACCATCAAGAAAAGACATTCCAAAGCACACAAGTCTTGCTGAAAACCTCACTTTCCAAGAGGGACGTAGAGGTCAGGCTGCTCTATCAGCTGGGAGTTTTGGGAATGCTGCAGGCTATTCTGCTTTCTGTGGTGCAATCACTGCTAAACAATGCTGTTTTGAAGAAACAGAACAGCGATGATTCCACCTGACAGCCTTTCCAGTGCTTTTATGAGAAGGGCAAGGAAGCATCCAAGAAGTCATGTCATGCACCATCACAAACCTCCAGGAATAAAGCAACACCAAAGGTCTGGTTTCTGGTAAAATGTGCATTTCTGCCATGCTACTACTCCTCCCAAATCAGTTTTTTTACTAAGTGTCCCACGTGTGCCCTTTTCTCCAGCGACAGGATATCCTTCATTTGTCTGCACCAAGAGCAGATGAGCACTTCTTCGTGTTGTTTTCCAAGTCGGCTGATGGGAGGGTCAGCAGGGGCCAAAGCAGCTGCAACAAGGAAAGGAAAGATAACCATGGCAACCCAAGTTATCTGCATCCTCCATGTATTTCCTTCTCCCCACCCTACAGCATATCTTTCCCACCCAAACCTCAGGCTGATAGAGCCAGTGACCAGCTGGCAGGATGGGGACTGCAGCAGTGTCTCCTGCACCCAGAGTGTCTTGCTGTGTTTTGGGGCTCACCACTGCAGGCTGAAGTCATCAAAAAGAGACTGAAATCCTAGAGAGGGACAACTTGCAAAAAGCAGAGCTCTCCACTACTGTAGATGGGGCGCTGGATATGCTGCCTTTGCTCCAGAGCTGCAGACCCATTGATGCTGCTCCTGGTTTTGGCTCTGGGCTGTGACCCTTCCACAGCAGCAGCAGCTTCTCCGCCTGTGCCCCACGTCAAACCCAACTACAGTTTTGGCCGGACTTTCCTGGGACTTGATAAATGCAACGCCTGCATTGGGACATCCATATGCAAGAAGTTCTTTAAAGAGGAGATAAGGTCAGAAACTCAGCACAGTAATTTTTAAAGTGTTCTGTATGGTAATTTGAAAGTTGCCTGTTAGAATTAGTATTTTCATGAACAGCAATGCAAAGAGCAACTTAGCACCCAGTTGCCATTACATCTCTGAGTGTTTTAATTAATGCCTGTGAGCTGATGTGTATTTTCTTTTAAAGCAACGCAAACATGATCAGACTTCAGCCCTAAACTATAACTTGAAAGCAGGAGTAAAAGGCACAAATTTCTGTCTAGAGAACAGCTCTGAAAAAGTTCAAGGCAGCAATGGGGGAAGGGAAGAGGGAGGAAGAAATCAGCTTGTTTAGATTTACTGGAAATATTTTATTATGAGCAACTGACTAAAGGGAAAAGGGGGTTTAGGCACCCAAAAGAATATGTTAACTACAAACATACAAACATGCTGCATAATTTTGTACCAGGTGCAACAACGTGAATGTGCAGAATTTCACGTTTAAACTAAGATCAAAAGGGATCTAAACCTGCCTGAGGCATGAGGACTTCTGCACATGAGGTTACCCACACGCTTGAAAATAGCACGCAGCTAAATTACTGGTACATTTTGGGGAAATTTGTTTGAGAACTTGAAGGCAGAAATTACATCTGCCTCACTGTTGATGAGGCACACACTGTCCAAGTGGTCATTGGACCAATCCAATCATTTTTAGGCTCAAAAGCAGAGAGTATCTGATGACAGCAGGGAAAATGTTGCCACTTGTATTTGAGCAAAAAGTTAAAGGCAGTGCTTGGCAGAGGAAGGGTTTATTGGGTCTGATATGATTTATAGAGCCGTATGCACGTTCTTTTATAGATATAAAAGCCTGGGGGAGAAGAAATTATTATAGTAAAATTGTATTTTTAATGCTATAATGTAAGTAGTATAGTATTAGACAAATCACCATTTTTATCTTAAACTATCCTATAAAACGCAGCATTGTAAAACCATAATAGTTTGTCTGGGATGGACTTGTAATACCAGACATCCATCCTTTCCTGCTGGGAAAAGGCAGCTTGTGGCTTTGCTGAGCCAGAGCACTCCTTGCTGCTGGACATTGGGGGTCCCAGTCCTTGTCACTTTGCCCTTTGGCTTTCCACATCCGCAGTGCCAGAGCGAGCAGTGAGTGAGGTGCACAGGGCTGAGTGCCGGCTTTCTCCCAGCCCAGCCTGGATTCCTGTCCCAAAAGGCATCATGGATTTGCAATCATGCTCAGCTGGCTGACGGGCTGGTGTGGGTCTGTAGGGGTCAGGGGTGCATCCAAGGTAGGGTCTGCTCTGCATTTTATTCCCTGCAGCAGGATGGAACCACAGCTGGCTCCTACCCCAACCTGCTGCAGCCCCTTCAGCGCTCACCTGTGCAGGGCTTTTAGGGAACTGCTGCCAGGTACAAAGCAGCTCCCTTTTGGCTACTCCCACCTGGCCACTGGGGATGCTGGGGCCATGCAGGTTCCCTCAGCCCTGCCAAAAATAGCAGAAGTGCCTCTGGCTGTGGGGTTCCAGCTGCACAGCGCACTGAGGGAGGGAGGTGCTACGTGAGCCAAGGCAGGAGGAGCTGTGCTGGCTTTCCTCCAGGGGACAGCGGGAACAGAGGTGCAGAGGGTCCCACTGGGCTCCGGAGTGCAGAGCCACAAACATGTGGGAGCACAGTACTTCTGCCTCAGGGGACACAGAGGGGCTCCCTAAGCCAGACACTTCTTTTTCTCTCCCACCAGCCTGCAGTTGGCTTCCCACACATAAGTGATAACGAGAAGTTCTGCTGTGAGCGCTTCGGGAAGGGGAACTTAAAAATGTTCTCCTGAGCAGTCACTCAGCTTCAGGCTTTCCTTTGCATGGGTAAAACTTTTTCTCCCACTTGATTTCTTGAAAAACTGGGCTTATTTTTTGGCAAGTGGGAGCTGAAACTAGGGAAACTTCAGTGGTGCTTACACTCTTTGATCCACCCTCGTACCTTTTCACGTGTTCGCAAAGGTGGATGGCACTTGGGCTTCTCTGTGTTAATTCACATTAGAACATGCTTCATTAATTCTCCATCATTTCTGGGAGCTCTGACATGTGTTCACAGTGAGAAGATGTGAGTTTTGTTCCCAGAACGGCTGGTGACTCATCTTGTGCTCTAATGTTCTATACTTCCCTTATCTTTGCCCAACTTTATCCATCTGTAAATGAGGATAGCAAGCCTGTCTACCAACTGTACTGAGAGCAGAGTGCAGTGGAAGTTTTTGTAAAATATTAGATTTTCGAAATACCGCAGAACTGAGCCGACCAAAACTATTCAAAGACTTGTGGCAATGATGGTCCTGAGTTTTGTCCAAAAATAATGTGAAAGAAGACTGAAAAAGTTGGAATGCCTCAATTAGAAGGGGGTTTATAGGTTATTTCTTTTTGTTTTGTTTTAAGACTTTGTTTTAGCTTACTTATTTTTAAAAAAAAAAAATCTGAAATACCAAATGCAAGCAAAATTATTTTGGCTGAAACAAATACTTCATTTCATTCAGGAAAAAAATGAAGGAAAACTAGTTTGGATTTCTTCAGCATTTAGTTGTGGGTTGATCTAAAATCTGTAATCTGTGACTCACTTATTTGCATAGATCTTACTGAAGGTCTTAGAAGATTTGCTGGCCCTTAGCTAAAAATCTTTGTACGAGAGGGAGTGGTTACAGCACAACTTGATGATGAATCTTGAAAGTATCCAGCAAATGTGCCAGGCCAGCACTGTGCTGCCCAGAAATGATGCCAAATACAGACTTGCTGCAGCCCATGCTGGGTTCCCAGGCCAGGGTGTCTCTCCCCCCAGAGATCTGCAGAGGGAATCATTCCATACACCCTCAAATTAATGCTCAGCCCTGGATTTCACACATCCATGCTTGCATGGAGGATGTGACACTTTCCTGCTCTCTGCCTGACGTGAGCTGCCCTGAACACACAAGTCACAAGGCATATTTGTGCTGAAAGAAAGAGAAAAAGAGAGAAGAAAAAGAAAGAAAGAAAGAAAGAAAGAAAGAAAGAAAGAAAGAAAGAAAGAAAGAAAGAAAGAAAGAAAGAAAGAAAGAAAGAAAGAAAGAGCCAGCCCAAAGCCATCTTTTCCCAGTACGTGCCTGGCACTCTGTGCGCACTTTGCAGATTAGGCACTGGGAGGGGTCCTGATGCACAACAGTCACAGTGAGGCACAGCAATTATTCTCTTTCCTTTAATCCTAGCTCAAACCAGACCAAAACCAAAAAACCTAAACAAAACACCAACAAACCCACCAAAACAAAAAACCCAAACCCAAACAAAGTGTTTATTATCATGTCAGGTGCTTTAATGTAGGGAAGCTTCAATTTTGTGTCAGGCAAAATGCCCACAACAACTGAAATGCTGGAATCCACCAACCTGTTCACACAAGGTTCTCCCACTTCTATTCATCCTCCATGGTAAATTTTTGGAAGGAGGCACATGGCAAGAGTTGAAAGCCAAAGCAGGGGAAGCAGCAGAGTTTCACCCATCCTGGGCACCCATGCCTGCCCCAGAGCTCAGCTGCACAGGGTCTGTGGTGGGGAAAGGGAGTGGAGTGCTGCCTTCAGGAGGGATCATCTGATCACTTTCTGATAGCAGCTGGTGGCTCGTGTCACTGAGTCAGTTATTTGCCTGAAATCATAGAAAATTAATCCTCCCCAAATTTCTCTGGGTCAATTTCCCAAATGGAATTTGAAAGGAAAGACCAGCTTCAGCTTTCAGACTTGTTAATGTCTTGTAAGCTGTCTGAAACTCCAGCTAGGCTAATCCTGCAGGGAACTTCTTGCCTCTCCTGTTTCACTTCTGAGCCACCGGCTTTAATTTAGGGTGAGATTAAATTAGGACATGCTTTCCTACGCACTTGGACAAGGAGCTCAGGGCAGGAGGGTTCAGAGACAGCAAGGGCAATTTGTTGGCCAAACCAAAGGTCAGAGTTGGGCCATTTTTCCAAGAGCAGGTTACAGACACCCTCCCAGAGCAGGCACCGCGCTCCTCGGCTCCGGCGTGTGCGACGCGCGTGTGGGCAGGGCTGCTGAAACAAAAAAAAATTACCTAATTACCCAGCCCATATGCTCCCCTCCTGTGCCTGTGGAGGGGGAGCAAATTAGTGCAAGATCTCCATGGCTACAGAGGTGCTGCACGCCCAGGGCACACACACCCTTGTCCCTCCATCACCCTGTCCCCCCATCACACCCCAAAATCTGCTGCTCTCAGGGAGGTCGCTCATCCTGGCTGAAAAATAGTCAGGGATGTTGGGGGAGAAAATAGAGTCAGAGATATTGGGGGAGACAGGTAGACCCTGTCAAGATTCCTGACAAAAGACACCACCTCAAAACAAGAAGTCATTTTGGTATTCCCAAGTAGATTTGTTGTCAGGAGGTTTTAATATCAGGAGGGTCCTTTAAAGTGTCAAGTACTCCTTTTTTGTGACCCTTTCTCTAGAAACAGGAAAATTTTAAAAAAACAGGAATTCTTCATGAACCAAAACCCTGTAGCCCTCTCCCCTTCCTCCCTCCCTCTACCCAAAAGACCCCATTTGGGTGTTTTACCCTTCACTCCGTGGCAGCATGCATGACAGGGGATGGTATCAGTGGGAAGCAAAGAAGGACTTTTTACCAAAGCAATTTCCTTAGCTGGTGGTTTCAGCCTGCTCTCCCTGGGGCCACCCAGCCAGGGTGACTGGGCCTTTGCCAGGCCATGGCAGGCCCAGGCCATGGCAGGAAGCCCCAGGGCCGGCCTGGAGAAGAAGCTCAGCGGGGCGGGCGCTGTGTCCGTGTGGCTTTTAACCCGCTCTCCGTGGGGCTCTCGTTTTGGTTTGGCAGGTTTGACACCTGGCTTTCTTCTCATTTAAAGCTGCCCCCCAGCTCCCTGCTCAGCTACTCGGGCAACTACACGGACGATGCCAAGAGCTGGCGGCTGGTGGACATCACCCGGCTGACCTCCAAGTACCAGCACGACCGGGCGGACAAGCGCATCTGCACCTCCCTGCTCAGGACCAAGAGCTGCAGCCTGGAGCGCGCCCTGCGCCGCACCCAGCGCTTCCAGAAGTGGCTGCGGGCCAAGCGCCTCACGCCCGACCTGGTCCAGGTCTGTGCCCGGTGGTTCTGGTGCCCCACCACAGCTGGGGGACAGCAAGGCCGCTGGGGTTTAGGGGCTCGTGGGGATGTGGTTGTAACTCACTGGTTGGAGGGTGAGATTGGGTGGGGCTGGCACTCAGCCCGCTCAGCGACAATGGGGCAGACTTGTGTGCCCCCAGCCAAGCCCACCAAGTGCCAAAGGAGAGAGGCAAAATGATGCCCTGATGGGAAGAAGAGTGCCACAGTTGAAGGCCAGCTGTAGGTAATGCCATGGCACAGCCTGCCCAGGGCTGGGATGGGCTTGGCCCCAGTGAGGAGAGCACCAGCTCCTGGCTCCTTGTGCAGGTTGAAGCTGAAGTCCTGTGGAAAACCCTAGCACCAGGTGGCTTTGGGCACGGGGATAACAACAGGCTGTGCACACAAATGTGGTAACAGCTCCAGTGGGAAGATTAATGCCTTTTTTTTTTTTTTTTTCTAGTTTTCCATCATGTCTCAGCATTGTGGGATTTTGGGGTTTTTTTCATCATAAATTTGTACCCACAAGGGCAGCCAGTGCCTTGAAAGCGATTTTGCTTTGGGCCAGGGGCCAAATCAGTGTGGGTCTCTCTTGCTTGTGGCTGGCAGGACGAGGGGCATGGGCAGTCAGAGCCAAAGCCTCGATTACTCATTCTCCTGCCATCCATAGCAAATGACCTCAGGCACAAGGAAGCACACTGCCCTTTCTCCCACAGTCCTGGGGTGTCACAGGTGAAGCCAGGACAGGAGCACGGTGAGTGTGGGTCACACCACCAGGTAAATGGGCAGCTACAGCACAGGGCATGCCCCTCACCCCACCCAAACAACAGCAAAACATCACAATAACCCCTGGAAAGGGCAGGGGCCAGGGTGGGGGTTGGATATACACTGAACAAGACCTGAGAGACAAAGGATTATTCCAGTACTTCTTCCAATTCCAAGAGAGAAGTGACTGTGAAAAAGTGACTTCATTTATATTTCTATACAGGCAGCTGCTTGCTGCATCCACTCAGCTTTGGTGAGTGCTGAAACTATAGTTCTAAGTTCTAAGCTGCTGCTTCAGTTCTTCCTCTACTGTTACCCTGTGGAGCAGCACACCTTAGGAGAGAGAGGGAGGGAGGGATGCACTGGAGTTATGCCTGAACTGCCCCAAAAAGGACTCACTGACAGTCCAGCACAGCAGGTCACCCTGAAGTCAGTACCCTCCTGGGCAGCACATCCCTGACAGGGAAAAGATTTTTGGAGCAAAGCTACACTGTACTTTGTTTAGTAACCTCAAGAGAGGCACTAGGGAGAGGGGATGGTGTATCACTTCCACTCAGAGCATCCCTCACCTGAGCTTGTGGGCAGGGACAGCTCCTTAGGCTGGCAGGCACAACTGCCCAGGATGGCCACCACTGTTGCCCCAGCAGCACTGCAGGGGCCTGCAGGAGGGCAAGTTGGGCTGCCAGGTCCTCCAGCCTTGCTGGAGTGTCTCAGGTGTTTGTGCCAAACTGTGCTGTCCCCCCACTCCCCAGCAGTGCTGAGGGAAAGGGAAGGAATCGAGAGCTTGAAACTTGAATTTGCTGAGCTGGGTGAAAAAGTAACAGGAGAAATGTGGCTCTGTGGTATCTCAGACCTGCTGCAAAGCTAAATCATCAGCTGAGCCCAAATCCTTCTCCTTAAAAGGCTCTTCATGTGCTACAGTTTTGCCTACCCTGTCCTCCCGGAGTCAGAAATGCCAGCTGAGCTGGCAGGGCTGCACACACGGGCACACACACATATATGGATGCTCATGTGCACACACAGCGCCACCAGAGACCCTGGCTGGGGCACCCTGCCCTTGCACCTATCCAGTTTCTCCCAGGAATTTCCCTGGGCAGCACAGTGGGGAGCTGAGCTGATGCCAGCTCCAGGGCTCAGGGCCAGCCTGGGGGGACGTGCCCAGTGACAAACTCCCTGGGACATTTCATCAGCCCCTGCAGCTTTTTAGTTGGAAAGGGCATGGGAGGCTGCAGGGAGGCCCAGACCTTTGCACATCAGCCTCGGGATTGTTCTGCTCTTGTTTTCACAATCCTTTGGTTCTGTAAATCAATCAGAGAAACAAAAATTGGAATTTAAATCCCTTCTAACAGCATATAGATTTGAATACACAGAGAAACATAGTGATCCAGAGACTCTGGGACTTACTTCCTCGTCACCAAATTTCAGCAGCAATCACTTTTTAAGATCAGGCCTGTGCTCTGCAAAATGGCTTCTGGTCTCACAGTGGTCTTAATTGAAAAACAGTCAGTGGCAACAACATTTCAGTCATACTGTGTGTGTGAGTCTGTGTGTGAGACCCCCTCCCAGCCCTGATGTGTGGGGCACTACAGGTTACAGTCTGACCTCCCCAGCCCATCCAGCCCCACAGGGATGGGGATCCCCTTCCTCCCTGGCCATCCCACCTGCCCTCCTCCCTCTGGAAACCAGCTCTGCCTGCACCCAGCCCAGCACTGCTGCCCCTCTGCAGAGTTTGCTGTGCAGACATACATTGGTAACCCAGCAGGAGCCACTGGAGAGGGGTTTTTGGGGCTACCATATATCTCTGCAAATTCTTACCTAAAGAACTGCTCCTATGGCTCTGTTCTCCCACTCTCCCTCTTTTCAGAGGTGTTAACAGAACACCTCTCTCAAGGCCTGACAGGATGCCCAGCCTGTTTCACGGAGCTGCAGTCACACAGCAGTGCTTGTTCTCCCTTCCCTGCAGTTTATCCCGTATAGCAGCACTGGGGAAAGCTAATGGGCCCAGGTAATTTTGTCTGATAGACAAACCACAACGTGCTTGAATCAAAATGACAGACCATGAAGTGATGTTTTTCCACTTTACGCTGCCTGCCCTGCCTGACCCAGCCATCAGCTGAGCTGCCTGCCACAGCGATTATTTCACCAGCCACGCTGAAAATCTTTATTGGATGCAGCAAAGTCTTCAGTCTTAAAATCCAGCCTGCCTCAGAGATGAGCAGGATTTAGCTGGGGTTCAGCCTGCACAGCAGCCCCAGACACTTGCTGCTTCACCAGGAGCTCATCACCTCAAACCACTCTGGGTACTTTCCTGCTGGAAGGGCCACAAAGCAGGTTGGTTTCAGCACAGGTCACCCACAGGGAAAATTTACAGCCCTGCCTACAAAGCACAGCCTGGAAAATGCTGAAGGCAGATAGAGGAAAGCAGTACCAAGGTGAAAATCCAGCATTTGCAGACCCTCTCTCTGGGATGGACTGTTTGACACTACTGAACCAGCAACTATTGACCAGCTACTATTGACCAGCAACTGCTGACCAACAACTGCTGACCAGCAGCTGCTGACCAGCACCTCGTCCAGCCCACAGCAGGTGCACCAGCACCCCGGTTATGAGTCCAGTTCACATCTCTTCTTGCTGCACAGGGTCAGCAGCTCATTCACATGTCCAGTTGTCCATCCTAGGGACATCCAGAGTCACCTCCTAGACCTGCCACCTCTTTGACCCATCATCAGAGACTTCCATAAACCTGCTGGCAGTGGGGATGAGTTTGTCAGGGCATTCTTACCTTCTTTCTTTTGGCAGTTAAGGAAACCCTTGGATTCACATCGCCAGGATCTGTAGGTGCTTTGACTCCTACATCCAGGTGTTTCCTCCTAGAACCCATCCTAAACCTGGTAGTTTGGTGAAGCTCGACCCAGGCAGTGGTTCATGGGGCAGGAGGCAGCTGTGCTCCTGGTCTGGGCCATCCCTCCTTGGGCTGTCTGAAAAGAAAACAGAGCAAGAAGTTGTCTTCCACAAGTTGTCTTTACATCCAAGTGAATTCTGGGTGTGCCTGTGCTACATATGCATAAACTCATGGAGTTTAAAATGCATCCTGTACTGTGCAATAGGGTTTAAAAACTCACAGCTGAGTGGAGGTAGGCTTTGCAGGAACTACTCACTATCAGATATAGAAATGTGGGTATTTAATTGAAGTAAATAAGAAGCTTTCCACATCAATCACAAACAATACATCAGGCTGTCAGGTCTTATTCTCTAGGGTGATAAGTCACTGCAAAGGACTTAAGATATTCTCAGATAAATCTGTATCTCCAGTGTTTTCAGTATGTGTTCTTCACATTTTTCTTCCGCTGACAGTTTTTGTCTGACAGTTTTACAGCTCCAGCTCCTTTTCTGCTGTAGGGATGTTTCCATCAGCCTGCAGGAAGGTGAGACCCCTCTCCACTGAAACAATCAAGCAGGTGCTGAGCTTTATGCTGTTGACAGTCTCTGCTGAAATCAAAAGGTCCCATTGTCCAGTTTTTGTGGGTCAGGGCTTCATTAAACTGTAGGAAGGTGTCATCACCCAGCCCTGCTCCTCTGCTTCCACTCCTCCCTGGATGTGCCTGGAACAGTTCCTCAGGAACCATGAGCACTATGGGCAGCACGTGCTCACATTTGTGTTAAGAGGATGAGCTCTGACCTCAGAAAAACCCTAATTACACCATCCATGCCTTCTCTGCTGCTGTGATTTATATTCCCACTGTGTACTCTTCAGGGCCTCAGCTTTTGCATTGCAAACTCCTGGAAGCAGCAAGGCTTTCTAACTTTGGCTGCAAATATTTGCATACACACGGAGCTGCAAGAGACTTTCTCCACCATTTATCTCTTACTTAACACAGCTCTGCTCTGCTCATTTTGTATCACATCTCCTCCAAAAGGAAAGTGACAGAGTCAGCCACAACGTTCTCGCAAGAGAGAAATCCATAATCATCCCTCCTCCTGCATCTCTTCTATGGTTTTACACAATTAATTGAGAAAAAAATTTCCCCATGAGGCTACACCAGAGGAGTGTATGAAGACTTGCAACAGGAACTGAGTAGAATTATTTTTGGCAAATGTTTTTTTTCTTTTTGGGAAAAAAGGTTTTTTGGTTTTCGTGAAACAACACTTCATTTGTGGTTGAGTTTCTCAGGTAGTTTTGACCAGCTCTTGGCATTTTGGACTTGTTTTGTGCAACTGATGGCCAAGGTAGGAGTGGTTGGAATCTCACAGATTCCAACCAACAGGGATGCAGAGGAAGAGACGTGGGACATATAGCCTCCCCTTTCCTCCTCCAGCTGGGAAAGTGTCCTACTCATCCTTTCCACACTCCTTTATTTCTTTGTCACGGCTGGGTGGTTCAGTGTTTTGTGCCAGATGAACAGCTCGCACAGGAGGGGCTGAGAAGGACCCACCTCAGAGCTCCCACGTGGCCTGGGGAGATGCTGCGTCACATCTTCGCTCTCAGCATGGAGGATGGCAGGGAGCAACGTGAGCTCCACCTCCCTTTCCTCTGAAGCACATCTCCCAGCCATCAAATTATAAACAAAACTCAAAAGAGCAAATTTGGCTACTGGGATCATTTTTAATAAAGAGGCTTAAAAAACCTGATTCCCTTCCCCAGCAGAGGCATGTCAGGGCAGTGCTTCTGTGCCACTGTGGGCAGCTCTCCATATATAAACTTTCCTTGGCTATTAAGGAAGACTAACTGACAAATAAAAAAAGGTATAATTTTCTATGCCATTTTTCCCAGCCATAGATTGCTCATGAAATTTTACAAGCCAAACCTCCAAATCTGAAGGGTGAAATACAGTGATAATTGACTCCATTAGCACAATGGTTCTCTATTTGTTGCTGGTATTTACAAAAAATAAACACAGGCTATTTGGTTTTGATAGTTAATGCATGAGTTTATCAGAAGGAGAGCATATCCTGTGCTTATACTCACACATAATGTTTATTTACATTTTTAAAGCATGTTTACTGACCTTAGCAAATAGTATTTCCAAGAAAGCTGCTCTCAGGTTAAGCAAATAACAAAGTGATCCGAAGATTATTTAATGAGGGAAGTGACTCACTGTGGTAACAACTGGAGGGCCTCCACCAGGAATGCCAGGGCTGGAAGTCCAGGCAGAGGGAAGAGTCCCATGGTGTGGAGAGATATAGTGCTGTGCAGTTGGGGGAATATGAGGTTTGCAGTGCCCAGGAATGAGGGCCATTCTTGAAACCTGAGTTGGGAAATGGCATTTTTGGATGGCACAGGTCCTCTCCTAGGACGGGTGAGATGCCCCGTGTGCCCACGTCCTTCGGAGCTGTGCCACAGCAAGGGGGGCACAGTGGGCAGAGCACGGAGCTGTGTGTCTACCCCCAGCATGACCCAAGCACGTTGCAATGTCTGGCTGGAATTAGACATCCCTGCTGGGTTTTCCCCTCTCACAGGGCCTGCCCAGCCCCATGCTGCGCTGCCCATCCCAGCGCCTCCTGGACAGGATCGTGCGGCGCTACGCCGAGGTGCCGGACGCCGGCAGCATCTACATGGATCACCTCACAGACCGGGACAAGCTGCGCCTGCTGTACACCCTGGCAGTGAACTCACACCCCATCCTCCTACAGGTACGTGCCAGCCTGCCCCAGCTTGAAACACCACCCCACAGCCTCTCACGAGCAAACCTCACATGAGATGTGTGCCAGCCTCAGGGGCAGAGGAGTCCCAGCCCTGGAATTTGTCAGGTCCTGGCCTTTGTCAGCTCCCTGGCCTTCAAAAAAGCATGTTTCTTCTATGGGGTTGGGGGGCTGAAGCCAGGCAGGCTCATGAAGTGCTTCCTGAATCAGTCTGTGAGGCTGGGGAGAGATAGGGAACCCCAGTGTGTTGTTGCACTAGAGCGCTGTGAAACCCAGGGTTTTACACATCCCCAGCACTTCAAAGTGTTAGGTTTGCACTGCTAATGCTAATTACATAAAATCACAGCCTGTTCCTGGAAGAGAAGGAGCATGACTTCCCATGCTCCACGTGCCAGTGCTGTGTTTTCCATTCGCCTGCTGCTGGTAACTGGCTCTGGGTTTCAAAACTCTGGGTTTGAAGGCAGTGATCTGGGAGGCCTCACACCCTTCCTCTGGACCCCTTCTGACCTGCCTGGCACACAGCTCCTCTCTTTCCTTATGCTTCCAAGGGAGATTCCTCACCTTTCCCCATGCCATCTTTAGTCTTCACTGCTGGTTCTTGCAACCGTTCATGATTCCACGAAAGAAAGATGAGTGGCAGCATCATCCATCTCTGGCCCAAGGCCACTCTGCACTCAGCAGCTCACAGGGCTCTGCGTGGTCCCAGGGAGGGGGAATGCTGCTGGGAGGTTCCTGGGGGTCATTCAGCCACCCCAGTAATGGGTCACTGGGACATTAATCTGTGGCCCTTAGCACTCTGAAGACACAGGAACACAACTTGAAGAGATGAGAAAAATATGCCAAAGAGAAAAAGCTAGATTTTTACACAGTTGCCCAGAATGCCTTTGCAGAAGAAGGGAGAAGTAACCTTAAACATGAAACTGGATGAGTTCATAATGGCCTGGCAGAGTCTGAGGTGCTGGGGTCTGAGGTGCTGGGGACACAGATGAGCTTTAATGCAAATGACAGGAAGCTTTGTGCTGGCATAGCTCAGCAGTCACACAGTTTGGCACGAGCTGCAGGGATGCAGGGAGCCCAGCCCAGGTGTCTCCACTGGAGCAAACACCCACCACTTCTGCCCCTGAGACTGCAAAGTCTCTTACAAATGAGCCTGGCAGTTCTTACCAATTAGCAAAAACTGCTTTAGCCTTACCTCAACTCCAAGCTGTGACTTCATCTGTTCAGTGCTCATGAGGGACCCATCAAAGACACCTAAATTTAGCTGTTCTGTGGCTAAAATTTTCATGAATCTGAAAACTATTATTATCTTGGACTTTCCAGTTAGTCTCTCTTACAGAATCAGTCTTGAAATACCAGATTCTTCCTCCGTTACAAAAAAGAACCATAAGAAAAAGAAAAATGCACACTAACTCCTCCAGGATGGGGTAGTAAGTTCCTTTCCCAGCTGCTAGGGCTGGATGGGGCGAGGAAGGATTGCAGACTGACTTGGAAACCAAACCACAGCCCTGCTGCTTGGAGCCAGAAAGGGCACTCTGAGGGGGAGGCAGCTCCATGGGCAGAGGGCAGGGGTAATCCCCTCTTGGAACCCAGGACACCCCTCTGGCTGCCCTGGATGACACGAGCCCCTGGCAGGGGGCTGGGGAGTTCTGGCAAGAAGCCAGAGAGACTTGGGATTTTAATCCTGACCCATGGAGCAAATTACCAACCTTGTATGAAGAATCACAAGTCACAGAAGTTTAAGTAGAGTGATAATGAATCAATAACTGGGTGAAAAGTGGAATTTTGGGGATTTTTACTATAGGGGTCTAGGAGGCAAGATGGAGGGACTTGGACGTTGTCCTATTCTTCTTCCTTCTTCTTCCTAGCCTCCATCTTGGTGATGTTGGCACATTTGGATTGGTTTAGAATAGAAGTAGACAGCCTAACATAGGTGATAGGTATTGGAAAATAATGATAAATAAAGTACATGTAATTCATGGTATAAAATGTAGACACCAGCCCAAGGCCGGGCAGTGTGCCCTTGACAGACCTGCTGAACGGACCCCTGCAGGTCTGAGAGAAAATATTTTAGATAAGAGACAATAAACCACCTTGTGAACCAGAGCCAAAGAATCCCGACTCTTTCTTCGACCACCGGGCTGGGAAAAAGGGACTCTCAGGGTCATCCTGAATGCAGGAAACCCGAGAATCCCCCCATTGCTGCTCTTCCCACAGATCTTCCCCGACGTGGAGGGCTGGCCCTTCCCGCGGTACCTGGGCTCCTGCGGGCGCCTGGTGGTCAGCGCCAGCACCCGGCCCCTGCGCGACTTCTTCGGCGCCGCGCCCGAGGTGGCCGCAGACCTGGCCCTGCAGCTCCTGGCCGTGCTGCGCTCCATGGCCACCAACGACCTCAACTACTTCTTCTACTTCACCCACGTGGACGCTGGCACCTTCGGCGTGTTCAGCAACGGGCATCTGTTCATCCGGGATGCCAGCACGCTGGGCATCATCGACAAGGAGGAAGGTACTCAGCGGGCTCCGTGGCCACGCATCTGTCGCGGAGGGCTTGGGAGGCAGGGCACACAAATCTTTCCCCTTCTGCCCTTGGCTCTACTGCTGCCTTTTTTCTTTTTTTGTTTTTTGTTTTGTTTTGTTTTGTTTTTTGGGGGTTTTTGAATTTTTGGTTTGGTGGGGGTTTTTTTGTTTTTTTAGGGGTTTTTTTTGTTTGTTTTTGTTTTTTTTGGGGGGGGTTTTTGTTTTTGTTTTTGTTTGATTTTTTTATTAAATTAACCAAACACCCCTTACTGAATTAAATGATGAGATGTTCACAGAGACACTCACCCCCAGCAGCTCCTGCCATCCTGGCTCTGAGTCGGGAAGGCGATGGGTGTTGTGTTTGTGCTGTCGGTGATTTGGTGGCCACTCTGTAGCTGACAGCAGCTTTCAGTGTGCACAGTGTGCTGAATGCTCTAACTTGAAGCCATCCTTTTCAAACTTTTGCCACGCAAATGTCAATATTTGCCAGCAGAAATGTTGTCATTTCGTTTGTTCTAAGAAGTGAGTCAAACTGGACCCTTTTAACTTGCATTTATCACACTGACTAATAAGGGTTATTATTATTTATAACAATAATAACAAAATCTCCCTTTTTGTCAATTTTACATAAAATCGAGGATTAGTATTCAATTTTCACAGGTTACATTGGTCTACTCCTGCAAGTAGAGCTAGTCAAAGACTATTCATCCAGTAATTTAACAGTTTCATTTTGAATATTCAGATTTTGAAAAGGTTTTTCCTCTGCTCACACATTCAGCTGAGTATTCAGAATATTCAGAAGCAGCTGTCAGAAAATTTTCCACTGGATTTCCTTTTCTTATCCCAGCAGCTATGACTGTTAACTTGACTTCAGCTAGATGAGCTGTTGTTGCAATGTAATGATTTTGGTTAACATGGAAAAAATTACAGGTCTGGCTAGTTTTTTGTAGGAGCTCCACATTTTAGATTTGTACTCCAATTCTCATTTTTTCTGCATCAGCTTGACTTGACAGACTCATCTCCAGTTCCTCTGACAGGCAGTTCTGAAGAGCTCTGTCATTCAGAAAAATATACATATTTCAAAAGCTAGAAAATTGGCACATAGTCAGCTTCAGCACTGAGCAATTTGTAGTGAAAGGTGGTCACATCCTTTAGACAGTAACAAACCCCATGTTAACACAGAGGCACAGATATCTCTGACTGTCCAGGAGCTCACTATTATGTTTCCAACAAGCGGTTTAATTGTCCCCAACAGGGAGCCAGCTGATCGATGGCCAGCAGGAGTATAAAGATATCTTCAGCTGCCTGACTGTGGACTGCCAGGCTGCCTTTGTGTCCTGTGACTCCATCAGGGAGAAGCACAGCCTCGTCATGGTGTGTCAAGACCTCCTGCCGAAGCTGCTGATGGGGAAGTTCCTGCCCCCCGTGCAGGAGAGGATCCACGCCTTCCTGGAGCACTGCGCCCGCGGCCTCGGCGACGACCGCGGTGCCAGCGAGGCCATGGAGGAGCTGGCAGAGATCCTGAAACCTCTGCGCTCCTGCGACTCCCGCTTCGCCTACCGCTACCCTGACTGCAGATACAGTGACAAATACTGACACTGGAGCTGCCCCTGCTGGCACTGGGGCAGTGTCAGCCCCGTCCCAGCGCGGGAAGTGAGAAGGAACCAGGGTGGCTGGAAAGAGCTGCCCCAAATCTGGGGCGTTCTCGGTGTAAGAGAGAGCAGAGTGCACGTGGGATTTATTGTTCGCCTCCCAGAGATGCATTTGTTACATGGGATATAGACAGATGTATGGTTTAGACATGGTTTCTGGATTATTAACATTGTCATGACTGACAGGGGGCCACAGGATTAATAAATCTCATTCACGTGTTTTGGCCTTGGAAGAGTTTCCCATGCCATTTGTTGAAAAGCAAGGCAGGATGCTCACAACCAGCTAGACAGTGGATCTTTATTGCCAAGAAACTCTTTCTGATGGAGATGATATATAAATAATATGGGATGGATGGATGGATGGATGGATGGATGGATGGATGGATGGATGGATGGATGGATGCATTTAAGAGTTTCCCTGTGGCTATTTTTAATGTGCTAAGAATCATAGATAAACTGAACGACCAGATCAGTTCTGTACCATCACCCATCACATCTTGCTTTTATAAAATATTTTGACTTTATTACTTTGACGGAACACAGAACAGAAAGACACAATCAAAAGCATTAAAAAGCTAAAGGTTCCATGTCTCTTGAGATTTAATTTCTCTAATCCCCAAATATAATTTCTTCTAGTCTTTCCCAAGTCAATGGACAGTAATCAGAGACTAATACAGGACTTTGGTTTAAGATGAGAAAAGAAACCCCAGCTCTGGGATGGGATTGTTCAGCAGATATGTTCACATTATTCTCTCTGAAGTGGAGGAACCATTTGCACAAAACCATTCAATGGGAAAATTACCTAAAGAGGAGAAGGAATGCAGGCAGAGGATGAGACATTAATTTACACTGAGCCTGACAAGACTTACTAAACGCTCAATACTCCAGTGTAGGTGCTGCTACAATGTAGGTGCTCCCCAGCTGGGGAGATCTAAATTCTGACCAGCAAGAGCTACAGCAATCTTCATCCATTTGCCTTCCAGAGGAGGAATTGGTAAGACAGTACCCAAAGAAATTAGTCAGGCACTTAAAATTTGGGGTGGTTCTGGAAATATTTCACAGCAGTTGTCAAACCAGGGCTAGATCCAGGTGCCTCATTTTGCACGAGATGGTTGCAAAAGTGGCAAAACACAACTATTCTCACCCAGAATCTGCCAGTCCCCCTCATGTGAGCTCCCTGTGAGGGGTCAGAAGCCCACACCAAACCTTCCCTGATGTGTAGGGGTCAGACAGACCTCACCTGGTTTGGGGCTTTCTCCTGGGATCTGGGCTCACAGGAGTCACTGAGAAAATTTGACTGGGCTAAGTGAGAAACGAGGCTTTCTGGATCATCCACAAGAATTTTCATCATGGAAAGAGTCTTCTTCTAGCTATGGTTTAAAAAAAAATTGTTAAAAATGTAAAGGCAGAAAAAGACGTGAGTGCATTTGCAGTGCCAGTGGTTGTTCTGACTTGTGCTGTACAGAGAAGGAATGCAAATCCAGATTTTGTGTTGGCTGTGAGGGGCTGTGTGCACACAGAACATCCAACCTGGGATTCCAGGCAGGTGTGGGTGAAGGCTGATGGAACAGGTTGGGCATCCAAAACCACACACAAAGGTCTGACATGGGGAAATATGACTCAGGACAATTATTTTGCCTTTCTTCCCGGCATAAATTATCAAGTGCACCTTTTACCTCTCAAGATGTAGAAACACTGAAAATAATTTGTAGGTAAGTTTAGCTGCAGGCCCAGATGGTCAGACAGCAAAGAGGTTTAAATATACAGCCTCAGCTACGGCTGCAGCCCTCTTTCCTGCTTTCAGTCTATTTCTACATCATGGCTCTCTTCCAGAAAGAAAAACATGTCCTTCACTGAGATGCATGAGGCTGTCTAACAACCTGCTTCCATCAGTTTTTCTTGAATCTGTCTGCATCTCCAATCTCTTGGGGAGTGGGGTTACCTGAGAGCTGGGAGTTTGCTCTGGGCCCCTTTTCCTGCAGAGATCATCCCACACTGTGCTGAAAACACGGAGGAAACACAGAGAGGATGTGTGTGTTCAACAGAGAATGCCAGGAGCAAGCCCAGGTCCCTCAGGAATAGCCCAGCATTGGGCAGAAGGACAGAGAGGTGTCCCACAGGCCCTGGTAACTCACAGCCCTAAGGAGCTGGGGGTCAGAAACAGAAGAGTTTTGCTTTGCTGCTTGGACTCATTTTGCAAGGCTGCAGCAGAAGCCTTGAGACACGTAGCATCTATTTTTACAGGGCTTGATTCAAAGTTGTTAAAGCTGAGAGGAGTCTCCCCACTTCTTTTAATAGACTTTGATATGAATTTAAATAAAAGAAACCCTCATGATTAAAAATAACGTAATTGTGGATTTACAAATTATTAAATCATTGGGAGCTGTGTTCTCCACCAGTTTCTTTGCAGACATTGACTACAAAGGCCAGGCTCATGTAAGACTGTGACTAATAAGCCAGCCATAAAATCAGTCCATGGCTCAGAGAACAATAATTTTCCTAAACTAAATCTCATTTCCCTATATTTCCCTGGCCTCATTTTTTTTTTTTTTCCTTTTTCTTTTCAGAATTGCCAATTTTTACTCTTAATATTTTCCTTTTTCTTGGCAGTCAAACTCTGGAATCAGTGCCCACCCTGTCTGCCAGCTTCAGTCAAGCCTTCAAATCCTAGTAGGCCAAGCTCCAAAAGGATGTGAAATTAACTTATAAATGGCAATTATTTAAAACCTAATCCTTCCCAAAAGAACTCTCAAGCAATTTTTTCCTCTCTGTGTTCGAGTTATTTCTGTCAGTGGCTTTGTTTGAGCCTCTGCAAACTGTTCCTGGTAACAACTTCAGCTGTTTCCACAGCAGAACAAGAATGGCAGGAGACATCTTCCACCAATCTCCCAGGCAGCCTCAGCACTTCCTTTTTCTGTGGCTAGTTTGCAGCTGCCTTTATGCCCAGCTGCTCATCAGGTGTCTCTCTTAGTGCCCTATGTCCCACATATTTTCAGAGTTTTCATGTCAAGAGGTCTGTAAAACTGTGGTTTTGGCCTTATTTTGACTTGCAATGTATTTTGACACTGTCATTTCTCAGGGGGTTGAGGCTGCTACACATCCTGGGGTTGGAGATTCAGATTTTCCCACTCCATTGCTTTTGTGGGTGATAATTTCTTGCCACACTTTGCACACTTTGCACACACACACACACACACCCCCTTCATCCCCTTCCCTGCCAGCTCCCAGCTCCCTACAGAGGGCTACCTATAGGGAATATTAGGAATATTGTGGCATTTTGGGGAGCCTGGAACCACCACTCGACAGCTCCAGTGCACAGGAGCAGCCACTCAAGCACATTTTGTGCATCTTTCCAGCAAGCTCGGCCAACATCAGTTGTTTGCAGGTGCTTTTTATTTCCTTTCTGGTTTGCTGAGACTTTAGGATGCACTTGGGTCCCATTTGCCAATTACTCTCTACAGCCAGGTGCTCTAGATGCTTTATTGCTAATTCTTCTTCAGCTTCTCCCATCATCCCATGAATCTGGAAAGTAAAAATTATTTTAACAAAAAATATTGAGTGTCATGAGATGTTATGAAATCACAAGAACCAGCTCTGTTGTGTTCTGAATTGGCTCACCAAGACACATAAATTTGATTAATAGGTGAATCTGTCTGCTACTGTACCCTCTGTTCCCCTAATTCAGCGCTGGAAGGAGCTTGGTAAACATCCTGAAACTACAAAAACACAAACAGGAATTTCAGGGGAAGGAAAAATGAAATGAAACAGCTACTCCAGGCTGGGGGGCTGGGAGAGGCATGCACTGTTTCTGCCTTAGAGATTACAGAATATGGGCAGACTCATCTGCTCTCCTCCACAGGAGGATGGTCTCAGCCACAGCAGGGGCAGTGGGGTTTTAGGGTGACCTGCACAACTGATAAGAGACCCCAAGGAAGGATGAGGATGATCCAAAAGTCCAGAAAAAATGAAAAGGAAAGAAAAGATAGGTGGAAAACTAGGGAGGGACACCTGATAAAGATCTTCAAACAGTATTTATTGTTACAGTCATAGCTTTACTTGCATCATTCTACCTTTCTGCTCTTCCACAAAGCCCCACAATATCTATTCCTTGCAACACACAGTATAAATGACAATAGTTAGTCTAGAACAAACTTTTCAGGTGTTTGAAGAGCAAGAATACAGCAGCCTGTTCCCTGGGGACATGCAGGTTTGAAAGAAGCAGCTTGTCAGGTTGTACAGTGCTCTAGTACTACTCAGCAAGGATGCTCAGAGCTCCAGCCCTGCCTTACACAGTTCATTTGCTGCATTGCATGCAAAGATAGCTCTTTAGGCTTAACACCCACAGAAATGTCATGCAAGGCTCAGCATATTATGTGTTTGAAAAGGACCTTGTCAGTCACACGGGAGGTTTTTTTTCCCCTTTCAAAATTTAAACATTCATTTGGATAAGGGCTTGTCAGATTCATTCCTCTGGTGATGCCTGAAAATAGTGGGTTTTCTTGCTTTGAAAAAAATTATCAAGACACTTGGAATAATTCAGGGACTTTTCTCAGGGACTGAAACTTCCCTCTGTTCACATTCTTGGTGCAGAAAAAGTAAGAGAGAAAATCACCTCTGGGTGTTCACTCTGCTCTGGCTGGAACAGCTGTAAACATTTACTCTTTTTTTTTTTTCCCCCAACACCTGAAGATGAAGATGGAGAAGATGAAGATGGAGAAAATAAAGTGCCTTTCTGTGTTTGCACTATTTCTACAGAGCAGAACAAAGCAGGGATTTGTGCACAGTTCAGGCACTGCAAAGGACAGGAGGAGAAGGGTGCTGGAACAGTGATGAGCTGGGGGCAAGAGCTGGGATTAAACACCTCTGCACCCAGTCAGGGCACTTGTCACCATTTCAGACACCCCTGAAAGGAGTCACTGCATCACTGCTGGTGTTTCAAAGTGGAAATCCCTTCAGCAGGTGGAGAAGGGATGGGAACAGTTGTCCAGATTTCAGGAAATGAGTGTGTTATCCCTTCCCGTTTCCACTCACAGCACTGCTTGTTCTGCCTGTCCCTTTCCACCAGGCAGAGGCCCCCATGGGCTGCCTTTGTTCCACGAGGGATGCACAGGATCAAACCTCCCAGGTGTCAGAGGACAGGAGCAGCTGCCTGAGGAGCAGGGCCAGACGTGATGGGGGCTTTCCATCAAATGGCTGCATTGACTGGGGACAAATATTGACAGGAGTTTGTGTCTACAAGGCGTGAGAGAAAAACACCAAACCTGCAGGAAATTGTCTTGTTGCACTCTGTGAGTAAAATGGCCAGAAAAACAAAAACAAAACAAAACAAAACAAAACAAAACAAAAAAACCAGCTGCTGAGTTGTTCTGTCAAAGTGCTAAGGGAAAGGCTCTCCAAAGTCAAGCAGTTTGACTTTTATTCCAGCAGGAGTTCTGGGGTTACCAACCCCAGGGAAGGGCTGGCTGAACTTTGTGGTCACACGTCCCTAGGCTGGAGCCAAGCAGAGCTGTCTAAAAATACAGCTTTTGCATGACTGCAGGATGGCATGTGCAGCAAGATAAAATTACTGGGGAAGGAGGGCAGGAAAAAGGAGCTTCTGAATGGAGGACAGGAGTACAAATATGACCTTGAGGTGCCACCAAAAAATGTGTATGTTTTTCAAAAAAAAAAGTCAAACCCCTCAGCACTGGCAGATCAAAGAGGAATGTAAAAGGTCAAAAGGCATGGAAAAAAATTGATTTTTCTAACTGGATCAGAGTCTTCAAAAGACTGTCATTCCCAGAGGTGTCCATGTTCATGGGATTTCATGAGAGAGATTGTTCATAAATTTGATAAAAACACAGACTGAGCTAAAGGACAGAGGACTCAGTACTGCAGAGGCAAAAATTAGGAATTATTGGAAAAGCTGTGACCACAGGTTCCCTCCTTCCCCTGCTGCAGACCCAGATCCATGAGCACCTCTGAGACACTGGGCAGCTTCTTCTGGGGCTGGTGGGAGCAAAGGCCCTCAGATGCAATTCCCCAAATCCCCCCCTGCTGCTGGACAAGGATGGAGGGATTGCTCCCTGGCAGAGGAGTGAAGAGACTCAGAGAGAAATTTTTGGAGACTGGATTTGCAGGTTGCAGGAACAGCTGTGAGCTGCTTCATATCTTTTTTAAGCCATATAAGGAGCCCAGTGGGAAAGTGGGATCTGCTGTGATCTCTGCCCAAGTTTTTCTTGAAGAGCCCTGCAAGAGTGGGATCTCTTTAAAGACACCACATTAGAAGTTCACAGTAAATGTGTACTGACAATAAATAAAAAATAGACACACACACCCCAGGTGGCTGAACAGCAGCACAAGGGAGCAATTCTAACCAAACAGACACCCTTCAAAAAGGAGCAATCAGATGCAGAAATTAGGCAAATTAGATGCAGGGCTACAGTAAGGCAGCCCCAGAAGAGAAATCCAAGGAGTGACTTGCTAACAGCGTGGAGGCTGACAATGAGCCCTTTCTCAAACACATCAGAGGCAAAGAGTCTGCCAGGAGAGCTGCTGAGGCCAGCAGGAAATCTCAGTGCAAGGCAGCCCAAGGAATGAAGAAATCAGTATTTTGCAATGACAGTGACAGGCGGTGTTTCAAAGAAGAAACAGGAGCAAGAGCTTAAGTGACTCTGTTAAGACTAAAATCAGGTAAACCCCAGCCCAGCCTCCCCTCTGAGAGAGCAAGGAGCACATGAGGGAGGGTGCACTAGGACTTTGATGCTGTTTTGCAGTAAAGATGGTGAAAAATGGGTGGAAATAGCACCCCGTGGGTGCAAGTGAGGAGCCCTGCTCAGGGCGTGTGTGATTTCATCCAGGGCAGATGCTCTTCATGGGGAGAAAACCAGGAGCAGAGCAGAGGCTCCAGGGAGCTCAGGCAGCCAAGGGAGCCTGGGAAGAGTTGAGGTTTCAGCTAAGTGCACAGGAAAACAGGATAACTGGAGGGGCACAGGCGTGGGAGGGTTTTCCCAGGAGAGCCTTGCAAGATGTCGTGAGCCTGAGGAGAGGAATCCCCCAGGTCAGGGACTGCAGGGAGTGCAAGGACGCAGCAGGACAAGGATCCTTCTTTGTCTTGTTTCCTACACTCCTCCCCAAACACAACACCAGAGATTTGGCCCAGTGGGATTTGATCCAGCCCAAGGGAGCTCCAAATGTCACAGGAATGGCAGGAACAAGGCCTGGGGCTCCTGGGGTGATGTCCCAGGTTGTGGTCAGGTGCCCACTTGTCATGACCAAGGAAACATCTTTCTCAGTTGAAAAGGAGTCTTAAGTTTTGCAGTGTCTGTAGAATTAAAGATGTGAATAATTTTACAATATTTATGAATAAAGCTGTTGCAACATAGCTACTAATGACTCACTGTCTTCTCAAGGAAACACCCTAATTTTCACTGCTATCTCCTTTTGGGGAATAAAAACCCCAAACCAAACCCAGCTTGAACGAAATAACCTTATCCTGATCCAAAGAAACTGTCTTTAACATCAGAGTCGTGAGTAGGAGGGAGGGAACACTGTGTAATGGCACATGGGAGCTTTGAGATCCCAGACCTATTAAAGTGCTGCTTTGCCAGATTAGCCACTTTGCATGCCTGGAAATGTTCATTCAGAACAAACTTTCATCATAATCAAAAGCAAGTTATCAGGCAAAAATGCATCTGGTTTAATTTTCAAGGGCTGGGATCCTCGAGAGACTTTTTGTTTCAACATCTGAAACAGCTTTCAGTGGCTGTACATGGATTGATACAGGTTTCTCTCCTCTCACAGAGTCAGAATGGTCCAAGAGAGTTGTTCTGCTCTTTGTTTGCTTTTCAGGGTTTGGAAATCTTGGGCTCAGAGAATTTGCTTTCCTCCCAGGTGAAACTGGGAGGAAAAGGCTCAGGAAACTGTCCCCCCTCCTGTCTTCTCATGTCCTTGTTGAGTTTTTGGAGAAATTAACTACCATGACCAAGTTGCCTTGATGTCTTACCCAAAACAGCTCTTTCTGTTTTTCCTTCTAACCATCCTCACTCCCTTGTGTTGGCTGAAGTTAAGTCATTTCTCTCAGAGGACTGGAGAGATCCCAGGCTCCTTCCCAAGGGACAATTCCTCCCTCCAGAAAAGGAGACAGCAGTGTTTTCTGACCTGAAATCAGGGAGGACTGGGGGCTCTGCCCAGGGACAGGCAGCCAGGGAGGAGGACACCTTTCCCCAGGCTGGGATGGTGCAGCTCCAGCCCTGTTTGCTCCCAGGGGATGTCCCCCCTGCCAGGGGCCAGGTCACAAACCCCAGGGGTTTGGCTGCAGAGGAGCTTTGCAGGGACACCTCTTGGACAAGAGCAGCTTCAGCTGCTTGGGACAGGGAAGAGGAATTCTTCCCTCAAAGTCGCTGCAGCTGGAGAAGTGCCAGGGGAAAAACTTCCCCGTGGTGCTCCCAGAGAAGATGAAAGAAATTGCAAAGAGCAGAAACAGGGAAAGGTTGTTATCACCCAAACCAGCACTGGGCCCTCCAATTCCAGCTCAATTAAGGGAGCATGGCAGGGCAGAGGTCCCCAGGGCACGAGGTTTTCTGTGCTTCTGCACATCAGATGAGATGAACTGTGCTCAGGGGAACCTGCCATCCCAACAGGTGTAGAAAACACATTAAAGAAAGCAGAAACTGAACGAGGTTTCACTGAAAAAAAAAATGTAAATGCAACTCTTTCTAGTTCATTTTCTATCAATTAGACCAGTTTTTTTCCTCAGCTGACCCAGTAACCACTGGTCAACAACCTTGGGGGATAAAGGAGGGAGGCAGAGGAGGGAAACACTTCCACACTTCCCTGTGTGGCAGACCCAGAGCATTTTAGCACAGCAAGAGGCAAAAGTGAAAAAAAAAAAGAAGTAGAGAACCACAAAGCAATTGAAGTCAAACCAACATTTAAAACAGCATTTCAGTAATGGGGACTAAGGTGGAAGAGCATTGGAGGGACATTATGCCTTCAGTTTTTAAAACTTTAAAGACATTGAATGCTTTCTGAGACAGCCCAAACAAATGAATCACCTTGCAATGAGACAAATAAAAGCCTGTTTTTAAAAGAACTATTTTTCTTGTATCCCAGGGGATTTGCCATTATCAGTGACAGGCACAGGCCTACCTACAGTATTGAGCTAATTGCTTTATGATATCCTTTGGTCTGGAAGTTTCTCCTAATGCCAACCTATTCTTCAAACCCAAATTTTTCTCCCCTTTGAGCATTAAATCCACCAAGAGAAGGTGATGAGCATGGCTGAGAACAAGGAGTGTGTCAATGAATAGAAAGGCTGCACTAGGGATGTCTGCCAGTGACAGCATGGAGATAAATGTGAAGAGAAAGAAAGATATTTTGGGAAGGAGAGATGAGCACAGCCACTGAAAAGCACCAAAATGAGCACACAAATAAGGCACAGGAGACATTCAAGAAGTGAAGAGATTTGCCAGAATAGAGAGAAAGAGGGCTTCTTCTCTGGCAGATCTCAAGCAAGATAGCTTGCCAAACAAACTGGAAGAGGAAGGAGGTGCAAAAAAAAAAAAAAAGACACAGAGCAATGAGCAGCACTTCCTCTCTATGTGAGATTTTTTTTTTTTTTCCGGGTATTCAAGATTTTCAAAAGCAGTCACACCACCCAGCTTCTGGAAGATGAGAAGAAATGCACGTCCCTTCTCCTGAGCCACAGAAAATCCCACTTTCCAAACTCACATCATCCAATGCTGCCCCGCGCCCACCGTCCCTGCAGCGCAGGGCTCCCCGGGCAGAAATGCCAAATGTGGGTAACCAGGAAAGGAAACACTGAACCAAGGTGATCCACCCCTCTATCCTCTCTCCGGGTACCAAAATCCACCAGCACAAACCTTCTCATTCCTTCCAAGGCCCTTTCTCAGCAGAGCTCAGGGACGTGTGTGGGAAAACAGCGCGTTCCTCATTTTCCTGGCAGCGCCGCTCGGCCTGGCTGGTGATGAGCAGCAAGGGAGGAAGGCTCTGAGCCGGCCCAGCACCCTCCTTCAGGAGCCAGCACTCTGCAGCGGCCACCCCTGTGACCCCCAGCCCCCCTGGGACGGACTGCTGGGGACAGGAGGTGGTTTGAGGGCAGGGGACCCACGAGCACAGGGCTGGGAATGTTTCCGTGCTGGAGGCCAAATTGATTTTTCTAGCGCAGTTTCCACATTAATGCACAGCTCAGCAGAGCCCAGCATCACACCCAAAACATCTCATGGCCACGACCCCGAGGGAAGGAAGCCATGGGTTGTGCTGGCAGGGCCTGGGGCTCCTACCCTGCAGGCGCCAGCAGGACTGGAGGTGGAGAGACACCAGAGAGAGCTGAAAAAGGCAGCTCCTGGCACACACAGGGCAATCAAATACCTATTCAAACACAGCAGCACTTCATTCATAGGCTGTCTTATGTTCTCCCATCTCGTGGCTGTGTAAATAAGCCATAGAGAGCATTAGCCATGGTATTCTTCATAACACAGCCCTAATTGCTAGAGGCTCCATCGAGCTCTGTAAACAGCATTTTGCACTGATTTTGAAAATTAGGAGCTGAAGTTGCACTTATGATAATTGCCAACTCATTTTGCTCGGTGCTGGAAAACTCATTCCACCTTTGCTTTTCCCTTTGTAGCTGCTGAAGCAGCTTTTCAAAGGTATCATCACTTACTGGCACACACATTATTTCTCTGTTAACAGAACTGAGGGGGGTTTACAAAGCTCTCAGTCAAACAACTTTTTGCCTCTCCAGACTTTTGCCCTGCCAGAATTTGCTTCTCTACTTCTTCATTTGCTACCTTTAAAAAAATTGTATTCTTGTACCACTAAGACCCTTATTCTTGTATTCTTGTACCACTAATACCACAGAAACTGGTATTTTTCCCCTGATTTTTTATTCTTTTACAGGGGACATGTCTGTATCTGTCTTAGAGAAAAAACCCTGTAGAATTTCTGACTGGAGAACACGGGTAAAAGCTGAAAGATTAAAAAATCACAGAATTATTAATGTTGCAAAAACCCTACAAGATCAAGTCCAACCTTCAACCAAATACCACTACACCAATCAAACCACAGCACTAAATGCCACATCCAGCTGTTTCTTGAACACTTCAGGGTGGCACCACCACCATCCTGGGAAGAAGCCCCTTCCATTGCTTGACAACCCTTTCAGAGAAGAATTTCCTCCTGAGAATGAAGATGCAGGATTTAAATGTGTGGCTGCAACTTGGAATCACATGGTTACAGCACACAGCTCAGTGCACACAGACACAGCAATTCCCCTCATCCATGTTTAGGAATACCAAAATCTCATTGCATTTGAGTGCAGGAATGGATAATGGTGAAGAAAACCAAATCCATGTGGAGCTGAGGTATTTTTCTCCTAAGATGTCCATCTGCCCAGGGTCTGTTGTGGGCTGGTTCTCAGCCAAAGCTCAGTATTTTGATGCAAAATGTGTGCCATGAGGCACCCCTGGGCTGAGCCCACACTGCTATTTCTCAGCAACATTATACCCCATCAGCCTGTCACTGAAACCAATTTTTTATTGTTAAATCTCCCAGCCAGGTATCCGGTATCCTCACCCTTATCTGATGGCTGCATATCAGCATCCCTGGGCTGCCCAGGCACTTCTGCCTCCTCAGGCATAATTACAATCCCTTTTCCACCTGAAAACAAACATGTCTGGGTGCTCTCCCGAGGCTTCCAGGGTTGCACCAGCCTGGGAAGCATCAGGAGGTAACAAGATGGGCAGAGGATTAAAAAGCAGCAGCCCTAAACCCTCTCCAACACATTCCCAGCTCCTGCTGTCTGCCCTTCCCAAGGGGTGTGGGTGAGCACCCAGCCCTGCCCTGGGCTCCCCCACAGGACTCAGGATGAGTCCTATTGGAGCTGCTGTGCTCCTGGAAGGTTCACACAGCCCAGGGGACTCCAGCAGCCACTGTGCTGTGGCAGGGCTGGAATAATTTTCTCTCCTGTGCCAGCTGAGCCAGCTCCTCCTTGCTCCTCCTTCCTCCTGGTGCCCAGCACAGGAGCTGGGAGAGCTGCTCTGCTTGCAATGGATGCATCCCTAAATCACCATTTAATCTGGGACAGCAGAGACAACACTGGCATCTCAAAACAAAGTCCTGCATGTAAATACTGAGCTGTAAGTCTGCCCCAAGCCTGCCAGCAGTTCCTGAGCCCCTGGAACAGGTTTGCAGGTCTTCACTACGAAGGCATTTGACCTTTAAGGAGGTCCTCAGCCACTGGAACCACAGCAGAGGCTCTTATCACATTGCACTGGATACCCTCCCTAGTGCTACCACTCTTAAAAAGCCCTTCACACTCCCCCTGCACCCCCCAAAAATCCCAAAACATGTGACAACTGTGACTGGCTGCTAGTTGTTGTCCTTGGATTTCATCACAGCCCAAACTAGGCTGTTCCTTGTGGCTCACTTCCCTCCAGGAGCCAATGTTCACTCCTACCTGAGGACCACTTAGGTTCCTAAATTGGTCATTTTTGCACCTTGCTTGCAGACAGGTGACCAAACTCTGTTTGCACCCCCTGCCCACCTCTCAGCCTTCTCCAGGTGAGATAAAAATCCTTCAGGTTTCTGCTGTGAAGGTCAGCCTGTGGGACAGCCCACTGGCAGTGATGTTCTGGGGGAACAAAACAACCCCAAACCCCTACATTTTATATATGTTAAAATTGAACAGATTAAAGCTCCAGCAGCATCCAGGACGTGAACTGCAAGTTGCACTCAGCATAAGGCACTGACAGCTACAGCTGACTGACCACTGCCACAAGAAAAACCCACTTTCCTCAAAGGATTCCTCAGTTTCCCACTGATTTGGTGATGAAAAGTACAGAGGAGGAAAGGGGTGAAAACATCCTTTATGCCTGTTGATTTCTCTGTGCCCACAAGGCTGAACTAAATGATAGCCCAGCCATGCCACTGCACACATCTTAGGCTACTTCTTCTCCCAGTCTTCTCTTGTGTCCCTTCCTGACTCTTTCAGTGATTTTAAGTTTTTCCAAGTACTTGGAGCCAACTCTCTCATGCCACGTTTCAGTGCTCCCATGGACTCTGGCAATGGCTGAGTTGTTCGGGTGTGACTCCAAGAATCTTCCAGCTCTGTGCATGAAAGGAGTCAGTGCTTTTAGCCCCTTTGTTCAACCATTAGCCCATCCATTAACCCTTGCCTGGGATTTTGCTGCTTTTAAATTGCTCTGTCCTACAGCTTGAAAATACCTTCTATGAGGGGGAAAAAAAAAAAAAAAAAAAAAAAAAAAAGATGGGATGTCATTTGGGAGCAGTGCTCCATCCTAATAGAAAGCAGAGTGTGCTGCCTTCTGTGAGAGAGGAACCACTGCCTGTCAGGAGCTCGGGGGCAGGACAGAAGGGAGGCGAGGGCTCAAATGATAAATCCATTTTCATGTCCCCCAACTGCTGTGCATGCCCACTGTTCCCCAGGCAGGGACAGCAGCAATTGCATTTTAATCCTTTAACAAGGTCCCTGGCAGCAGGAGCTGCAGTGAAACACTGACACTGCTGCCCTAGGGAGGCTGGGAGCTGAGCCCTCCCTGCTGCTGCTCTTCCCATCTTCCAACCCTTCAGTGTTTTTATGGCTTCCCAAAATAAATATGGATAAGGGCTCCTCACCCCTCACCTCTACAACTCATCCCTGCTCCTTTTGTCCCAGTGCAATGGGAGAGGCCAGCACTGCTCCTCCTGGGCAGAGCAGCTGACAGGGCAGCTCTTCCCTGCTGTGGTGACAGGGGACAGCTCCTGTGGGGCTCGGGATGGTGCCTGTGTGATGTCCAGACCACAGCTGTGCTGCACCCCCTCCCCACGGCCCTGTCACCACAGGGGCTCTGTTTTCACCTTTGCATGGAGCTTCCAGCACCAAGGAAATGTCGCTTTCCGCCTCCCCCAAATGTCCTGCTCTCTCCTGGTTTTGGAGGAATGCCTTTGTTTTCCTGCCATGAGGCTGCCCTGTGGCCTTCCCCTTGCACTGCTGCCTTGCTGGCAGCCTCGTCCCTGGCACCCTGTGCCCTCCTCCACAGGGCCCTCGGGCTGCAGCCCTGCACTGAGCTCACCTGGGGCTGGGCTTCAGCTTCATTCTGTGCCTGAACGTGTGTGGGCACCACCTGCACCCCTCCTTCCTCCACTCAGCACCAGCACAACGGGAACGGGCAGCACTGGCTGGCTTTGACCTGTCCCCGAGGTAAATCCTCACATTCATCAGCCTTGTCTCTGTACTCCCAGCTGGAGTGATTCCTCTGCCTGTTCCCACACGGGCTAAAGCAGCCATGGAAGATCACAGAGTCGTATTTAGACTGAATCATAGACTTCAGAGCTCATCTAGTCCCAACATCCAGCCATTGGAAGGGACATCTCCCACCAGACCAGGTTCCTCAAGGCTGTTATCCAACCTGGCCTTGAACACTGCCAGGGATGGGGCCTTCACAGCTTCCCTGGGCAACCTGTGCCAGGGCTCTCCACCCTCACCAGGAAGAATTTCTCCCTAATATCTGAACTAAATTCTCCCTCTTTCAATTTGTAACCATTCCCCCGTTTCCTGTCACAACAGCTTCTGGCAGAAAAGTTCCTCTCCAGGTTCTTTGTAGCCCCTTCAGACTCTGGAAGGCTCTGAGCTCCCCACACAACCTTCTCTTCTCTAGGAAGAGCAGCCCCAACCTCCCCAGCCTGTCTTCACAGGGGTGTGCTCCAGCCCTCCTTGTCAGCCTCATGGCCCTTCTCTGAACCTGCTCCAACAGCTCCATGGCCTTCTTATGGACAAGCCCACCTTACATCAGCACACTCATCTTCCTACCACACTCATCTGCTGGCCCCATCATGGCTCTCTGCTCTAGCTCCACCCAAAATGGTTCTGACCTAGGTAAGCTCAGGTTTAAACACCCTCCTCCCTCCTAACCCTGCACTAAGCACCACGTCTGAACCCCTTCCCATGATCAGGGCAGCTATCAAGGATGAGAATATTCCCTGTGGTCTTGGCAGAACCCCTGCAACTTCCTTTTCTTTATTAACCAATAAATCTATTTGTGGCCAGGAAATCACCAGCTGTGAAATCCCCAAGCCTTGCCCACCTTTGACCAAGAATAACCTCATCTTAGCCAAGCTATGCTCATTTAAGCAAAGCATCATCACTTTGCTACTTGGAAAGTCCTTTTTCCACATAGCAAGGCACAGATTCGGGGTACTTTGTCTTTAGGACCAACAAGTTCTCTGCCACACAAACTCAGGAAGCTTTGGGATTTCCTGTCAGTAGGTACTTCTCACTTTCTAGTGATTTTTATGTAAATACTTTGTATATAGATACCAACATCACTACTTCTAAACTGTAACCACTGGTAGGACTTCTCCAAAAAAGCAAAGATATACTACTCCCAAGTTATGTATCTGGAGGGAAGTTTTAAAATCAAATGCTGTTGAATGTATTTATGGAAGAACTTAAGCTCAGAAACACACAACTATTTATTTCCTCATATAAGGATCCCTTTTTGTCAAGCTCCTCAAGGACAGTTCTCAGACCCACAGCTCAGCAGCAAATGTTGCTCTTACTTTCTAATTCCTTTTCATCTGTAATTCAACTTTGTACTATTTTTTTAGAACACCTATTTTTATCTCTGGTTTTATCCATCTCCTAACAGTGTAATTTTTCTCTCAGCCTGTAACTTAACGAAAATTCTTGCAACAAATGCCTCATCTTTGGCCATTTTCATCTTAAATCTGCCTGCTACTACAATTAGTAGCTACGAGCAGATCAGAATCACTTGCAGTACGGCTCAGCTGTGGAGTTCAAGGGCCCCAACACCAAGATTCCTTGGAAAGTTCAGCTCCAGACTCCAGCCTCCCCCACCCTGCCCAACTAACTCCTAATGCTTGGAAACACCCAGAGATTACAAATGCTTCACCTGGCATCATGTGCTTCACAACTGAAGAAGCAGAAAGCGCTTCTTAAGAAGTACAACTGACGAAATATTAACTTGTGCTTTTTTAATAAAGTGAAACAAAAGCATTCTAAATCATAGCAGCTTATAGATCCAAACTGTCCATCGCTTGGGAGCAGAGTGTGATTAAGAAGTGTGGAAACTGCAAAATATTAAAGCCCTGCAGGAACTGCAATTCATGACAACCCTTCCCACAGCACAAGGAATGCTGCCTGATGCTCTACCGATTTTGTCTACTTGCTCATTGGCAAAATATGAATATTCTTCCTTGGTAATGCCATATCCTCTTTTCCAAAGGGGAGGAAAGGTACAAAGCCCTTCTGATCAGCACACAGGAGCTCTTTCCCTAATTAGCAATGTTCTTTTACAGCACTGAGAAATGAGGACTTTTTGTTTACCATTAGTTGAGGTAAGTGTATCTTGCTTTTATTTGGGTTTAAGACTACTTTAAAGGAGTAGCTTTTCAGTTGCAGCATGGTTTGTCAAGATTACAATATTTATGACTGCATAAAATACATAAGTAAAAAAAAAAAATTAAGATTTGTAGAGTTTGTTATCAAGAGCTGAGACTTAGACCTTTACAGAACTGCAAATACTGGCTTCCTAACTGCTAGCTGATAATTTTGCTGGCAAGAACATTCAGATATGCTTTTCTTTAATCTCTACACCCTTTTGTCCAACTAGTAAGAACTAGCAAGAAGGTCAGCTCTACCTGTGGTTAAACTGTTGTAACAGCATTAGATAAACTGTGCTGATTCTTCATTAAAACACCCTTCGTTTGAAGCTACAACATAAGAGGCGATTCTTTTTGTTCAAAAGGAACTATCTGCATGCTCTGTGCCTGGAACACTTCACATTGATTACAAAAAATTTAACAATGCAACCACTAACATACCCCACTAATAAGAAATTATGAGAAACTGTTTGATGCAGAACCTTCTGCATCAGTCAACTCTGATCGATAAGAAAGCTATCAATTTTGAAATTTAGATTTAATGCATTTTCAAGAAGCTAATGAGAAAGGAGCAACTTAAAATAAATACCATCATTAAAACTGCAAACTGTTACAATGATATATTATAAACTTGTCCTAAATAAACCTAGTGCTTCAAAAATTTACCAGTGAATTCGTATTACAAAATATGTGAAAATACAATAGAATACCACAAAACAACGTCCTTTTTTGGGGTCAACAATGACGCCAAGATGATTCAGTCTTAACTTTTAAAATTGTTAATAGAACATCTTGTAATATATAAGTTGCAATTTGGTTGAAATCTAGAGAACATCCCCACCAAAACTCAATCTTCTTCATTCCTCCTCTAAAACTAGTGCCAAACTTCCTGTCAAAGTTGGTATTTTCTTGAAGAGCTTTAAAATTTAGCCATTACTTATTTTCTACTACTACATTTTGGCAGCAACTATTTATTGGTCTGTTATTGCAAAAAGTGCAATTTAACAATAAACCAGTCTGAAGGTCATTCTATGTCTTGAGGATACATACCATATATTTCTTTAAAAATAATCATACTTTTGTAAGCAATACTTTACAGTAGACACCTCAAATCTACCATAGATGTAAAACTTAAAACGAGAAAAATTTAGTCTCTAAATCTTTATACACATATTTATATTCGAGTTTCTATATATATTATATATATACACAAGCACAAGAGTATATATAAAATATATATAATCAGATTCAAAAAAGAACAAAAACTGGGCACTGTACATAAAATCTTTTTAAAACTCAAACAATAGAAAAACTTTAAACATTAAACAATTTTAATAAAAGTTTCTGTACAATGCTAAGCAGTTTTATTTACATATAGAAAATGTAATAGGAGTAGTGTTTGAAATTACAGAACTCCTTAAAATTTCAATGGCAGGTAATCTGGAAAAAATAACAGCATTCCATTCACAAATATTTTCAAGCAATAAATATGTATTTATAAATAGTGTAAATTTACATCAAGATTAGAAACAAAAATCACAAATCTGAAGTTTATTCCTTAGTCTATGTGCAACCCATTTATCTTTGTGACTTGGCTGTTAATTGTTTTAAATTTTATTTAGGAACCAAAAGTGTAACCGTCATGGTTTCAAAACAAGACAGAAAAACATAAAAGCAGTAAAAAATTTATATCACCTAACTCTTCACATTAAAAAAAAAAAAAAGAAAAAAAAGAAAGAAAAGAAAAAAAAAGTTGCCCAAAGAAAGACTTAAAATTTCTAACTACCTTACAAAGAAATGACCAGCTAAGCTAGTACTTTTTCCAAGGGAAATTCTGAAGGGGGAAAAATGGATGAAACCAACTCATCAGCCCAGAAACAGAGAAATACAAAAGAGGTGGTCTTCAAGTCAGTAGTCTGTATAATGTTGCCAGTTTTGTCAGATATATACAAAACATGGAATTATTTTTTTGAAGTACAGCTGGATGAGCTTTATTTGTTTTGAGTTCTGGAGTAGGAGGCAGTGCTCTCTCCTGTCCAGTTGGTTGACACTCCGCACTTGGAAGGTTGCATAGACACAGCTTTCAGCCAGCAGCCTTACGGGATAGCTACAAAAATCAGTGGTGCAGAACTGGGTCACTTCCTGAATATCAGAAAAGTTTTCATTTAATGTCCATGAAAAAATGTCAAGATGAGGAGGATGGCAATGGAGGAGCCTGAAAGAGAAAACATTAAATTACCTTTTCTACAAGGGTGCAAAACTCTGTGTTTAACTAAGACCTGCACAAACTGTAACCATGAGAGTTTAAAAGTCACACACACTTTTTACACTTCAGGACTCTTTAGAGACAACAGTGGCATTTTTTTTCCACCTTACTCAAATACAACATGTATTTCATGAACACTCTGCATTAGGATTTTGCCTGTACTGCAGACTGGAGTATTCTGTGGGGATGTCTGTGTTAATGTGATGTGAGCAGCCACAAGTCCCACTGTGGCAGCCAAGAGCTCCATGTGGCCTCAGTATAGATATATCTTTATACAATCTAAAACAGGGATTCTCAACCTGTTTACCAATGGGGAGATGGTCCATTTGTGGCTCTCCAAAGCCTTTGTGGACTTCATTTTCCCTCCTCCCCTCTACCTGAGCAGTAACATTACCTTAATCCCCCTGGAGTTAAGGTATCTGTGGAAAGAGTCTCAGATTCTCTGACATGGGGACCAAGTGCCACGAATAAAGTGAGGTGTCTTGTTCCTGCTGCCAGGAGGCCCAGAAAATGACCTTTGTGGCATTCCATCAAAGTACTGAGTCTCTGATGGCATTTCCTCCTCTTTACCTCATCTCTGGAACCCTTTCACAAAGCTCCTCACAGTCATTGAAGACACTTTAGATCATATCAGAGTACCCAGCTAAGGACCTCTAACGCTGGCTCATCCCTGTGCTTGCTCCTGGTACTTTACCCCTCTCTTTGGCCTAATTCACCTTTGCCAGCTGAGATTATCTTCATCCTGTGATTTACAACAAACCTTAACTCTCCTACATCTGACAGATGTCACTTCTGGGCTGTGACTCTTCCCAAGTGAGTGTATATCCCCTTTGAAAGAAATAAATGGCACAGCAACTTCATAGAAGAACAATTATCAGTGTCCTTAGCCTTAGGTTTTGGTGGGGGAAGGAGCTGCTCACAGGTTGAGAACCCTTGTTCTAGGGACAGTATCATCACTGTTACCTATATAATGTATAAGCACAGACAACAAAATACCCTTCCCTCCCTCTCATCTCCATACAGAAACATTCTTCCCCATTTCCACTCAACTGGATGAAGTATCTGAGAACAGGTGTTTATTTATATGTTTTTCTATAACAGATCATCACTTTGAAATTGCAGCATTTCACAGACTATAATGACAGTGACCTTCTAGAAGCATGAACTGAAGTTTAACCAACCCAGGCTCTGTGGGACTCATGAAGAGAATTAAATTCAGAGGACATGGTCCCACAGTCTCACCAGCCTCTACTGATGAACCTTGAGGCCTTAACTCAGAAGGTCACAACTTGGCATGCTACCAACACATGAAATAACTAAACACACATTTTCTGCAGCACCTGGAAATGAATCAAAAGGCACAGCCCTTACTGGGCTGTCATATTAAATCCAACATGAAATTCCCATAACACTTAGTCCAATGTTTGTCTCCTTCAACAGAAAGCCAAGGCTTATAAACACATCCAGCATCGCTTTCATTGTGGTTACAAAAAAAGCCATCTTTGCCTGGAACAATGAAACCTGGGTGAAATGTTAGGACAGTTGTGCTGACGCAGTTCAAAGCAGGAGGCTGCCATATATAGCACAGAGCTATAATGGCAAAGAGGCTTTTTGCTTTAAATTGAAATGCAAAGGAGGCCCCAAGCCAAGAGACAGAACTGTTTGAGAGCATCCACTTGCTAAGCAGAAGGACAGTGCTGATTTGGGAGGGGATGGGTGGGGAAGGGGAAGGAAGGGTCTGAGTGCATAGGATGCTCCGCTGCTATACTGACTTCATACCACAACCAATGTATTAGAGATGCTCTTGAACCTGGTGCTAGTTTCTCCAAGCTTCACTGTCCTGATTCTTCCCATCTCCATCTGATCCAGTTATGGTCTTCAGGTGATCTCTATTGGATTTTTAAAGCCACAACTTTATGAATTGTAACATCATACTTTTCCTGAAAACTCAGTGGTTATGTTCTGCAGTAAGTTACTGTAGTATTTCACACAATTCTGACTCTTCAGGTTTTGTTCTGCAAGTATCACACACAACCCAAACCTCCATTTGAATCAGGAAGTCCGTGGTACTCGTACAACGGAGCACCAAGACAGTCTACAACTGCTTTACAAATAATGTATTTATGCACCCACTTATTAATTTGACTTACTAATGTAAATTGATCATAGACTTGCATCAAGTCCTCCATTTTGTACTGTTCTAGCACCACAAAGTTTTCCAGGTTCGTGCTTATCTTTCGTGCACAGTCTTGGCAATGTACAACATAGGTCTTTCGAGAATTGCTCTCACTAGTGACAAAAAGCAGATCAAAGACTTCCACCTATTAGACAGGAAACAGAAAGCCAAGCGTTACAATTTCATTTTTTAAAAAGTTAAAACCATGAAAACTGTGTTTTCTTCAAGATTTACAAGCTTACCCTGTGCATGCAAAGAGAAAAATTAGATTTGTTCAGGGAAAATCTATTCTCCTAGGGCTCGGGCAGAGAAGTGAAGCAGTGTAAAACCACTAATATTACACTTAGGATGTCTGCATGAACAGCACCACGGGAAAGCTTTGGGTCAATATTGACAAAGCAGGATTCATTTGCTGAATAGTAAGGTGAGGATTTCAAAAAATTATACTTATTTTTCCTTTTTACTGTCTGCTAATGAAGTTTGTTATTTATTTCCTTACTACTGAGCCACATGCTCATCCTGCCCAAGAGGCTCTGTCAGAGGATAACTAGAAACTGATTTTCAGGGGGTAGGAAAATGTTGTTTTCCTTTAAACTTCATGAAAATTATTATCCAATACTTTAAAGCAACTATTAACAGTACGTAGAATGAAAAAAATTCAGCACAAAGGTATGTCCTGCAGAAAAAAAGGATTTAAGCTCTCTCTCTTCTGGGTGTGTTGGTGACTTCTGAAATGAAGACCAATATACCTTTAAAATGAAGCTCAGCAGATAAAATTTTATGCAGGAAGGGATAACAACATTTTATAATATCTGAAAATTGAAAATCGACCCAGTGAAAAGCAATGTTGTGGAAGTACTGTGAGAGAGCCTTCAGCAAAATACAGCCCATGTCTAGAAAAACATCTGGATGAGCTCCTGGAAGGCACTACTGCATCACACAGATGTGCTTACAGCTCAGAGCAGATTTGCAGCTTAAAAGCAAAATTTAAACATCATCAACAACAAAAGACAGGGCAAAACATAAATAAATATTGCAAGAGGAGATGACCCAAGACATTTTTACTGACCTCACAAATGCTACAGTAATGAGCTGGCTCATCCTTTGCTCGTCCATGCCAGACAATCTCCTTTCCTGCAGCAATCAGAGCTTCCCTCAGTGTCTGACACTGTTTGAGAGTTCTTAACAGGCAGTACCTGCAACCAAAAGCAGTTGTGTGTTCAGTTCAACATTCAACTGGAGAGCAAAACTCAAGAAGGCTTCAGTTTCTTCCTTGTACCTGGAGCTTGCTCTTCCTCTGGGATTTCAGAAACAGCTGCCTAGAAAGAATCACTGGACTCATGGCTTAGGGAAAAGTCAGACCTTGTGCTTCTGGACCTCTGTCAGGACTGCCCCCTGCCCTGCAAACAGACTGTACCTTTCATTTTTGACTGAATCACATGAATGCTCTCTTGAGCACAATAAAACAATGTGTCTTCAAAAACAACCCACATATTTTATTTTGAACCATAACTTTGTCAGCAAAAAGTTAGCTTGAACTGCCAAGTTCAGCATAGCTGTTTACATTTCGTGTGACTATGGCCTGATCCAAAGGACTCTTTTAACATCCTAAACTCCTGCTACTTTCTCAGCACTATTAGAACTTTATTATCCCAAGTTTTCTGAAACCCCAAGTTCTGCCAGGAATCGCTTTACACACAGTGGGAACAGAATCTATGAACATGTATCTTCTCCCATGCAGAAGGAAAAAGAACAGACAGGTTGGTATTAGGGAAAAAAAAATCAACACAAAAAATAATTCCAGCACTTATTTTATGAATGAAGAGAATAACTGTTCAAATGTCAAATTAAAACTCACAATTCCCTGTCATACCCTCTGTAAAGGCAAAAAGTACCAAATAATTTTGTGTCACAGTTCTCTTCCTTACAAGAAAATGTAACTTGTTTTCTAGCATTTTATGAGCTACGTATGTTCTTCAAAAAAAAAAAGGCAAAATAGGTCGCCAAATTTCTAAATTACAATGTTATTTACAATAATTTTAGCTCTCAGCTACCCTCTTTATTTGAGCTGCAGCCTTTGCAGCCTTCAATTTTCTCCTCCACAGGGTGGTTATGCCACATGCTCATTAGAAGCAGAAGGAAGATTGAAAAAAATTAAGGGTAAAAACAAACACTGGACAGAAAATGAAGTGCTCAAGAGTTCTATCGAGTGTTTTCAACTTGAACCTTCTCCCATTTGAGCCTTAAACATGTAATACATACATTCTCTATTTAAAAAAACACCACATTTCTTTCATGTGTTTCCAAGTAGTTAATAGAATCCCAGGATTCTGAAATACTCTCCTCTTGTTTTACACTCATACTGTTCATCTTCACTAAAAACAGTGTCTTCACTATGGCTTCACTAACATCCCCACTGTAAGGATAACACAAAACTGAAAATGTGTTTCTCTGTTAAACATCTCATTTTCATGTATCAAATTTCAAGAAAATTATGCAGCTCATTAAGCTGTAAATACTTCAACACTTTTAAAGTATGATGTGAATGTGAGTTATGATTTTAAGGCCAACCACAGGTGATGGATTAAGTATTAATTCATTCGAGTGTTGGGTTACTGTGCTCCTGACAAGCTCAGTAATTTTGGAAAAGCATTCTTTTATGCAATACGGCCTAATTCTTTAAAATAAACTTAAAAGCTTCCATTCTTCTGCTGATACCTGGAAAAGTCTTTGGGCATCCCAAAGATCAACTGCTAGCACACCTGCACACCTGCCACCATTATTCTCCACTCTTGACTTCTAAAGACTTTCCAAAGTGTTATTTTCAAAGCGTTTTCTATTGCTACAGTTGTGAAATAATAACTGCCCAGAATGCAACCCACTTACAACACTGCTACAATGTTAGCCAACTTCACAAACAAAGCAGAAAACAATAGCTTGAAGGTGAATTCCCCCTCCTTGGATAAAATTCAGGTCCTAGTAATGGAAGTTGAAAACGTAAATGTTAACTATTTCATGCATTTAAATATGAGAGAAAGGATACAAACCACCACTGTGAATATGCAACACAACTTCCTGAAGTTTGGGAAGCCTTAAGAAAGCCAAAAATGTTCCTAGCAAAGTGACAGTGTGCAAGTTCAATGGGGTCAGATTTTAAGGATTGCAGGCCAGTTTTTATTCTGGTACAGTGAGAATTCAATTGGAAAAACATCTAGACCATCCCCCTCTCAATGTCCTTGCAGGTATGGCATAAAGATATGAGTAAATCATGTCCAGTCAAATTCAAATATTCAACAGAAGAGAAGTAAAAATGGACATAATCCTGATTTATTCTAGAAGGGCAGTGATAAAACCATTTACTTAGATATTCAGTAAAACTTCTCAAAAGTGTGAAGACCATCCCAATGGCAATGCAGAACCGACCTCTCATACCTTCCAGTAATACATCTTCCCTGAGGCTGAAAAGTATTTTACCTAACTTCATGATTTTGTGCAAAATAATTTCTCCCATGTCATGTTCTTTTACATTTCTGAAACTATTTCTGTAATAGAACTTAGTATTTCAGTTACTTTGGAATTAATTTTTTAAGCTTTTATTACGATGTTCGCTCTACCTCTAAAATTCTTCTCTTCCTCAGATGCATTTGTAAAAGTCCTCCTGACTCCCATCTAAGAGGTTTGCATTTAATTTTTCTTTTCATGAGGGCTGTCCTCTCTCAGCCAAGTTTTAAATAATTTTTTCTGCTGTGTTCCTGCTCATGCCTCTACTGTTAAAATCAAATCTTTAAAAAACATCTCATGAGAAAGTTTTAGGTTTTGCTCTTTGACTTTTATCTTGCAAGACAGCACTGAACTGCACATTAACTAAAAATATAATGAGGCATCAGATTTCTTCCAAAAGCAAAATTTCCTTCTATTACTTTTTCTCTTCTGCTACTCCATTTCTTTTCAATACTAACCTGGTTCCCAATATTTATATCTATGCTCAAATTTTAGTTTATTGGCTCTGCAGTAGTTGCTTTCACACAACCCACTAAGACATATTTGTATTGATCTTTCAAACTGAATTAGAAGTTACTTTTTATCATTTTCCAAGAGTTAATCTTTTGTACTATGATGGTACCTAAGAAGCCCCAGAGACAGAAGTCAAAATTACCTTAAAACTTTATGTATCTTTGACACGCAATTTTTGACAGACCTGTGCTCAGCAAAAAGATGACAGCTGTGCCACTTATTTTTATTTCCTGATGACAATGAAGCCAGTTATCCAAGATGAAACTCAACCAGCTCTATCAAAAATGACTATTTTTTCCAGCATTTTTATACATATGCATACACTCCCATATACAAAACTCACAAATGTCTCTGTTTTGTACACAGAAAATCCAGGTGCCGTGGACAACAGCCACGATCCCAGATGGTTTTTCCTGCAGACAAAGAGCCCACAGGAAAATTATGCAACTGCTTTCCTCTCTTAAGGAAATTCATGAAGGTTTCTGCATTTCCAGTGTGTTTGCAAAGCCAAGGTCAGACACCAGGCTGTGCTGATACTGATTTCTAGGAACTGCTATTCTAGAACTACCATAGGAGTGACCAAACAAAAAGTTATCTCAGGTTGCTGCTACTGGACATTACAGATCAGAGCTAACCATCCCCCCTCTTTTGGAGGGGATCATCCCCTCTGCAGCCACAGCAGGAACCTGAGTTTTGGCTGACCACTAACCTGGATGGGGGAGGCTTAAGCTGAGAAAACTGGAAATTATTTCAGTAGACTGGAAAAAGAAAATGCACATGCACACCCAAAATTTCTATCTGCTCCTCAGCATCTGTTTCTTTGTAATGTACACTAAAGTTTGAGTCTCTTGCTACAAAAAGCTGGGCTGCTGTCAGCCAGAAAGACAACAGTAAATTACCATTCTGTCCTCTGTGTTTCTTCATAACATTTGAAGTGATTCTCTTGGAGAAGGATGCTGTGCTCAGTCACATTCTTCTCCTTTTAAATCCAAAACCATGGCAAATGCAAAATTACAAGTGGCCAAAATACTAAAATCGTATTTTTTCAAGAACATTCCAGAACTGCTTTGAGCTTTACAATAGATGTCTGCTGGGCTTTGTATGTATTTTATATAAATAAAGATGAAAGTGAAGCTTGTGGATTTGGTGTTTTTAAATGGACTTTTTGGCTTTCTCCCTCCCACACTCTCCTGCATTTTCCCCTATTTCTCATTTCTAACCACTCAATTTCTCTTCTCCTTTTTACAACAGCTGGCATTAGGAATATGAGCACTAATTGTTTAATTGAAGGGGCAGGACTGCCAGGCCTTCAGCAAATACTTCATTTACCCCAAGTATCAGTTCCTAGATTTTAGGAAAGTATTCACACACAAATGCTACCCTATAATCAAGCTTTAGAGTGACTACAACCCCCCTGTTGTCAACTTCCAACATTCTCAGTTCTTACAAATTTAACATTTCCCCAATGCCACCATTCTGCAACAGATGTTCAAGCCTAAATTAAATTTCTACTGTAAAAAGATGTCGCACTCAGATGTCACCAAAAAATCCCACCGGGGGAAAAAAAAAAGACACTCTTCTTCTTTGCCCCTTTTTCACAAGTTAACTCACCCATTTTTTTAAAGCCCATTTCAAGGCAAATAATAAAAAGATACAATGATTGTTGATCCAGTATGTTGGTAAGACTAAGAAGGGGTCAGAAGTGCTTTCGTAGACTCAGGCAAAGCAGAGTGTGCTGCTACCAGAGGATTCTCATGATGAGTAATATGCTTTGGAATTCATTCCCCCACTTTAAGACAAAGCTGTGTTATATGCTGAAATGTTCATTCATTCCCCAACCTCAGTATGGTGCTGTAATATGATTTACATTTCTTGAAGTTGCACCCTCTGAAGAAAATAACTACAGATGCTTGAAGTCTGGAATATTCCTGCATTTTGGAATGCATATGAGAAATGTCACTAAACTCAATTATCATTTTACACATCAATCAATTCATTGCTCAGAAGAGCAAAGGGAAGGAGGCTCTCAAGTTCCTACTTGCCTTTATCTAAAACATTTATACTGGATCGCCAAATGACAACATAAGAATACGAACTACAGGTTCTAGAAATGCAGAATTTAACTTTGCTGTAAAAATGATTACATATTTCAATTCTAATATTTGGGTTGATGACCTAATTTTCCTGCTTCTGATGATACATACTCTAAACAGCTGCTGTGATCAAAGCCATTTTTCTGTAAACTGCTGAATTAAGTCTATGGCACATTAAACTAAACCAAGTTACTTACATGATTCTAAAGCTATGCCACAATAACATCATATAAAACATAATAAAATTAGGGATACCTATAAATGTTGTGTTTGAAAAACACAATCTAAAGTAATTTTGGTTTGGTTCCCAGGAACAGAAAAGTCTCACAAAGAACTGTTTATAAATCAACCAGTGGTTTATGTGTGAAGAGGAAAAGGGCACAGTAAATCTTCAAATAAACAAAAACTTACTTTATCATTTCGAAAAGCTTTGGATCTGAGACCTTGATATTCCGAGCCATATTCCATGAAAGGTGAACCATGGGCACTATGGACTTCACGCTCTGCAGCTTATTCCACTCGTACCGTTCCACTGCCAGCTTGTACTGACAGGCTGCACAAACACACAGGCACAGCAGCAATCAGCCAGGTGAAGGAACAATTATCAGCCAAGATCACTCTGTTTGTAATAGTAATTTATATCTCTAACAGCTAAACTTCATTCACAATGAGCCATTCATTCCAACTGCATTTCCTTTCTTTAAAATGTCTTAAGAAGTGTATTTATGATGCTGAAAGAACACACAATGCCACAGCAGCAACACAAGTTACTGACAAGTGTTTGATTTCTTCGCTGAACATGGAGCAGTATTTAAAAAATGGTGAATTAGTAAATTTTAAAATATTACAGGTTAAAATAATCCAGGTTTGAAATGTCTGCATCTCACTCTATTCACAATTTATCATGATTCTACACTGCTATGGTATATAATCTCTTACTGAGAGAAGAAGTGAGTCAGACTTTTTCATTAAGCAGCCTACTCACTCCACCCTTCTTTTAAAAATGTTTTACAAAATCTACTGTGACTGAACATGAGAGGTCTCTCAGTCAATCACATAACCCTAGAGATACACTCTTTATTGTACCATATAAAGACATATTTTAAACTACTTAAGAAAACAGAAGTTTTTTTGGAAGTACATTCTCTTCAAACACTTGACAGACTCTTGTTTTAGCTGCAGAATTTCCTTCCACACTCCCAGATAAAAATCCTTCCAAGACCATGGTTCAAAACTGAAGAATTCTAGAGCAGTAGGACTGAGAAACCTAATGCTCCCTTATGAACCAGATTTTACAGCTGTTTGCATTTCCTGATGCTATCACCAAAGAGCTATTAGGTATCACTGTCCCACCAATACTAGAAGACTAGTCCTTAAATTCATATGAAACCCATAGTGCAGTTTGCTGGGTAGAACAAATCTGGGAGAAAAAGTTAATAAATGGCCTAAGAAGACAGTACATAAATTAAAATACACATTTTACTTCTAAAAGCCCATTCAAAGCATGAATGCCAAGATTGCATTCTTGCTGCTTTCTCTTCTTCTTACAATGGAATTCTTTAAAACTTCAACACATCATATTTTAAAAAATACAACACAATGGAGTTTTTTTCATCTAGTAGAGCATGGCAAATGAGTAAGAATTGGCAGGTTCTGTGCCATGTGCAGGATCATGTTACCTGCAGAGAGTTCAGGACTGCTCACACATACCTGTGAGAGGGCCAACGTTCCACGCAATGTTGTTGCACCAGCCAATAGCCTGAACCCAGTGAACAGTGCCAGCATTTATCCACACCAAATCCCCTGGTCTTTGAATAAACCTATAAACTGGGACATTGGCTTCATACAAATCTTCCAAGTTTGGCCACCAAGATCCCATCAGGAAATTCATATTGTTCCTGAAACAAGAGGAAAGATTAAGTCTTCAGCATTTCCCAGTGGACATGTTAGAGGCAGATACTTCAATGCAACTACCTGGGAAAAATTACCATCACCATGAATGTTTTCAGTGACCCACAAACAGTAGCCAAAAGGAAAGTGTCATCTGTACAATTCCTGATCATAATTCCACATTTCACATCCTGCAATACATCAGAACACCATCCCATCCACCTGCCCATGTGAAGTCAGTTTATAGCTTCCAGTTAAGTTCTATTTTCCTTTAAGTTTCCCAGTATTTTACTGAGGCTGAGGCAGACCAACCCTTGGTCAGATCCAGTGTGGCACTGGTGGCCAAAGCTGCTTTTTCCATCACTGCCTGACCTCCTGTACAGACCACAGCAGCTCCCAAGGATGTTTTCTGTTCTCTGAGCATGTACTCACACCAGCTGTGTGTGCATGTGCAGCTTGCCCACACAACAAACAACCTCTTGGCAACATTTTAACTGTGATCCATGGGTCTGTGCTTTCAGCCAAGAAATGCTGACCCTTCCTGAGCAGCATGGACAAACACCTCCGTATGGATTTCCTAACTATGAAGTCTTCCCCTATGGTTATGCAAAATCCACACTCCTCTCCATCCTTATCTCAATATTACACTGCTTTTATATGCACCATGAGAGATTATTTGCAATACACAGTTTTCAAAGACAATCAAGTGCCTTTGTAGAGGCACTGCAGACATTTTGTGAGGTTACCAAGCTCTCAGTTTCTCTGTCAGCCTCAGAAGGACAGTGACATGCAAGCAACAAGGTCTGTTGTGCCAGAGACATCACTATTCCATCAGTAGAAATTACATTTTTGAGATGGCTCATCTTTTTAAGGGTGGGTGAAATAAGAACAGCTGTCAGCAGACAGGCAGGAAATACAGAGATATTGAGATGAATTCACAGAGCTCTGGAAAAGTTCTGAAGTCAAGAGCTTAATCCAGTCTCAACTGGGTAAGAAAAACCTTCTCCCACACAATCAACCTCAAAGGCTCCTGTTTGAATATTGGGCATGATTAGGGGACAAAACTGATGCTCCCTCCTTTTTTGTGTGTGCATGTACAAACAAGTATTGCTCTGTTTGTTTTTAAAACCACTCTACACAAGGCATAGCAGAGAAATCCTAATCTTAGAGCTGGCTGAGTAGTTCCCCAATGCTCAGGGTACTTCAGCTTTTCCAGGGAGTTACAAATATGTAAGTCTAAGCAAAACCTGCCATGGCACTTCCTGGGATCTGAGCAAATTAAGCTTTCACTCTAAGTGCAACAAGAAAACCTGCCAAAATACCAGTGACTCTCTATTTGATTCTGACAAGAGAATTCTGCTCTTGTTTTTGTCACAGACAACCCAAGTTTCTGTATATTGTACAAATGTGGTATTTTCCATGAACTCCAGATTTTGCATTTTGACCCACTTTTAAAAGACTTTCCTGACTACATGGAAAACCCATAAAATAATGTCCCCTTAGAACACCCTCAGTAATTTCCCCCCTCAGGTCTGAGACAAGCCCAAAAAAAATTGATAAAAGTAAGAGAAAAACACCATTTCCAGCTTACTTTTCACAGAAGTCATTCATGACACCCCAATAGCTTTCAGGGACAACAAACCATTCACAGTCACCTGGACCAATATTTATATTTACTGAGCAAAAGTTGTTATTTTCTTGATGACCTGAAATTTAAGAGAAAAATAAACATACTTTATGCAAGGCCTTCCTATCAAAACAATGCCAGGAAATGCAAAGACACAATTTCTAAAAAAACTTACACCACAGTTTAAGTATTTTTATATATTTTATATGACACTTACATACTTAGGTGCTTCACACAGTTAAGCTACCAGTGACATGAAAATCATGCTTTTGTTAGTTTGTGGAAAACAAAATTGGAACTACCAGTCTTGGGGATCTGACCAAGATCTGAAACTGATTTCAGCAGTTTCTCCCTCCTGCAGAAACAAATACTTCAAAAGCTCAGATTTTGTGTTTCATGCTATCTCCTGACAGTCCTGGTCAGGTGCAAAACTTTGTGAATTCAGGCACTGAACAGACAAGGAGTACAAAAATCTTTCTGAAAGAGATTTCAAAATTCATGTAGCAATGCCCAGTATTTTATCTTTAGACAGCTGGAAAACTGAGCCATAATCCCTAATGGAATTTTCTGAAGATCTACTTCAGAAAAAAAAAGACCTTGAAATTTAGTCCAGACTCCTCAAGTTCCAGTCCAGGCCCCCAACAAAGCACAATTCATCATGGAGGGTTGAGTTCTATTCTCAGACAATAAAAATCAAAAAAAGTGGAAGTCTCTGATTTCTAAGATTGCACCAGATGATCTTTGGAAGCCTCTAACAACTTCCAAGGTATATAAAATAAAAATACCGTCCATGTATATAAACCAAACTTTCTTTTTCTCCTTAAAGAATCCAATATTGCATGCAAGAGGTCAACAGGGCAATTTCCTAGCACTGCAGAAATGCAGAAATTTCCACTCTAAGTGCTTTGAACATGCAGAGTTCAGATAATTAAGAACTATAAAAATCATGAATATGTATATTTATCCTGTTTAGGCATGCTCTAAGATATAGGAAATCTGCAGTGCAGTTAAATCCAACACCCCACAGGAGAACCTAATTTTTTTCATGGGATTATGATGATTATACTCACCTGGTGTCCTGCTGCCTGGAACCTTCATGTAGAGCTGCACTGTGTTCATGCCCAGGATGGTATGACCAACATGGCTTAGAAGATTTCCTGCTGATACCACACGTACAAAAGCAGGAAGTTTTGTCAGTTCATGGAGTTGCAACTTCCACCTGCAGCAAAATAGCAAATTGACAAACTGTGAATCCCTGAAACTCTTAGAAGAGTCTGGGAAACAAACATTTTCATAAAAATTGTTAGCAAAGGTATCTGTGTTACTCTTTCAATTTTAAAATAATTCCAAATACAATCGTGAATCTGACAGGCTAGGTGAGAGGAAACACAATTTTGCAGCCAAAGATGAAACAACAGATCAGAAGATCTGGAATCTATCCAGGATCCTACAAGGACTATTTCAAGTATCAAAATCCAAGTCCCTATGAGGTTAGCTTTGCTTAACTTCATTTGAAGTCTCTCTCCCAATGGCTTGTTCAGTAACAGTTTACTATCAACTAGTTTGCAACTACAGATGGAATTTCCCTTATAGAAAAATGGCATCAATATCTAAAATTTTGTAGCAATCTCTAATCACATCCACAGATGGACACACTGATCTTCCAGTGACTCTGCCACAAAAGATGTCATCAGATTAGGTGGTCCTTACTCCCCAAACACCATAAATTTTTCTTCTTTTCTTCTGATTGAAGTAGACCAGAATTTTTGTACTGCAGCTGGTGGGACTGACAGCCTAGACATGCTGGATCTTTGATGGAAGCATGTATTAACCAGAGGTTGAACCAAATAATTATTACTGGACAATAAAACCATGCTTCCACACTATTTCTAATATTATTTAAGCCACCTTCATCTACCCACAGAAGGACATATAGTTTAAGTAATACTCAATTTTGTTTTTGAGGCTCTTGGGAGGTATCATGGCTTACCCACAGGTAAGCATTGGTCTGGTCTTTCCAACATATTTTGAACACTGTTACTGGATAAAGAAGCAAGAGTTATGTAAAGGTGAAAACAGAGGACAGTATGAATGAAAGGAAAAAAACCATGAAAAACAAAAATTCAGACAAAAAAGAAAAAAAAAACCCTTTGATTTTACAATTTCTACACAAAAACTAAGAACTTGGTGATGTCAGAAGTAATAAAGTAGCAAGCAAACAGTTTAAAGCCTCACAATAAAACAAAGGGAATGGATTAGAAGGATGACTAGAAAGAATGGTTTCTGATGGATGTTTCAATTCATTTCTGGAAAAACTAAAATCCTGGGAAGAGAAGTTTGAAAATATATTTTAGCATGAGAAGGACTCGTAACAACAGTTTGAAGACCAAAGGTAACCATTTCATTGTGCAAACTGGAATTTACCAACAGACTGACTGATGTCTGAGAATACTTCACTGGATTTCCAGAAGGATTATCATCATCTAGAATCCCACTGTGAGCAGGAGAAACTGTAATCAACTTACTTCTTGTCATCTGACAGGTCAATGTTGGTCCCAAACTTGATTGTTTTAAAAGGTCCTCTTCTCCTCCTCCCAGAGCTGCAAATGTAACAAATGTATCAGGCAAATGTGAAAAGGGACTGATGTAAAATAGCACAAAGAACCAACTACAGAAAGAATAGAGTTATAACACACTTACTTATCAGAAGATGTAGACTCATTATCTGAGTGGTCCTTGTGGTGACTCTTCTTCTCATTTTCCTCCTATAAAATGCAATTTTGAAATGTTTTCACATACATACACATGCACACACACACAAAAAAACCCATATAAAATATACAGGTATAAAGAGATAACACAGAGATATAAGTACATTTATTTCAAGATACTGACACAATCTTTGAAATATCCATGTCTAAGATTTTATGTCAACATTTCTTCATTGTGAAGAAAATAAAAAAAGTCAGTCAAAGGCACTGAAATAAATTTCTTCATGGCTGCAGATTCCATGACACTCAGGCAAAGACAACAGAGAATGTCTACACTGTAAATATTTCTGCTGGCCTGCATTCAAGTTGGAAATGAGTATATTGGCTTGCTCCATTCTGGGGGTGACCTGGAATCCAGTATTAAAGAATTCTGTTAACTTTTTCAAATAAGAACATCTACCTCCCTGTAAAGTCAAGCAGGTATTCTGACAGGAAACTAGGATGACTAATATTTATAAAACCAATTTAATAAAATGCATTATATAAAATCTTTTGAATATTTCATAGCCATATGCTATTTTTGCACTAGCAGTAGCTGAGACCATGACTAGTGGAAAAAATCCAACCAATATTAAAAAATGCAATTTGATCTTTTTAGCAGACTGTGCTCAAAACCCTATTCTAAAGACTTCTATTTTGGCAAGTACATGGACATAGAAGGAAAAAGAAAGAGACAAAAAGGAAGAAGGAGCTGTCTGGATTCTATCCAAAGATCTCTGGCTTTGAATGGGATTGTTGTTAAATCTCAAAAGTGCCCTGTATACCTGAGAAAGTCTTATTCATCCTTTGAATGAAGGACAAAGAGAAACAAAAAGGAACCTAGTGATGATGGATTTATCAAATGCTGCAAGACATGTTAGAAAAGCAATGCAATTGCTGTTAGAGGAATAAAGAAAAAAGATCACTTAGGGCAAGCCAAGAGAACTGTGGCCATAGAAAGAAGAAATAAAGCTTTCATTTAAACACTGGAAAGTCACCTAAGGACAGGTCAGAGCAGTGTTAGGCAAAGGACACATGTACAGTGTCTTTCTAATTTCCAGAGGAAAAATGAAAATTACTCTTAAAAACTATTTTATGTATTGCATTTTTATCACCAGTTGGTAACAGTGAGGAAAAAAAATCAGAACACCCTATGGGACACATTGTGGTGTAAACCCAAAGCTGAGGCTTTCAGTGGTATGTGCTAAATTATATACAATTAAAAAAAAAAAGATATATAGATAAACAGATATAGATAGATATTATATTCCAGTGATGTAATGTTCTCCAGCCCCTCTGGAATGACATACAGGAATACAACATTGGTGCCACTGCTCAGGGGGCACCAGAAACCTTCAGCCTACTGAATATCTTACTGAAATGTATTACCATGGTAGAGGAAGAAAAATCCCAGGTTCTAGAAGATTTCTGTGCCCCTCAGTTCCCATGGTATTCCTGTTTCTTTTCTTCATCCTGTACCAGCTCAAAGCCTTATGACTGGATTCCCTTCTGCTCTCTTCAACCAGCAATTAATTTCTTTGTTTCTAATCCTTTCCTCTAATGCACAAAATTTAAATTTAGAATTTCTCTTTCCCTTCCTACTAAAATCATTCCTGTTTCTGTGTAAAGGCAGTGAAAATTGCAATAGTCAATTCTCCACACTGACCTTTTCCCTATTTTCTAACAAACTAGTCAAAATTATCTTCATGTCTTAGTTCTACCTTAGCCCAATCTTTTTGCAACACCGGGTAACATAAGCCTCCAAGGAGTGCCCATAGCCAGTTTTAAGAATGTGCTCATAACTTCAGTATAAAATGTTAAAAATACCAATAAAATCACATTTCACAGAATCCCAGAGTAAGAGAATAGTTAGGGTTGGAAGGGACCTCTGGAGATCATGGGGTCCCAACCCCTCTGCCAAGGCAGGAAGGGGAAATATTATTTCTAATACTTCACTCTGTCACATAAACCTAAAAACTTCTAAACTAAATATGAACTGTTATGTTTGGAACCCAACAAAAGACTAGTATTAGTGTAAACTTCTAATAAGCCACATCCAAATTAATTCAGGAGAGTAGGAAGAACAAAGAAATCTCATTTCAAAACATGTGAAATCAGAAGCAATCCAAATTGTAAAAAAGCCTCGAGTTCTAAATATTTTAATGTGAATTTTGACATTATAATACAAAAGATTCAACTAACAAACTTTTGAAGTATGTAACAACCATGAGTTTTACATTATTAAACTGAAGTTTACACTAAGCATTTGGGAAGAACAATATAGTATTTGACCCTCTATTTAAAACAGATTTTGAAAATTTACCTGTGCTCTTCATGCTAATGGAAATCTCTTTTTCCTTAGCAGTTTTCACATTTTCCAACAGCCATTATTAACTGGCTCCAGAGTCAGTATGGAGTTTGTGAATAACTCGGATAGTAGCAATTGACTTACCCTTAAAGACTCCTGGAATGAGGAGGCTTGGTACTGTGCATATTTAGCAATTGTTGTATGAGATCTACTGCTTTCACAACGCCAGATTTTCTTTGTTCCAGTGGGGTCCCAGTTTTCATCTGCTGGCTGCAGTAGTTGTGTCCTTACTTCTACTATGTGTTCATTATTCGCTTCTACCAATGTCTTAGTAGAGAAGAGTCCTAGATCTAATTAACAACAATGAAATTAATAAATGAAGGTTAAAATAGAATAAAACAATTTCAGGAAAATAACTGAAGTTATCAAAAAGTTTCATCTAAAATAATTTTTACCCTTTAAGTCTTCACAACACTGCCCACCTGAATGTTAATTATTAACACCCAAAAAACTTTCCTCCACATACCCAGTAGAAAATTAGAAAAAACTTGGCAGCTACTGACTATTTTACAAGCAACATTTTACATGCCTTGGCTAAACAAATCTGCAAACAATGTTTAAACCTATTACCATGAAAGTATTTTTCAGAGCAGAGCTTAATGAATGTACTGCCATCATAAAAGACGTTTCCTACCAGCAGTGGTAGTTTATCTACTCAGAGACTTCAAAATATTGCACACAGTCAAATTATAGATCATTAGATCTAAACACAAAGACATGCATCCAGTTTTATAGAGGAAAATGTCTGGCTGTAAACTTCCATATCCACAGCTCAGCTCCCCTCTGTGCTCAACAAAATCTGCTGTATTTGTGGTGAGGTTTTTTTTGACAAGACCAAGATTAGAAACAACAGCAAACTGAGAAATGACAAATTATCCTAACAACTTGGAATACACAGGTAAATAGTATTACAGAAATAAAATATCCACTTCTAAGAAATGAGAGACTTCTCTTTAAAAAAAAATTCATTACTCCCCAAAGTTACAAAAAAAAAAAAAAAAAAAAAAAAAAAGAAAAGAAAAGGTAAATTTACCTAATTTAAGCGCTCCAGCAAGGCCACGTATTACAGTAACAGGGTTGTTTGGATTTGTACAAAATTGATGTAAAGGTGGAAAGAAAGCATCTCTTTTATTTTCCAACTGCAAAATTATAATGGAATATTAGATGTCAGATCAATCTAAATTCCTTATTTTTAAAACAAGAAAGAATGATAAAACAGAGAAATAACAGAAAGAAAACAGGAATTTCCTGCATTTCCATGCACTGTGGGAAATGAACAGCTACACCATACAATTCTTTCTATGGTAAATGCTGGGTTCACTCCTGAAATTAATTTGTTACTGTAATTTGTTTCTTGGCAAGAATTATTCCCAGGTTGCTTCAGCTTTGCAACTCAGGTTTCCTGAACTTAATTTCTTTATCTGACAGTAGCCTTGTACATTCCCTAAATCTACAGAATTCTCTGAAGAGCAATACAGTTACTTTTCAGAAGAAAAAAAGTGCTAATTTTACACTAAGCGCTAATGTATACGACAAACAGCATAATTAAAAGACTACTCTCATGGTATATCTCATGTTAACCAGAAAGGTTGATTTGATTTTCTCATGCTTCTCTGCACCTATAACCTCAATTTTATGCTATAACCTCCCTGCTGGTTTTGTCTTAAATTGCTATGAATCCTTTAGAATGCTGAAGGCATTTCTGGCAATAAACAAAACACAACAGGGAGTTCCCAAAGAGTGGCAGAACTGCACAGTCTGTGGCAGTGTGGTGACTTTCCAGCTGGGATGGACTTTTATTAAGGCAAGTGAGTTCAGATTCAACACCTGGAAAACATCTGGAAGCACCACTGCATCCAGCCTAACGCAGCTCTCAGCACACTCAGAGCCAAGTGCCAGCCTCACCTGGTCCCCAGATTGAGGTGACCAAAGCCAGCTTCAGCTTTTCACACTGCCTGTATGGACGTACTGTAATTTATTTTTCTGCTATTAAGGAAGTGGATATCCTGTAATTTATTCTTCTATTACTAAGGAAGTTAGCTCAATAAAGCTATTATGAAACTTTATTTTCAGAACAAAAGTTGTAATGCTTGCATAAGAAAATACTACTCAACTAAACCCTGCCTTTTCCTGGTGACATTTTGTTCCCAGCATCACCTCAACTTTTATTCATTTTTCTTCACTATGTTTTGAAGCAGATTGTTATGGGAGTTTAGCTTAATTACTTGCTCATTTATACATAAGCTGTCACTTGCAAAAAACTGTACATACATTTTTGAAATACTGTGCATTGTATATAATGAACTGTTTTGCTTATTCTGCCAACATTTTGAGTATTAAAAATAAAAAATCAGAAGAATTTTTAATTTTGTTTATTGAAATCCTTAATTTAAAGGTCGTTGTGTCAAACTATGTCTCAAAATTTCATTTAAGGTTGGCATTTCTCCTGCCTATATACCAGTTTGGAGAGCACTGTAATTAGAACTCAGTGATGAACAGTGCATCTTTAAAATAATTACATTATGTAATTCAGATATCCAAACAATTGCAAAAGACAGGCAGCAATGTACTTCTGCCACTAGATTTACTTACATAAATACTAGGTGTAGGTGGATTCAGCTTGTCCTTTGGCAAGGGAGGGTACGGTGGAGGCGGTGGTCGTGGAGGTGGGCATTTATCCAATAGAATACTACTGTTAGATAAGCCATTTTTACCCAGATTCCTAAAAGGAAACAAGAGCTGTCTCTGTCAATACTTGACAAATAAAATAAATGCATATCAGTGTAATCTCTTATGCAAAATAATGTTGTATAAGGAGAAACCATAATTTAAGATGCAAATAAAGCTCGTATGTTTTAATCAAGAATTTTCCATGTATAATTTGATATTATTCAAACTTATTCCCACTTTGCCTGCTGAATTTGCAACATCACCACTATTAGTTAAAAATGCTGCCATTTTCAATAAGAGCAAGCATGACACATTTGGATAAAATTTAACATGAAAAGAAGGTTTCAACTGCAAATGTTGAACATTAGCAGGTGGATGATCATTCCACAGGAGCTGAGGTAGCAGAGCAAAAGTCAGAAAATGAAATGTCTTAGCCAAAAAACTGCTGAGTCACAAAACCCAACAACAGCTACACTACAGACACTGAACTGAACCACACCTACCCCTCCCCGACTTACACATTTTGAAGCAGAAGGAGCCACTGCTGTATAATCCATTTTTTGGAGCAACAAGGGAGAGGCCTTTACCCCCAGTGAGCTGCTGTCAATGCCCCTGTGTGTGACTCCAGGGAGAACCTCTCTGCCTGCATTTGCAGCCTCTCCCTGGAGATTTCCAGGTGTGCAGGACCCACTGGATGTGTAACTTTTCCTCTAATGGATGACCTGAAAAGTCTCCATCCTGAGCTGAGCCTGTAGTCAATACCCAGTCACCATCACTGGGAATGTACTGACAAAACCATCTCTTATATTCTTGTTAAAAATTACTCAACTACTTCAAAATTCTTCCCACTAAACACTATTCAAATCCTTCTTCCAAACTCCTTTGATTCACTGTTGTTACCTCCCACAAAACAGGATGTTTCTAATGTATAATTTAGTCACATATCTTCGTAAAGTTCACTGGTTACTAAAGTTTTGGTTTTGTGTTTTTTTTTTTTTAAGAACAACTAGTCTTCAGCAGAAAACAAAAATTTTTATCAGATGAAATTCCGAGTGACAAAAACTTCTTTCTGAAACTGAGCAACATGGTACAGCCAGATACTGAGTCATGAGATGAAGCTAGCAGAACCCACAGGATGGACTTGGGGCTTGAGATGGGATCAGACTGACATGACAAACACTTCAAACAAAATGGACAAACATCTCACACACCACAAAGCACACCTGTCACACACTCATTCCTTGTGCTAGGTGAATCCAATGCCAGAATTTCACTTCCAAGAAAGTGAAAGAGTGATGCAGAAGTTTTGATTAGTCATCATCCAACTTGGCAGAACAATCACCGGCCAGCTTAATGTCTGATGTAGTTATTGCAAAGGCATCACTGTCCCCACACATACCAAAAAAAGCCAACAAAAGCAAACAAAAAAAGAACCCCAAAATCACATGGCAATATAAAATCATCACCCTTCAGAAATTTGCTATTGACCATAGCTGCATGAACCTGAGATCCAGACTATCTATGCAAAGTGAAACTAGAATCTGAACAGCAGGTATCAGACATTACTCTAACCTCTGCATTACCAAACAGAGAAATAAACCCAAGAAAAACAAAATAGTATTAAAAACAGGAGAGAACTTTGACAAAATTCAGTATGCATTGATAAACAGTTCTCAGGAAATTTCTAACTCTAAGGAAAATGAGGAGAAGTGAACTTGAAGAAAAAGGAACATTGCTCAGAACTAACAGGACCTGAGCTGCAGCAATCACAGCAAGGTAATCACAGTGAAAGCTCTGTAAAGCCAGAGCACCTGGGGGTTTCAGGGAAAGTGACAATGGAGAGAGGAGAAACTTCTGTTTCCTTCCTTCTTAGAGGAACTACAGGTCTGAAAAGGCAGAGGAGAAAGGGAAAGAAACAGCACAAAACAAAAGATCAGATTAACAAAGATATCTCATAAACCCAGCACTTGAAGTTGGTATTACCAATTGCACGCTGTAATTTCCTATTAAGCTACTAAAATTCTATGCAGAAATTTTAAGAGGAAAATAAACGAAGAACAGCAAAGCTGAGATAGCAAAACGTTCATAATTTAAGTGGCACAGGAAACAGATGGGCAGAATATTTAAAGTTGTCTTTAACAGACCAGCTTCACTCTATCATAATTTTTTTCCTATAATCTTTTTTTTAACTATGAATCAAAATATCTTACTATTAATAACAAGGCAAGAGATCTATTAAAGAACAATTCTGTAATTGTTAGTGTGCCAAACAGAGCAACAGAAATTATAAAAAACACTATAGAAATACTAAAAATATTTGCTACCATGGTGTGAGTATCCACTGCCAGCCTCTCCACTTCTGGAAATACGGAATTACAGCCATTGCAAGGAAAGTGAAAAACCCTTTTTGACCACAGCACCTGTGCTGAAAATCCCACATTATCTCAGTTAAATAATGCAGTTTTTGTGAAAGGATTTCATAGTGGCTGAAAGGGGCAACAAATGCACTGCTCAAGACAAAACAAGCCTGATTTATGTCCCCAAAAGAAAGAGGATACCCAGTCATCTGTGATGAAGGAATGAAGAGAAGGACAAACTTCATTCATTCAAACTGACTCCCAGAGGAAACTGCCTTGTTGTGGACTGTACTTGGACAACACCATTCCCAGAGCGGGAAGAGAAGGCAGGAGCAGCTGTCAGGCTCAGAGGGACACAGCCAGGGGTGCACAGGGACAGGCAGCCTGTCCTGAGCCACAGCTGCAGCACTCGGGCCATTGGAAATTGCTCCAGGGGTCAAAGCACCATGGAAGTGCTTCACCCTGAGGAGCAAACCCAAACCGCCGTGCTTAGGAGAACATCAGCCACTAAAGATGGAACTGGTGCCTTAACTTTACACAAATCACTCAATCAATTGAGTTGGAAAAGACCTCTGGGATCACTGAGTCCAATCACCACTGTGTCACCGAGCCCATGGCCCTGAGTGCCACATCCAGCCTTGGAGAAATGTCAACCTCCAGGGACAGTGACTCCATCACCTCCCTGGGCAGCCCATTCCAATGTCTAATCAGCCTTTCTGTGAAAGGAGAATTTCTCCTTTCCTCCACATGTCCAACCTAAACCTCCCCTGGCACAGCTTAAGACCATGTCCTCTTGTCCTGTCACTGGTTGCCTGGGAATATTTCATGGGATCTTTTGAATAAGCAATCATCACATCCATTAGAACACCCCTTTTAATTATATTTTACTGTTTTCTAGGATACATTCCTACAGCTTTTAAGAGACAGCTTACAGCCTTCAGTCTTAGGTAAAAGGTTCCTCTCTGGCTGTACCTAAACACAGAGTTGGCAGAAGCCCAGGTGTGACACAGTTTCAACAGTCACCCACAGAACACTTATCAGGAAGTTTCCAGACACTTTTTAGGCACAGGATTGATCCTGCATCATCCCACCTGTCCAAAAAAAAATAAGGTATCATGCAGGTTTAAAGCTGCCTGTGTTACACAGCGATACCTATTTTAACTCTATTTTAAAATAAAAATTCTACCTCAAAAAATAATAACGTTAACAGGATAAAACTTATTTTCCCAGAACCAAGAATCATTATCAATAATTATCATTCTTTATGTTTATTAAATTAATCACCTCAATACTTTCACTATTTCACTCAACCCTTATGTCAGACTGAGAGAATTATGTCTATTTCTCAGGAAGTGTGCTCTTCAAGTCCTCTGGAACTTTTCCTGTTTTCCAAGAACTATTAAAAAAACCCTATATGAATTACAAACAGTTCTCTGGCTCGCTCTTTCAGAGTTCACGGATGCATGTTATCTGGGCCTCTGACTTAAAAATGCCATATTTAAGTATAACTGCTGTTTAACCTTCTCCTTGACAAGAGAATACATTCCACGATGTGAACATTTTATCTGCCTTTTTCCCAAGCACAGAACAAAAATATTTACTGAACACTCTTGCCTTATTGAACATTCTGATACTTCTGTGCAGACATTTGTTTTATTCTTTTTTGTTCTTGTCTAAAGGTTTTCCTCTTCCAAACATAATTTCTGTGTTTTCTAGAACTCTTACCTTTAATACTTTAAAAAATATTTGCTTTTTTTGTTTCTGCTTGGGAGATTACTGCTTTTTGGTGATAATGAAAAATTCCTAAACAACTTCTAGTTATCTATACATTTGGATTTTAGGTACAATTTACAGGTCAAAACAGAGTAAGTTACAAGCATTTGTGCTTAAGCAGTTATTTTTGTTGTGATGTGCGAATTATTATTTGAGGATTAGCTGTATGAGAATTAACAAGGTTTTACTGCTCAAGAGATTATAGTTATTCAGAAGAACAAAATTAATACCCTCTCTTCCTCCAATAAAAATCACATTTAAAATGAACACATGGAACTGTGGATTTACTTGATACTCTATCTCAATTCCATCAGAATTAATTAACCCACAAAGAGGAAGGAACAAGACTTTTTCGAAACGTGCCTGCAGAAGGAGCCAGCTGAAGCACTGGGCTGCACAGCACCCACTTGGTGCACTCCTGCTTCAAACCAGAACCTCCCACCCTTCACAATTAGCAGATACAATCAGTTGATTTCTTACTGTGAGTTATTACAAAACCACAGAAAAACGCCTGTCAATCCCCAGCAGCCTGGGAAGGAGGTGGTTACACACATAACACCCAGGCCGGCTCCCTGAGCTTCCCCTCCCCAAGTTCCTTCTGCAGCCAGGGCATCGAGAGGAGCTCTCAAAGGGAATATAAAGAAGTCAAGTCAAGCTTACATTATGCTTAAATGCAAGTAATGCCAGATAATTACACAACCTGTTTATCATGCAGTTCTCTACCCCAGCCTTTCACAACCAGGTACTAGCTGGCAATACTCCCGGAGATCTTTCGTGAAACTACAGAAAATCCTACAATAGAACCGTGGATTTTCTCATTATGCAAATGTATTTCTAATTATTTTTCAATTCTGTTCTGATTTTGACCTCAATAGTACAGGTTGGCAGTGAATTTCATAGGTTAATTACATGTTATGTAAGAAGTAATGTTCCTTTTTTTCTTTTCTTAATGACTTTTACATCTTTCCTCTATTTCATTTGCTAATCACCTTGCTCTGAGGCTGTAAGACAAACAGAATCACATCACTGACTTACGTAAGAAAAGCATTATAACAAGTGGCACCAAACTTTTTCACATGCTTGCCTTTCCCTCTGAACAGTAATTTTTTTTTTTTTACTCCCAGATAATTCTGCTTCCCATTTGCAGAGTTCAGTATCTGCCTTTTGAACAAAAGAGAATCTCTTATTCTAAGCAGTGTTGAGCTTGTGAAATCACAGTACTTCAAATTTTATTCTTAAAACTTTTGCTATGGTGGAGATCACTTGCAAGATGTAACATGCTTTTAGAGGAACTGAGCAATTCTGTCTTGAAGCCAAAAAAGTCCTTTGTTTGTAAATAAAATTCCCAATAAAACAAGAATTGCTTTTGTTGTTTTTAAAAACAAAACACTAATTCAATCCAGGTCCTTCCTCCACAAAATACTTCCCCTCAAATAGATTTAGGCTCTTTTCCTGTGGACCAAGGAGATCCCAAACTAGTGATTCACTGACTTCCCAGACCAGGCTCAGGGAGCAGCACGTCAGTAAGGACAGAACAAATTTCTGCTGCCCTGGGCTCCAAGAGAGCCCTCTGAGCAAGGAGAAGTCTGCCCACCAGAGCCTCTGCACTGCCCACTGCTCCTCAGGAAACGCATTTACTGCCCTTGCGTAAAAGCTGGCCATTTATCAGACCCTTTTCCAGACTGTTTAGCCCAGACCACCTTCACAGAATCCACTAATCATTAAGGTTGGAAAAGACCTCTGGGATGATGGAGTCCAACCTGAGATCAAACACCACTTTGTCAACTTGACCGTGGCACCACATGCCACCTTCAGCAGTTCCTTGAACACCTCCAGGCAGGGTGACTCCACCACCTCCCCGGGCAGCCCATTCCAATGTCTTAGCACTCCTTCGGTGCAAAAAATTCCTCTGTTTGCTCCCTGTCCTGTATTTTTATCATTTGACAAGGCCCCTTGAGAGGCAGCTCATCTCTCCTGGTCTCCTGTCGCTTTTCTCAATGGATTGCTCTACACTTTCCCTCTTTGAACACCAAGCAAAAAGAACTATAAAAAGGCCTTATTAGCTCATTTTGATACACATTACAGTCAAAGCTACACCTCTCATTTGCCTTCCCCAATCATGCCAAATTGGTAAAGCTTTCAAGCTCAGAAATGCTTCAGAGTTGTCAAACTAGTCTTTCCATGTATCACCATAAAAATGACAAGGACAACTTCCAGCTGACATAAACGGAGCCCAGTTACCCAGCTGGGCTCTTCAGAACTGCCTGAGGACCTCTTACCTCTGGAGTTTTCTTTGGACCTCTGCCTGTTCTTTCAAGGATGTGAACAAACTTTAATAAACAATGAAGAAAAAAAATAATAATCAAGATATTTCTTACTTCTTTTATGAGAAACAATACAAATCAACTCAGGAACTTCTCTATGCTGCTTAAACTAAGGACCCGACCTCAGATCAGTCTTAGAAAGGACAACTGGTAGACTTTAACTGAGATGGATCCTGGGTTTCTATCCCTACTCTGGGATGTTAATTAGATGCACCAGTTGAAACACTGAGTGAGAAATCAGCTGGTTTCACTTCAGTAGAAATAAACACCTCGAGTGTTGAATCTCAAGTCTTGTGATAATGTTTCATTAATTCTCCTTTCAGAAAGATTGCTCACAGGGAAAAGATACTTACATTTTTAAGAGCACAGAAAAGCGCTTTTGATAACAGTCTTTTTAAGGAAACATGATCCACAACCAGACCAAGAAGCACACTCTTTTTTTTTTCCCCCTATTAACAATTGGCTTTTCTAATAACAAACTCAGAGCAGTTATTCTTAGCATATTTTCTTCTTTTAATTACACGGGTTTCACTTATGCTCAAAAATTACTTGGGGTTGTGTTGGTTTTTCGCTGTTTTGTTGTTGCTGGTTTTTTTTTGTTTTTTGATTTGTTGTTGCTGGTTATTTTTTTAAATGACCTTAACAGGAGATTTTCTTTAGGAATCCCAGGAAGGATAATTAATCTAATAGTGCATTCTTTTACCTGTTAATTTTCTTAGAGGCCTGAAGAATTTTACTTTACTATGTAAACAGTTTACCAAACTTAATTCAGTTGGTTTATAACCACCTTAAAATTTACTGCTGCAACCAATTTTATTGGTAAGGAAGACTAACCAAATCACACTTCCCTGCATCACCTCCTCAATTCCTTTTCATCCCTACACTCCAGCAGCAGTTTAACAAGATGAGCACATTTGCCACCCCACTGTTCTCCAGAACAGCATCTTAATGAGATTTGCATATCTGAGTCAATAGCTCAGCTCCTGCGTTTCTCAATTCCTTGTGGCTTTTCAGTGACATTGTCTGGCCCTTCAAGGGAAGCTCCTTGTACGAGTATCAACTGCTGTGCCAGCACCCTATGTCTGACCCCTTCTCAGCCTCCTCAACAACCTCATTTCACCCCAGGAACAGAATGGAGCTCTGTTAAATATTTCCTCAACATTCGCACCAAGGAAGATGGATATAAAGAAACTTTTCAGCCTCCGCAATTATCTTGCCCTACTTAAGTGCTCACTTTAGTCTTTGGCAAAACAAAGCATTTACCAAGTCTGTTTCTACAGAGCAGACAACCTATTCACACGTAATAAAAGAAGAATCAAACTGAGTTTTCTCTTTGGCCTGTGTTTTGCATTTTATGGTACAAAGCATCTCCTTTCACTTAATGGCTTCACTTGAGCAGCTTTTATTAAGACAACATTTGTTTATGTAACACAAAATGACAGTGTTTATTTTTGTCTAACTAATTCTGATTTTATTTTATTGTGATGCAAGACTTTCTGAATGCCTGTTCTAATAAACTTCTTTTACTATAAAAACCACCAAATTTCCATACTTCTGATGCTCCTTTGTTTTTAAGCAACACACAAAACCCTTGGAACTTTAACAGGTCACTTTTTGGTGGTGAGCGTTACCATAAAATCTCTCCTGTGAGATGAGGAACTCCATTATCCTGCAGTAGGTCAATTGTAGTTACCTTGTGAATCAACTTTTGTGCATTACTTAATCCCAAACTGCTACTAATTCCAGGTCTTTTGAGCTCTAAGCACAAATAAACCTGTAGGATCTGAAAGATGCAAAAAATGACTCTTAGATAAGATGTTTTTTTTAACATGAAAGCATCTGAAGAAAAAAAAAATTAACAACTAGACATTTGAGAACTTCAGTGCAACTTACAAAGAATGTAAACACCCTGGTTTGGAAGTAAGCATATAGTAAACAGAGCCAAATGCAGAACAATGAGAAAGAAAGTAAAAATGATTAATCTAGTGCTCCAGATATAAAAAAAACCAAGTTACAGCCACCTGTTCCTACCTGTAAAAATGTCTATTTTTGCCTGGAGAATATCATCAAGGCAACAGGGGAACAGATTGTATCAAGTGACTATTGTCAGATAGCAAAAAGAATGTGCCAGAAGATAACAGAAAATAATTATCCATATTAGAGATGAAGCCAGAATGTCTTTCTGAACATATCAAATAAAATAAGGGTATGTATGCAACAACTAACACACATGAATACATTTAAGGCCCAATACAGTGTAGCTCCAATACAGAAAAACTAACAGAACAACTCCCCTCTCCCTGTGCATTAAGCTTATTCAATAGAGGTGTCTGGGGTCTTGTCTGGTCTTTTTATCTGTTGTGTTCTAGAGTTTGTTGTTGTTCAGGGTGTTTGGTTTGTGGGGTTTCTTTTTTGTTTGTTTGGTTTTTTTTTTGTTTTTGTTTGGTTTTTTGTTTGTTTTTTTTTAAAGAAAAAATATTTTCATGTTTTCTACTGTGGGTGGCTTTTCTGCAAATTTTAAAGTCAACACTTTTGGTCACAAATTCGTATTTGAATCTCAAGATACCACCTGCAGAGACAGCACCCAAATATAATCAGTACTACAGGAAGTACTTTCAATTCTTTGTCATTGCATTCCCACACTGTGTTAAAATAAAGATCAGCATGCAGTATTGACGTATCTGATATATTACCATATAAATATCTTCAATTTTACTGCATATATATATATAGATATTGCCAATCAGCAGGCCTTTGAGCAGATTATCTTTTAAAATTCTCCCTCCCAGACATTTTTCTTTATGCCAGTCATGCACACAACAGCTGTAACAAGGATGTTCTGCCCAAAATTCTGCTCCAGAGCTGTCACGTGTATGCCTGTACATCTTAAAACAAAGCAAGGGCTAACCAGCTACTCAGTAAAAGACTGGGAAATCCCTGTCCTCGACTTTATGAGTACAAACTCATATTAGAATGACAGGGAAAAAACCACCCCACTATTAATATATTATACAGGGTTGATATACATATAGTTATAATTTATATATATATATATATATAGTTTATATATTTATATTTATATTTATATATATATAGTTTTATATATATATATAGTTATAATTTTTATTAGTATGAAATAACAGATAACCAGCTCAAGCACAGGTGAGTTACTGTATTTCTCAGTCTGTTATTATTAGCAGACATATGCAGAATTTTCAGAAAGCTCTGTCTGCCTAGAAGAAATCCTGTCACAAAACCTGTAAACACAGTTCAGACTGATGCAGTAACTGACCTCAGAGCTGCTAAGAAAACCAAGTCTCTCCTCCACCTTTCCCTATCACCCAGCTCTAAGTGCTCTGCCTTGCTGAATGGAGGTGCAGACAGGCTGAAGAGGGAGCTCTCAATCTCCAGTCCGTACAAAAGAAAGGGAAAAAAAGCACATCTAATACCTTCAGAGCTGTCTGCAAACTGCAAGGGAAGTATCAGCTTACCTCCCTTGAAAAATTATGATTACGCGAGCCTGGTACTGACTGGAAGAAGCCAAGTGAAACACCTTTATGATCCTTCCTTTATCTTGGAAATTAAGTATCATTAGGAATATTACACCTCCATCAAAGAGCACAACCAGAAAGACCTGCTGCTTCACGGACTTTGTAGCTAAAATGATAAATGTTTTGCTAGGAACACTAACTGCAGACCTCTCAGACAGCAGCACACCAAACACATCAAAATGCAACATTTCACTAGAGTGAAACTACCCATTATTCTCCCAAGAAAGCTACAATCCAATTTTGGAGGCAGATTAGGTAAACTTGAAGAAAAAACTTAGTCTCCAACAGTTCATATTATGCCTATTTGCAATGCACTCATCCTAACACCATACACCGAAGCTATTTTCATACTTGTACTAGAAAGCACACATACATGGTCCCAAATAAATTAAAAAAGAAAGCTGTTAAGCTGCTAATTTTTATGAATGTAGTATATGTAGCAACGTCACTTGGAAATGAACATTACAGTTAGACTTAATATTTGAAAGATGACAAAATAGGCTCCCTAAAGATTTTTTTCTCTCTCTTATGAAATTTATCTTGGTAACAGATAGTGACAGACTGCTATATCATGGATCAGTATTAGTCATCAAATCCCACAACATTAGGAACTACGAGCTCTCAATCACAGTAACAGATGCAGGTTTTTTTGTAGAAAGATATAAACATGCTTTTACACTATTTTTTAAATATCACAAAGAGTAATGCTCAAAACCACCATATCTGCAATATAAAATATAGCAAACATACATCCTAAATAAAATGTTTCGGAGTAAAATATATTGAGGCGATAAAAATTCCAACAAGAATTCTAACAGAGAAAAATATAGATAACATTTCAACTAAAATAACTGCAAACAGAGTTCAGGATGGAAAACAGCAGAGTATAGCCCAAAACATTCAATAACCATATGCTTATGATTAAAGGGACTTCAGTAAACTTTAAAGGCATCTCAGGTTTTCAAACACAGTGACAACTGTAAAGGACAGCTACAGAAATTACAGTACTCTAAATGGTCATTTCAATTTCTCAACTTGTTTGGATTTCAAAAACTTTTAAGAAAGCAGGCAAATCTCTCTAAAGTCTACCAAGAAAACCCGAGGACTTTGAGGTATTTTACATAGAGAAGGCTGTGAGCAGCAAGCACTAAATGTGAATTTGCAAAGCTAATGACTACCTGACAGGCTCCCTGCTAGCACAAGCACCAGAGATGAACACTGACAGATTTAGCTGCAGCAGTTTAAGTTATTATTGCTCAGGGTTCAACCATCCTCCTCTGCCACAGGCCACTGGCTCTTGCAGGGGGGGTTGAGTTCGCTGCATTTCCAACACCACTGTAGCCTACAGTGAAACTCCTTTGCCACAAGTCATTGCTAAGAAATGCTATCTGGGCTTCTACAACCCAGCCTTCCACACACTCCATGCCATTCTGCATTTCCAGCCATGAAGACACCGGGGAAAACACTGTGCAATTTGCACAACCACACTGCAATCACTGCCAGGTTTTCTAGTGGCTGGCCTCACATTTTGCCTTAATCTAGTCTGCCTCTGATCTAAAATGATCCAAGCTTACTGACTAAAGATAAAAACCAACAGTAACACACCTGCTGATCAACTGGAACATAAGATGGACCAAGACCTAAACTCCTGAACAATCAAAAATACCTGAACTGCAACATGACAGACTCACAATAGTTGTGCTGCTGCACAAATGCATTTTTAACACAATCCATCAGCTGAACAGCTCCTGGGCTTGAGCTATAGATGCTGAAACCACCACTACCAAAAAAGCCATCTCTGGTACGGAGCTGAAGGACAAGCTGGCACACCAGATGGCTGTGTGACCACTCAGGGGGACACCAACAGGCAGGAGAAATGGGCCAACAGGAATCTCTGGGCATTCAGCACAGGGAAATGCCAAGTCCTGCAGCAGGGGAAGAATAACCCCATGCACTGGTACATAGGAAATAGAGATTTTTTTTATGTTAGGGGTGACCCAGCATGAAGAGCTTTGTCCAGGATGACTGTGGAGTCTTTCCACCCTTGGATGTATTTAAAACCTGGCTGGACATGGCCCTGAGCAAGCTGCTCTAGCTGGCCCTGCTGGGAGCTGGGAGGATGGATGAGATGATCGCCACAGAGGTCCCTTCCTGCGCCTCCCACCT